>NC_092568.1:12883166-13196833 GCF_037975245.1 Apostichopus japonicus
TGTATAGTGGCAATATGGTCAAAACATCCCCTACTAACCCCCCCCCCCCCGCCCTGCCATGTATAAGATATATATATATACATATAAATGAAAATCGTAATGAGTTGGAAAATCAAGAACAGTGAAAAAACTTTCAGCCTCCACCGGGATTCGAACCACGGGCCTTCCGCTCTGTACGCGGACACCCTAACCACTAGGCTATGGACGCTGATTGTATGTCCAGAGGTTCGAAACCGGTAGGGAAGGTCGTAATTCCACTGTAGGCGTTGTCACCTGTATCGAACAATACTAGTTCTGTTTTTGGTGACATATTTTGCCTTACTCTAGAGATCAAACATGATGCTAACCAACTCGAAATCATTTGTGATTCCTAAAGCCGGATCTCGAAAGATATACTCTGAACAGATTTGTTTTCTCTCCTCTTTTTCTTACCCGGGGGGCGCGCGCCCCCAACGCCCCCCCCCTGGATACGCGCCTGATATATATATATATATATATATATATATATATATATATATATATACATATATATAAATATATATATATATATATCAGGCGCGTATCCAGGGGGGCGTTGGGGGCGCGCGCCCCCGGGTAAGAAAAAGAGGAGAGATAAAAAAGAGGAGAAAAAAGGGAAAAAAGAGGGGAAAAAAGAGGAGGAGGAGAGGAAGGAAGGAAGGGAAAAGAAAAAGAAGAAGGAGAGAAAAAGGAGAAAAGGAGGGAACAGAAGAAAAACGCCCAGACACCGCGAAGAGAAAGAGGAACAGTGATATAATTACAGCGCTGATCCCTATTATATACACAGGGTAGCCAGTGACGGATCGAGGATTTCGGAAGGGGCGTGCGTCTCACCCTACCCCTTACACTGACAACTCCATTTTTGACGTTTCCATTTTTCCTCTCTCACTTATGTATCTATATAGGCTATATACTATAAATGGTCTATCATAACGCGTGTGTGTGTATGGACGCCTTAAACAATTGTGCTATGAAACCAACTGTGGCTGGTCTCGAACTCGACCGAGTCATCGGGGAACATGACACATTTCGGGAAGGGGGCGACCGCCCCCCCCCCCGAGCATATTTTTTTTATGATATCACTAGTAATTTCAAAATAGAAAATGCTTAGATGCAAATCACGAGGCATGGGAAGTGTCATTTCCAGCGATCCGGGAGGCAGTTTCGGCTAAAATTTTCTTGTACGCTTCGCGCCAACTCGTGGTGGCGCTACGCTTAGATAGTTTGCCTACAGGCTTCGCCCCTCCCTTGGCAAATTATTCGCTACGCGCCTGTTCGAATTTGTACAGCAAACAGCAGATATGACATCATATCATTGAGCATGAAAATGGCGGTTCCAGGATGAACAGCCTCAAAAATGTCGATGTGTGTAGTCATAGGAACCCAATTTGATTTGGGGGGCTTTAACGACTTGCCCGAAAATATAACCTAAATTTTTCGCGCGCTCCGCGCGCGTTCAACATGTTAATGTCAATATCATATAAGCAAGCATCGGTTATTACATCGCATGCCATCGTGTACCGTACGGTCCGTGGAAATTGCGCAATATACCACGGGATGCTAATGATAACAACGAAATGTCTTATGTAGATGGAGAAAAAGCATGGAGGTCAAATTATGTCAAATTCTCTTTTACATTAGTAATGGCGAATTAGTCGGCCAAGCTTACGACTTCATTTTAATTATCAAGGAGATATTTTTTAAACTATTCATTTCCTTTAGCGACATCATTGCAATTTATTTTTCTTTCAGTAGGAGCCCCCCCCCCCCGGCCTCCTACGCCTATGTGTGTAGTGTTCGGTTTCGGAAATATCTGCTATTTTTTCATTTCCTTCAACCAAGTTTTATAATAGCCGTTATAAGAGGGTCTAATATTTGTACACCAATAAATTATTTTCGAAAATTTCCTGACCAACATTCTTCATCATACTTCCCTCTACTCGTGTAATTTTGACCGGTTTGTTGGGGCTTGAAGGAGGTTTTTCTATATTGGTTGTCCATAGATGACATTTTTGGCAACATTATGGGCATGTTTTGAAGTGAATTTATTCACGAGAAATGTGAATTTTCGAATTCTGAACAAATAATGGGCTGAAAACCTTGAAAATTGGGGCTGACGGGTATTGTGGGCCGCGACGTAGAATCAACTACAAAAGCAATGATCCACAGGAGATGCGATGAGGTCGAACATGATGTGTGACTGGTGACAATCTTCAAAAAGGTTATGGATGGGAAAAACTATTGGAAAATACTTGGTTCTCAGGCAAAAGTGTACATCTGGTTGGTCATTTTCAAGCCCGAGAAGTGCCATTTCCGGTGATCTAGGGGGTATCAAAACCAGAAATTTTCTTGTACGCTGCGCGCCAACCGATGGTGGCGCTCCGCTTAGATAGTAATTTGCGCCCCCCGGGTTAGGAAATCCTGGATACGCCCCTGTATATATATATATATATATAATATACTTTATATATATATATATATATAATATACTTTATAAAACAGGCGTTTTACTGTCAATTTAAAAGTAGTTATCCACATTGTAATACTGCAGTGCCTGTTTTTCTTTCTGTCTTGGAATCATTTGGAAAATCAGAGCCTCTAGGAAAATATTTTTGAAAATTTCTAGCAATTCTGTATCGTGCTAGAAAGTCAGGGCCAATACTGGTGATATTGAAGTAACGAAAGCCACTTTAAATGATATAAAACAGTTGCAAACATCGGACCAGACAGTCTGATGAATCTGGGAATGTTTAAAGTTGAATGTATATGACATCGTATATGTCAATGACATCGATATTGTTGTCTGAAGTAGATGGTCGAAGCAGTCCAATTCTTACTTACATCTCGAAACGAAACACATGAATATCTAATAACACGGGCTCTATCATATTGGTTGATTAAGCCTTGTTTTGTTTTATTAACCTGTTCGTTTTAGACAATCTGGATTCAATATTTGTTTCTAAAAAAAAAAACAGAAAAATAAACTCTTTTATAGAGCTTTCAATGAACCAATGTTAATATGATGGATAAATGTCTGATTCTTAGACTTGCTCAAGCATTCTATCTATCACATAAAATTGGGCAGAAACCCAGATATCTCCCTATAATAGAAAGGTTCAATTGGCTGTCAGTTGGGAAAGTTGTTCTCTATTAACATCGTTTCAGTTATATATATGACATGTATGTAATATATATGATATGTGATATATATGTAATATGATATGATAATGTGATATGTAATATGGTATGTAATATACATGATATGACTAAAGATGATAGTTGGATTTATGTCCCCTTTACGTCACCGCTTCCTGGTTTGACGGCTTCAGGATAAATAAGAATAAAATCTGATGACAGTTTGTTGAAAGATCCCACGAGCAACTTTAGATACATTGGCATGCCGTGGGTTAGTCACCCCTGGTATTATATTTATAGTACCTGATATTGTTAACATACCGACTAAGCTAACAGATTCAAAATGCTCTAGTTACCAGCCATTCTCTTCTCCGGGGTACATCAACCTTTCTCTCCAATGTGAACCAAGTAATAAGCTCTCCTCATTCTCTCCACGTGAGTGTCAACATGTTCACACTGTAACAATATACGACCCACTATTTCATTATATGCATCATCTAAATTGAATTAATGTGCATCATTTAAATTGAATTAATGTCAGTCATGTACACCAATTAAGTTCCATCTTATATTCTCCAATTAGGCTCATTTTTCATCTTCCTTTAGAGGTAGCCGACACCTTCATTCAACTGGGTCTTACCTAGAGTAGCTGCCACTTACCCTTAATCTCTCCTCATTAACAATCTACCGCAGCAAACATTCTCATGGACTAATAGTCCTTAACCCTCCTCCTCATTGAATGTTCAATTTTCTTACAATTACGCTCACCGCGGTATAATCGCTGGAAGGGACGTTTGTGTAACACGTGTACACCCTCATAAGACGAAATGTCATAATTTCCGTCTATAGGAATCTAAAATATAAGACAAAACCTTGATCGATTGACGTAATTACGACTGAAATAACATACCAGTTGTGGCTCTGGAGTTAATTTGAACTCATATTGTACTTCTTGGTATTAGCTTGCAAGACGAGTTACTCACGGGGTAAGCCTTTTATCGATCCCATGATTCAGGCCTCCCAGGGGCGGTCGGGGGAAACCACGTCATCTTCAAAATACTTTATAATGCGCACCAAATCTGCGCAAATCAAACAAGACAAGGAAAGCCGAGAAATTCGGTCGGCATCTATAGGCCAAGAGAAAATAATTAACAAAACTTGTTAGAGTCATTTACCCCAGGAGTTGAATGAAACCTGAGCCACTCATAGCGGTGATTTTCATGGGGAGTCAAGTAAGAAATAAAACAGGGAAAAAAAAAGAGAGAGAGGCCGTACATAGCGAAATATAATATGATTGGTTGAAGGTTAATGTAACGATAACAGCACGTTTAATGTTTTCTTTTCAAATACAGCAAGGTTAGAAATAAAATCTATTTGGAGTTAAGTTTCAAATCAATGTAACTTGAATGACCGGTGTTTAATGCACACTGGAGCTGTACAGTATCTGATAACTGCCTCAAGGTACCACTTAAATTTGCTCCAATATCGTTCATATTGATCATTGATAGCAACTTGTTGATCCTTTATAGTAAAAAATGATTTAATTTCTTCTTATTCATCTTTTCATTCTAAGGCTTATCTGAGATATTTATTTCAACGTTCCCTTCTCAATTGGCGAATGATAATTTAGCTTTCTTAGAATGACAGCTGGCGTGACCATTTCTCTGGCTTCATTATATCTGAATTCTAGAATATGGTCTGGTTTACGAGTGTAATTTCAAAACGTCTGCCTAGAATTAATACTTCAACTATTTAAAAAAAAATCGTTAAGGATAATCAATCTAAATAAAAATTGATCAATGATTCCAATCGGTCAGATAAATGTTAACTCATTAGCTTGATAGTCCGGTCTACTGACATAATAGAACGACCCATGCATTAGGTTTCCTTTCGTGAATACATAATGAAGCAGTAAAAAAAGGATTGACGCTTCACCCGTTCCCCCTCTTAGTTCCGATCCATTATTTATGTTGGGGGGGGGGGGAACTTGTAAGTGAACTTGGAACAACCTTTCGGGGTTAGATTAATGAGACAGTTTTCCTGCAGTATTAGTTAAATGTAATGGAACAAACAACCTTACTTTATTCCATTCTACGTCTGAGATTATATTTGTTCAAAACACTGGCGGAATAAATACACCCATCCCTTCAATTTGTAAGTGGTGGTCATATGAACTTGTACAGCAAATAGTATTAATCTCTATAACGTGTCGGATGAAGTGTCTTTATTTTTTTCTCACATATTTTAGACACTTTCTGACATGTCACTGATTTTAAAGATGCTCTTGTTTGATGTTGCCATAGCATCTGCACATACAAGACTTGGCGTGACACCTCAAGCTTAGTGAAGCCCTAATTCCTGCTTACAATGATTATAAATGAGAGACCCGTTCGCCTCTGTATGACGTCACTATATCTGTCTCTGTTAACAGCTTCAAACAGGTACCATCCATATATATATATATATATATATATATATATATATATATATATATATATATATATATATATATATATATATATATATATATATATATATATATATATATATATATACATATATATATATATATATATATATATATATAGTAGTTTCATGCTGCTTTTTCCATCAAACATACAACTTCTGACGAATAATAAAAATATATAATATATATTACGTCTAGGAGCATATTCACCTCCGAATCATCGTTCTAACAGATTTGTTTATACAATTGAGGGTGGAAGTTATTAATGTGGACATTTTAATCTCTTCCTTTTTTATCCTATATGGGAAAATTGTGTTAATATCCAATAAAACTATTCCACAGTGATGACTTAGGCAATATCATTAAATTGTGTGATATGTGTTATGTATAAATATTATTACAAATATTTGACATTTTCTGTCTCACATTTGTAAGCAATACTACTTCATATTGTCGATAAATTTGTAACCATCCACCTTATTGACGACTTTTTATTTAAACAAAAGACCGAATCGCTTATCGAAAATTCACAGTTCTATTAACCATGTTGCCGAAGCTGCTGCAGTGTATGCGGTGCATAAGGTGTACATTCTACGTTAGTTCTCGTGTATGTATAACTCTGATGTACTCCATTTCTGCTTCGAAACCATTATTCACATCACCAATCACTAATAATCTTGAATGTTGATTTTCAACCAAGGAGACTGTGTCCCAAACTGCTGGACTCACATTGAGTTCCCCGTCAATGTTATTTTGCATAATTTCTATTATGGTGTTGGTTACCTATCGTATCATAGTAATTTCGTTTAAAGGCGATGCATTGCTTACACACCTTCAATAATATGTGTTACTCAGTTTGTTATGCTCCTGGGCGGATTGGCCTACCGGCTTACTGGGGCGCCGATGGGTCATATAGGCGTGACCAAGTTGCTGTACCAAAGGCACAAATGTCCTCTTTGTCTCGAGGCTCCAATTGCGCCACTTGGTTCAAGGCCCCACGCCACTCGTTACATCGATTGTGAACCGGTAGCAATTTATGTCCCAGTCAGGCCCTGGTTATGCTCTATGTCCCACTAAAATCAATAATGTGAGCTTACCACAACCGAGGTTCCGTACGAACGCTATAGCTGCTAGATAAAAGGGTGCATTAAAAATATAGATAATGATGAAAAAATTGTATGATCCGATTGTTATAAACAAAGTCAGCTATATATGTTGTATAAGTTCATCTGTAGAAATGTTGCATGAAGGCATGTCAAAATTTGAATATTTGTTTTGAAATGCAGCGGATAGTCTTTCCACTTACGGAAATCATGTTGGGGGACACTAATCACTAATTAATTAAGTTAAAAATTAATTCGATGTTCATTCATATGATTTAGCATGAGACAACTGGCTGCCTTTAAGCACTTACTAAAACTATAGCAGACTGGACTTCTCAATCTGCTAGTTTTGTAATTCATGACTCCGGCCACGAAGTCATCTGTTTGATGGAGAAACCCCACTCAGGGAGTAGATAATCCTCTCGACCATTGGTTGTAAGATACACGTGAACATATCCTTACAATCGATTTACAACTTATTTGAAAAATTGACTCAAATCACTCCAAACCCTTGAATTCTCACTTAAGGCTTCCGGTGGTCAACTTTGATTGAAAAAGAAGAAAAATAAAGAAGAACAAGTTGATTGCTAGCTTCAACCCGTTTCATTCCGAGTGTACCATTGATTTTTTTGGATGATTCATTTGTTTCCTTACGAGGATCTCCTTCCCAAACGATTGACGAAATACGGGAAACGCGCTTTTACAAAACCAAATATGGAAATATATTAGATGTGAATGAAATTTGTTGAACTCAAGTACACTTTTTCTTCTCAGACGATTTAATCTCATACTCATGTGTAGTGGCTGTCTTCTGTTTTTATCACTAGCATGGCCTGTAGTATGAACACGACTATACTGCAGGCACTGCTTAAAGCAGAAGATTGTGTTAGCAACTTAATTACTCTCGCCATCACTTGATATGCATGAATAGAAATTACCTGTTAGGATTTTGTATTAAATTAAAAACAGGGTCTTTAACAAAGTGACCTTATGTTTTCCAAAACAAGAGAAAAACGATATACGAGTGTTTAAAGGCAGGCAGCTATGTTTAATGCTAATTAAAGGGAATGAATATTCACGGAAAGATGGTGTAATGAAATCACACGAAAGAGACTGTGTTCTTGTTTGTTATACTTTACGAAGCTCTTGAGAGGACACGGTAAAAAAATTGTTATTACGTACGTACGTAATAATGTTACGTTCACTACCTAAGAAGTAGCCGAGTAGGCCTATGTACACAGTGGCGGCGGAACCGGGGGGGGGGGCTTGGGGGGGCTCAGCCCCCCAGTGAAAAAGTTGAGGGGGCAAATGCATGATAAGCCCCCCCCAATATTTACCAAGGCTCCGAAACGTGCATCTGCCCATTTTTCAATGCATACTTGTCGATCTGTCCGATGCACACGTATACTATATAGGTGTAATAATTTTAGTAATTGCTGGGGGACCCTGGTCCCTCGGCCCGTCCCCTGGCTATAGACCACATTGTCATCCCAACCGCGTCTTCACACCCCGTGAAAAGTGGAAGCAGTGAGTGTGAGTACCGGTAAGCGTAACACAACTTCGTCTTAGGCCAATGACTTGCCTCATTTCAGCCAGTTCTCCAACATCCCCTTACTTAGTGGCGGAGCGTCCATATATACAGTCAGGGGCGGATCCCCCCCCCCCCTCCTGACGGACTCAAATGGACTGCTGGCGCCCTTTTCAGCTTTTCACTACTTTTAACTTATTCGCGATTATTGACTATTTTATTGCGCTCTCATATACCTATTGACATTTGTCATATTCTGTTGGTGTAATTTTCCGACAAAATGGCGACGACACCTATTTATTCTCCGTTTATCTGCAAATTAGCAAGGCCCGGAAAGGGTCATTTCCTGCAATCTAGGGAGTAACTTTACTCAAAAAATTTCTGTACGCTCCGCGCCAACCTGTGGTGGCGCTCCGCTTAGATAGTGTCGAAAGCGCCCATACAGACCATTCTTGCCCCCCCCGACCAATTCCCCTAGCTCCGCCACTGCCCTTGCTACACTCAAAAACGTCTTTGCGAGTACACTACGAGTAATAGCTACTCTCTTAAAACACCATCGAATATACAAGTTACAATGTTTTTACAGACTTTTACGTGCAATCTGAGAAATTGCAGGCTTGAGACCCATATTTTAGGGCTAGGTATTCGCAGCATAAAACACTCGGGAAGTGCCGTTTACGGCCATCTGTGGGTTTGAAAAAACCCAAAATTTTCTTGTACGCTCCGCGCCAACCAATGGTGGCGCTCCGCTTAGATAGTCTCCACACATTAGCCCCCCCCCCCCCCCAATAATTTTTCCGTTCCGCCGCGCCTGTATGTACATACTGAAACATATTGGCCTCCATGCAAGATACTTGCATATACGTAGTGTATACTATACGGTCTTACTATATTATTATATAATGATACTTCTCGTACACTGCACCTCGCATGTAAATCAATCATCCAACCACAGAAGTCCAGCTTAGTTTAACGGTTGAGAGGCGGACTAAAAAATGCCGGAGACAGACAAGGTACGTTCGTTCGACTAACACTACAGTTACGCCTGTGCCTATAGAATACACACGAACAAGTTCATCCCTCTCCATCTTTGAAATGAAGATGTATCCCGCAGTATATCACGTAGGCCCGCCTACGTTATACAATTATTAACATAGGCTATATCACGTAATAAAAACACGACGTACGTATGTACGTAGGCCTACATTCGTTATAATTATTACGTATGTAGTGATTATTTCGTACGTACGTAGTAATATTTATCACGTATGAACGTAATAAATATCACGTACGTCCGTACGTGATATTATTACGTACGTACGTAGTATTATTAAGTACGTACGTGCGAAATAAAAAAAAATTTTAAAAAATGGCATGTCCTCTCTAGAGCTTCGTAATACGAAGCTCTTTACATGGGCTGCTTTGTTTTTCTTAACTCCTTTGTTTTTGACATGTCAATGTCAATATTTGTACAGGTAATGTATCTGCCCCCAATTATTCACGCCCTCGATAGAAACTGTTACTCTTATCAAAAGGGAGTGTCTTGTTTTGTTCATGTTCATGATCAGGTGTACATGTTGGTAAGTTTATGATTATTCATATCTTGTAGATCGTGCATGATGTATATTGTCTGTTCTCGGCGTTGAGAGTGGATCAAGTTGTTTGGTTTTCGTGCCCGAGTGTCTATCTTTGGTGACTTTTCTTAAACAATACATCTGTTCTTTGCTTTTAGCATATGTAATCGTGTGTAAATAATACACAGTATGTCCATCTCTCACTAACCTTTACCCTGATAGTGTGCATTACTCCCTTTCCTAGTGACTCGTGATATACACTTGAGTTCACATCGTCATGATCGTACAGTTACAGTCGCAATGTAAGGGCACTGGGGTCAGGGGGTAGGGGACGGGGGGGGGGGGGTACTGGGGTTGTTTGGTTTCCTTGCCCAGGCTTTCTATGGGGTGACTATTCTTAAAAGGTAACTAGGCGAATATGAATAACGCAGGATATATTCACATATTTTCCATCCATATACACCTAGTAACTAATGTTGTCAAACGAGTCTAGTTGATCCAGTCCATATCTGGATGACTTTATGCAATAAAGATTAGCTGATGCATATTCATAACTTATAGATACAAGATTCTGCAGTGAATATTAATGACGCAGGAGCATAATATTGTAATTATACTTTAAAGAAGGTTAAACGTTTGTCACTCTACGTAAAATTCTTCATTCCCCCATAATATAAACGTAATAACTATATCTCTATCCATCTAATCGATATGCAACAATTGAAAGACTGCATGTAGGGTAACTAATGTATTCATTGCTTAGTTAATGAACAGTCATTGCGATCGAAACCGCTAGTAGCAATAATTGACGTTCATTCTTGTTAACTAAACACTTCTATGTTTATTTACCGTACGTTCATATAATGCAAAGTTATAAGGGAAAATTTGTTATATATAACTTAGAAGACAGCTTGACACTTGAAAACCAGCTTACGGAAGAATCCTGAAAATTATTCCCTTATTGAAATTACAATTCTTTAATCGATGGATTAAAGTGTAAATTATTCATCTTTCAGTTTTTTCAAGGCCTACAGAGACTTTCAATGTTTACGTTTGAGTTAACATTTTATATATACTTTGGATTTCAAGTAAACTTACCTCGTTCAATTCTACTTTTGTTTATTTTATATATATATATTTTTTTACTTCTGTGAACTACCCTACTTATATATTTTCGTAGATACGGACACTTGAGAATATTTCTTACATTTTAAGCGACCTATTCACCTTTTCTTCGAATATGACAAATTGTTGGGATGCGAAAAAAACTTGCGGCATTTACAAAATGAAACTTAAAGCGTAATATTAAACTGCTTTCTAAGTTTATGCTATACATATCACGCCACATTATAGTGTATAGTCCACTGTTAAATACATTTTTTACTGATAAAAATGAGATATTTAATCTTAGCATGGTTGTGAAATTTGACTTGAATGTATAACCCTTTGCTGTCGATATATTGATAGTTGCTGTTGTCACAATTTGTGCGGAAAGTGAACATGACAACGAAATATTTGATGACGTCATAGATATACATAGACAAAATATCTGTTGTATTGGTTTATTCTCAATGGATATTGTTTTTATCTTGTCTTGGGTATAGGCTTGAAGTTCCAAACTTTATAAGAAAGAGATTTATATCAAAGTTGAAAATATGATGTATCTGTGCATATTATGATGCAAATTTGAGAGAAGAAGTAGAGAATTTTATTGCAGGAGAGAAAACATCTTTTCCAATGTTTATGTCATCACATCTGCTTCCTTCAATAGTTTTGGGACAGAACGGATTTTACTTCAATGAAACTCGATTTGAAGGTTTACTTCACTAGAATGATTCTCTTTTACAGACCCAAAACGAACTATACATGTAACCTATTCATTCATTAACCACAAAAACAAAATTAGCAAATATTCATCCTATATAGTTACAAGGGAGAGCTAATAGTTTGGAGACACTTGGTACAAATTAAGAACATAGTTTGTTAAGGCTAAGAATAATTTGTTATAAAATCTATAGTGTTTAATAGAATAAACAAAGTCATGGAATCATTGAATGTCCGCTTCGTATTTCGTCTGCAGTTGACAAACCCAGGCATTTGCAAATGTAAAGTTGCTCCAATACGGTGGGTTGGTCACAAATTTGCAAAACACCAAACCTTTACTCGATGAGATGCTTTAATCGAGATCAGAAGGCTGTCGAAGTAAAGTGCTTTCTGTCGGATTTCAAAAGAAAGTATCCATCTTCGTACGAAAGCAGTACAGGTGTTGATCAATGCGTTTTTTTCTTTTGAATTACTAATTGTTCGCTGCAGTTACTGATTGGGTATATATATATATGTGTGTGTGTACAGGAAACTCTTACGTAGTAATGTCAGTCAGTGAACAGGTTAAGAGGAATCGTTGTTGCTCAAGGGCCACTTTGTTACCGTTTTGAATTGCAAACAATTTTAGAAAATTAAAGAGACTTGATTAAGGTCGCTGGGATCTGAAAAGGGGGAAAAAAGAAGATTGTATTCAAAGCAAGGAAAAACAACACCGGGGGCAACGGGAGAGAGAGAGAAAGAGAGAGATAGGGAAAACTTCACTATATGAGCGTAAGAATGTTTGTATTTAGTCTGTCGTTGATGAGATTACTTGCTGTGACATTATTTTAGTCTCGGGCTAAACAGGAAAAAACACCTGTCGAGGTCACAACTACCCAGAAGGATTTTGTTTATTAAAAAAAAGGATAGAAGTCAAAGTAACCTTATATTTATGTTTGTACTTTTATAGTTCATCATGATCGGTAATAGGTGAAAAGTTCATATTTCAAACCTATGACGAAAACCCATTACGCTGGATTGTGTGGGACAAACTTTAAATGAATAATCTGTCATGGGTATAGAGTACCTCTACCTCCCATCCAACACCCTAACCTCCCCTCTCCCTATCCCCCCTCCTCGTCCTAATGGATTTTGTGGCAAAAATGGATACATTTATTGTTTAACAATTATGCTGGCTTCTACATACCGTACTTTGTTCGTATTGCTGTCCTCTGGGCTTGTAAACGTGTTCAATTGCATAGAAAATGTGAAGAGATAAGAAAAAGTTTTTACTTTTTCTTTAAGTTTAACTTTAAGTTTGGCGACAGGGGAGTATAGAAATCTTTAGTAAAAGTGGAATCGAGAAGGGGCTTAGGATGGAGGCGGGAAACATCAATGACTCTGCATGCAATTTACGAAGCGACATTTGTAAAGACTGGTCAGTATTTGTTACAAACATTATGTTTTAAAAACCAATTATGCAATCCATTCCACGAACTAATTGATCCATAACTCTACAATCGTTTTTTACTATTTCGCAATAAATAAATACCCAATCCTTAACGATGTAGTTTACCCCAAAAGTTTTTTGACCCATCCACAGAGATCGAGCGAATGAAAAATTCAAACCGAATTATAGTGTCCGTTATTCCTTATAGTGTCCGTTATTCCTTATAGTGTCCGTTATTCCGTTTCATAACTGTGCATTAGGTTCAGGGCCGGATTAAGCTTGTGGGAGGCCTGGGGCCAGCTTGGTGGTGGGGGGCCCCCTCTAGCAATTTTTGAACTACTGAGTGACGGTACTGGTGTCCGCCATATGCGCATCGTAACCATGTTATGGCACTAAAATTGACAAAAATCAAACCCATCTTTACAATGACATATTGGGCGGTCGTTGAGGCCTACTTTGATCGTTAAAATAATTTTTCATGTTTAGAATGTTTTGCATGTTTAGAAAAATACTTGAGAACTTCAGTTCAGAACTTTAGATACATGGTTTTACTCAATTTTATGTCACACTGAGTGACGGTACTAGTGTCCGCAATGTGCACATCGTAGCAATGTTATGGCACTAAAAAACATCAGTGGTGGGAGGCCCTCTTGGTGGGAGGCATGGGGCCATGGCCCCTTCGCCCCCCCCCCTTGATCCGGCCCTGATTAGGTTATATGCTGGGCTATTAATTTCAAAATACCGAACACCAGTATGGTTTGTCTGTATGTCTCTGTCAACTTTTCACAGCAAAGAGAACCGTTTGAAAGACATATTCCACAAAACCCCCGAGTCATTGCTTACTTTGCAGTAGACTCCAGTTGTGTATACACTGTGTAGGCTACATTGTGTTTGGATGTTAGATATTGAGATCAAAACGTTTGCCTGCGCATGCGTCTTTAATGTCGTCCAATTTCTTAGGCGTCATCTCCATAGCTACGGAGACAAGTGAATGCTAGTAGATGTACTTGTGTCCAAAACACAAGTGGAAAATAATATGTTGTCTTAGTATTTCTAGACAGTCTTTGTAATGTGCTGATGTTAAATAAACCCTGCCTTCTACTTAAGAAGTATTTTTTTCTACCCTCTCGAGTACTTGAGCACCGTGCAATCCATGTCAAGTTCAATCCTATCGTAAGGTTACATTACACATGAAGTGACCTATCCTTTTGTTTTTTATTACATTCCACTAGTAATGATAAGTTCATATATTACTCCCTTGGCGGCCCGTGTTACTGGCGACAAGTATAACGTGCTTCTATACAGCGCAGCGCACCGCGATAAAAATGACCGGGTGAGACGACACATCGACCTTACGGCTGTCGTCGATTCTATAAACTAGTTCTCTGAATAAACGTACTTCAAAATGATTACAGTCCATTGCCCCCAGTCATTTTCAATCGTGTTTCATTTTCCTTTCCTGACAACGGAAGACGAGTTAATAAGTCGGTTGTGAACGTACATTTGCTTCTTCGTATAGAGCAGCCGATGAGACGAAGGAATGGGAATTATAGGCAAAAACAAATATTGGTTTTTGCTTATAAGACTTGCGTATAATACTATATAAGTATATGTAGATTAAAAAATTTGAGTTATCTTACCCTGATCGCGTTATGGGATTGTTATGTTACTAACTTTCGATGCGTACACATTGTGGTTGATTTAATCTTTCAATGCATCATGTCGGTTAATTCAATCTTGCCAATTTAACTTGCAGTGTTTTTTAGTAAATATCAACTGGCTATGATGACGTCAGTAGTTAACATTATTTGTTTCTTTTTGCAGTCCAATCTGTATTTTGCAAGTTTTTTTTTCAAACTGGATGTTAAAGCGCCTCGTTATGGCATCACATATAGAAGGGGTTATGCCATAATCTTTATTTTGTTATTGCCCAAACAAAGTGTGTATCACCTCAGTAGCGTCCATTGTATACATGGTACGTCGCTAGTCGCTGCATTCTCGCCTGTCGCCAAGTCGACGGTCGCCACTCGCCAGTTGCTGGTTTGAAGAATTTCGTACCTGTGTTCTGTGTCAGCGTCATTCACTTTACTGAAAGAGCCCCCTCCTCTCTGACTAACATAGGATATAACACACACAGATGTTTACAAGTTTAAGGTTCACTCACTTTTCATCATCTTTCTTGTTATGTTACATTCCTTTATACCCCTCTAATACCCCTCTTCTCCTCTCTCCTTTCCATATAGTAGGCCTACTGCACACCATGACTGTTCTAATACGCTTTACTTACTTTACTGTAAAAGCCTATATATACAGATTCAGTTACACCTACACTTTTACAAAGCTTGATAGTGCACCGCGTGTCAATAGTCTTATATAGTTTTCATTTTAACTGTATGGTATCACTTACCCTGCTGGTGTTCCATGACCGCACCCATCGATGAACCCTCTAAAGTACAAGTTCTCTTGTTCAAACAAACCCCTAACGGGCCCTCTATATAACACTTGGTCAATGACCTAGTTAAAAGTATAATACCTAAATAATTAATACGTTGACCCATTAATTTAGTGAACGGTTTGTTTGAAGAGAGGGGCACGTTTTGGGCGTTTCACGCTGTTATAGTTGACAAAGTTTAAGTATTGTTACTTCTGACATTAAGGTATTTGTAAACCTCTGCATTCCATCTTAATTGACATTTAATCCACTTTTGTAAAAAGGTTTTAATTGTTACCGGTTCTCTATGGATCTTTCCGTATTTGGTAGGTAATTTGACTAAAACCCTTATATTACCTAAAATTGTGAGGATTAACCTCAGATATTCGTCTAGATTATTCCATCAAATGAATGTTAATGAGTAGTAAATAATTTGGTTCCACCCTCCCGCATCAGTTCGTCACCTAAGCATGCACCAACTTTTCTAGATAGTATCAAATGCACAGTTTAAAAAAAGAGCATATAAACAGAAAAGACTTTTACTTATTATTTGAAATGAACCTTAAGTAGCGAAGCAAACTATCTTCAACGCGGAAAAGGATAACATTTCAAAAAATTATATCAAACTCAGCCAACTCCGTTTTACTTATCAAATGATTCACTGGTAAAGTTCACCTTGGATATATTATCTGCGAATATTATATATATATATATATATATATATATATATATATATATTATTATTATTATTATTATTATATATATATGTATATATATATATATATAAATTGATCAAAATGATAAAAGAAAATTAACTTTTTATTACTTATTGAAAAGCTATATTACGCTAGCCATAGTACTTAGGTCATGCAATAAGTGACTGTAATTTATTTGACCGTGTATGGATATAATATAGTTATTTACAACGATTATTATTAAGCGTTGTTTTTGCGCCATTTGCCTTTTATGAAGTAGGTCAACAAATTGTGCTGGCGTCGGTCAAGTTTATAATCTTGACCTATCGCGGTCGATCACTTTAACTGTTCTGAGATTAAAGATCGTATCATATGAATTGCATAAACTGCTCTGTTTTGATACAGCTGTCATTCCGTTTATACAAGTATAAAGACAGATGAAAATTTTGATTGGATTTTATATATAAACGGCTTCTTTGCGTTATTTTGACGCCATCTTAAGAATGTAAAGAATGACTTAGGCAGAATTTAGTAACAATAATGATAAAAGGCAAAATTTAAGTCCTAGGTTTTAAGATAATCAGTTTAAAAATACGATAACCGTCTACATTGCTCCTATAACGCTTAATCAATGACGTATTTCTGTTCCACATTCTACATATTTATGTTAGTGTTAACCATTGTTTATAACTTCTACAATAACTCCAATAAAGAACCCAAAAATGTTATTGTAAACTCTTACAACCAAAATTAAGTAGATATATTGGATTTGGTTTTTAGTTATTAACAGAGAGCTTATTTGTTTTCATTGAGAATCGGCAGTTTGTTTATTTTGTATAACCCGACATTTTGGAACTAATTGTCATGGTGTAGTGGAATTGTCATTTTATCATTCAAGTTTTGTTGTTTTATCATCATACTTGACAATATATCGGCAGATATTTTACCATGCACTATTTCAGTGTATGCATTACGTGAGAGTATGATCTAGTATTAAATGAATACCTTCATTTAGCATATAAACCTGCTTGGGCTACCTTTGTATCACTTTCACGTAACGCAGCCTACTTTATGTTCATTTAAGAATCGGAGATGACATTGTTATTTTAATTAATTGCTTAGGACAATTGCCAACATATACATTCACTTTCTGGAGCTAAATGAGAGTAATCTTTCCGGTCTTCATGCCGTCCGTTCATGCTTGTCTATATGTATATAGTGATTGATCCTCTCACCTGGAAGGAACTAAAAAGAAATAATTGTCAAACACAGGCTACTGCTTTAAGTTTACAACCTACGTTATCAATGGAATGGATCATTTTATATACAAACACTGCGTTTTAACCAGCCACACTTTCTAAGAAACAATTATGGGATAAATATCACTTGCAGACTGTAACTTCTGGAACCGCCGTAAGCCGTCAATAGGAGACTATATACTTCCGGTCTATTTGGGGTTATACAGTATAGGGAGAAAACCTGTAGGGTTTCAGCGTCACTGGAACATAATTTAGCTTTAGAGAAGCACAAACCCACAACCGAGAGTGACAACAGACAATAAAGCAATAGGCCTAATAAATTAACATAACAATTCAGATTTGTTAATCACGCCTTGGTATGCTGATATGATGCTCGACGAATTGTCAACCATTTTAAGTCGCGATATCATTTTCGGGGCCTTCCAAGTACAATATGTCCCATTTAACTTTGAGCACGGTGTTATCAATCGATTTTTGGTTCGCAGATGTTCACGATGTGCTGTATCATTTTCAATGAAAATAATATTCTTGCAGCATCTTTGGTCGCGAATGTATAGAAAACATTGAAAATTCATATAGCTTAATAAATATGTCATTTTGTGTCTCATGTAGTTTTCGAGACAACAACAATAAGATTTTGATACGAATTTAATAAACTAAAACTAAATGCATTTGAAAAGAATTTGATATGGTAACACTATAAACAGACACGCACTCGTGCATGATATTCATGAAGTGGAGTGATATCCAAACATACAGAAGCTATCTTGTCACGTAAGAGAAATGCTGCTACTCGGTGTATTGATGTAGCAGCTTCCCCTCTCACGGGTAGCAGTTCCCTTGCTTGAGTATATATAAGGAACAAGATAATGTCAATTAGTGGCTTTTGTGGAACATATATGAGTCTGCCATTCAAGGTACCTGATTTTTCTTTGATTTCGATAAATTTTCAATTAAAATCCTGTTGCAATAAAGTTTACAAGCATATAACTAGTTAATGATGGCGCAAACTTCAATAAAACAATCTATGGAAAAGCTTCGTTTTGATTTTTACGTATATGATTAATATAACGCATACAAATGTCTATAACCGGGGTGACGAACTTTGGAGAATGGAATGGATAGATTAATAACTCGTTAATTAATATTTACCTGGTCATCTAATAAGTTTATCTTGGTTTGATCAGTTGCAATATATGGACTAACAAAATACAGGATTTGAAAACAATGATTAGATACAAATTAACAATCAAACGCAAGAAAAAGGCTGTTTCTCATTTCCGTGTACCACCGGAATGGAATATTCGACAGCTTTACGATTTCAACAGTAAGTTGCCATTTTGCGTGCATGGGGCCCCGTGATATGTTTGAAAATCAACAGAATGTCTTCATCGTTAAACCAGAGATTTGAAACTATACTAACATAAACAGAGATTACAGGAGCCTCGTAGTAGACTATTTGTCTATAATACATTATGCTGCCTTCCTCTACTAAGTGGCATTCAAGTTGTTTACTGAAAACTTCGGCTTGATTTTTATTGCTTTATCTGGCAGAATTTAAGATAAGGGAAATCACACAAACAATATCTAATTTAAGTAACCTACTAAACGCATTATTCCGATTCCAAATAAATGGGTTCAGAAAAGGTCTCCAACCTTTGAGGAATAAGTAACGTCTATACTCGCCTGCATATAGGAAGGCTTGGTGTATGTGTACCCTGTTACTAAAATGCTACAAGGGTAGAAATATAGTCGTAAAGACCACCGGACTTCATTGATTTGTCTGCTCTTTCTGTCGGGATACCACTTATCATAACGGCAACCCTCTACTTTCTAAAGATCGAGGAGGAGGAGGAGGAGGAGGAGGAGGAGGAGGAGTTGTTCACTGCAGAAATGCAGCAGTGGTGAATGAATACGTGGCCCATGCTGCGAAATCATATCAACCAGTGGCGTGCACAGGATTCCAAAGGTGGAAGGTGGGGGGGGGGCAAATTTCAAATTTCCCCTGACTAATTGAGGTATAGGGGCTGAACTTTTGTGGAAGGGTCATGGGCAAATAAAGAGTTTTATGAAGGAGGTTCGCTGCCGTGGGGTCATTGAATCCGACTACCTTTAAGAAATATAGAATAATATCCGACGGTGTACGAATAGCCTATACTATAGCCTATCACCATCGTTGATCAGACATTTTGAACAATTTCAGACGCCGTGGCTCTATATACAGGCTGGTGTTTACACAGGAAATTTTTAATGTATGTTGACAGAGCGCTGATGTTAGTCAGCAGCATCGATACAAAATATGATCCCTTCAAGTCATGTTTAAAGCAGCACGAAGTTGTTATAAGTTCTGACGCACTGTCCTGACATTACAGGGCATGTTATGTAATCACTCCAAATTCACAATGACACGAATACCAAAAGGGATGAATGAATTTGTCGTATTGTTACTTCATGAAATAAATTTATTCTTCGAGAAAATCGCTTTACATCTCTTCGAACGGTATCAAAGAGAGTACATATTCATATCTGACGTACGTAATTTGCATATAACTATTTCGAGTGCACGTTTTATTGTTTCTTGTTAACGACTACATTTATTAAGTGTTATACTTACAGGCTGGATCTATGGGGTATAAGTACGCCTATAACTATTGCAAAGTAAAGTATACTTATATGACTCAGTAACAAAACAAAACAAAAAAATTAAAAAAGAAATACACCCGACTAGAAAAACTTTATTAACGAAATTTAGTAAATATCTGTCTTCAGATTAGCATCTGTATCATTGCTGTTGCTGTTTTTGCTCGGTTCAGTTTGGACTCGGATGTCATCAAACGCTTTTGAAGCCTTTTTTAGCCCTGACGGTATCAGGGAATGTTTGTAAAACTTGCTCCTCTTCTCATGAACACCTTGCACGTCACGTCTACGTGACATTAATAAGGCATGTTTGCCATCTGGACAATGTCCGTTGCCGAAATTCGAGGGAAAAAAACCTTATCTTGTCCGCTATATTAGAGAGTTATATAGGGACAGGAGGAAAACTGTAGACAAGTCAAACCCCGGGAAAAAGCAAAGAGAGACGAAAAAGAAGAAGATAATAAAACAAATAAAAAGAAGAAGAAGTAGGAAGAGGAAGAAGGAGAAGAAGAGGAGAGAAAAATTAGATCAAGGCTTTGGTAAAACAATCAAGAAAATGTGTCACAAGATGAGGAATTGAAGCAAAGAGGCAATAACAAATAGAGCCTACTGCAGTGATGTGAGGGAGGTATCTATCGGTACAATGCCCTGTAATGAACTTCTCTGGTCGACCGGCAGTATAGTATTAACAGCAGTATAGCATGAGCAGAAGCACGTGTTGCTAATGGCTTTCGCCATCTGAGGTTTTATGTGCAGGTAGGCTGCATGTTAAGTGGTCACTCGATCTTTCCAATGCCTACCTGATGTCAATCAACTCGATACCTGTTTAAGTACATCCAATCAAGACACAAGTCACGAGGCCTCTCGGAGGTACCACGTGGACGGATATTAAGGCGACAAATGTCACCGTATTCTTTATTTTTTTGTTATATTAACTCTTTTCCTTTCCTTTCCTTTCTTTTTCACTCGATAGTTTTGTTGACCTGTGAAAACTCTTGATTTAGATTTCGTTGTTGTTTACAGATAAGATGTTCTGTAAGTCTTTTCTCGGTTATACGGTTTCCTTGTTCTTATTTTGTAGAGAGGCCGGTGCCGAGTAACGGAGATAAAATGTAACAAAATAAAAGATACTGACTTGTTTATCTCTTCAACCCGTCTGCTTTATACAACAGCTGAACGCCGACAGAGAATATTTACTCGAAAAGTTTACCAAATTTTCCCAAGTGGCCTTATACTTTGATAATATCCCTAATAAGGAGTAGGCTATAGGTTTACTACTTTCGTAGAGCTTATATTAAAGGTAAAAGAAGAAGGCGTGAATTTGGGTAATTAGAACATAGATAGCTAGCTATCTTTAACTGATGTACTTTTGGATAAGTTTTGTTTTACTGTACCGTGTTCGTATATTTACCTTTAGAGTGTAACACCTGTGTTTCTTTGTATATATGCACTATGGATAAGTGAATTCTCTTAATTTGATAACTTACTGAAAATTGAAAATTCAATTAATGCAACTTACTGGGCATACTATCATTGTATATTTCGAGTCTATAACTAACGTGCGCTTTTCGTGTAATATTTATCACATGTAAAAGTAAATAGGAAATTTCTATCTTGATTGTAGTTTCAGTTATTAAATGTCGTCCCTATAATGACAGTTGACTGCAGTCAAGCCAAGTAAACTATATGTTGGATTTCTGTATCGAATCCGCTCGAAAAAATTCCAAAAACTAAAGCAAATGGCTGCTTTCAACCTAACTGTATCGAAAACAATTTATCGAACTCAAATAAAATTAATATATATATTTATATATATATATATATATATATATATATATATATATATATATATATATATATATATATATATATATATATATATATATTTAGAGTAGGTTGGCGTCTATCTTGGCGCAGAGTGCTCTATGTCCATTGGACAGAGCGGAGTTGTCTGAAGATCGCTATAAAGCGTGAAACTCCGAGTTACAACTACTAGTGTTCCACTAGTCTCATCTAGTATCAACATATATATATATATTTATATATATATATATATATATATATATATATATATATATATATATATACATATATATTTATAGTATATATATAGCATATATATAGCATATATAGATGTATATAGCCTATATGACTGATTAGATATTGCAATCGAACACGGCAATGCAGCATCTTCTCACCAACCCCCCTCCCCTCCCCACACCCACATGCACACAATGTATTCATACTGCATCGTCTAACATAATCGTGTGCGCTACAAACTGTATTAGGTTAACCATTTCACACGCGTTTTTGTATGTCATGGAGAATGCCATAACACCTGTTTTCATGTTACGATTCCTGCAAAACTCATTCGACGCACATCAGAAGTTTATGATACGCCTTATAGTGACGTCATGATAGTTTTTAGGCCAGGGATCAGTACGCCCCCTGAAACCCCCCAAAACTGTTCGATTTCTTGGTGTGGATTGCTAGGACCAGAGGCAGTTCCTCAGATGAGGGCAATTAAGTGATAGCTAAAATAATATTTTGACATAATGAAATCATGTCAATTCGTATAAAGTGCTTGTTTCTTGCCCGTAACAGACCGTTCATCTGTCGAGATTGTCCGCTCTTTTATCGATTGTACTAGTTTATTGTAGGTTATATAACAGACCACAAGTTTGAACATGGCCAGAAGCTGTCAAAAATAACGAGTTTAATATTAGTTTGGGAGGTTCCTAGCGGGTTGGCACTAGAAGAAGTCTTGGATACCCAAAAAAAAAGTTGCATTTTGAGAGGAAATTCGTTACATTTAATTTCTGATAGTCTGAGCGCCTATGGTTTTTAGTATGCGTACTGTGTAGCTGTCAAATAATGTGGCGGATTTCTGCTGACTCCATAGTGAGAATCCTATCATCTCAGGAAACTATTCATTATAAAAAAAATTATGATGCTTTCAGTGAAAATTTGCAACGTTAACTAATATAATATTTTCAGTTGCCAAATTGCATGAAATGTATAGATTTGGGAAGAGAGAACATTATGCTGTCCTGAAGGTCTGTTTCCGTAGCTGGTAATGTAACACTTTGAACGCGGATCAAACATCACTGCACACATGCTAAAGTTGCATGCGCGATCTCAATATAGGGAGTTGCTATCCAGGATTTCACCATACCTCGTTTCCGGGTCGTATGTATTAATGATTCCTTCAGTACATTAATTATGAAAAATCCTTATAATCTATATACTTTCGAAATTGAAACACACAATTATGACATTTGGTGTTTATATGGCAAATGTTCCCATGCACTATAGCTGAAATTCCAAAGCTTCATCAAACTGCGAATGGTTTGTAATGGTTTGCATTCCATTTTGAATAAATATATTGAACATTTTAGGGGAAGAAAAAACGATATGCATTCTTATTTCAAATACCATCATAAACTGACATTCACTCTACGGTCACACATTACAGATACATTCAAACAATTTTAGCAAATTTAGGTTTCCTCTATTCGCAATTAAAAACAAACTTAATCAGGAGGTGTATTTCACTCTATAGTGCACAGTTTAGCAAAGTGTGGAACGCGCGCAAATCTTCTGCGGCACGCGAAAACGTCTTCGCGCGTAACCATTATGCATAGGCCTATACCTAAAGACTGGTGAATGATAGCTATGGAAACGCAGGATGATTTAGTCTACCATAAAGATATATCATAAAGATATATCATAAAGATATTGAATCGAGTCAATAATATCGGTTTCCATTGATTTTCTTGTTAATATTGAAACTGTCACGCAATTAGGATCAGGCCCATTAAGCCCTGGAGCCTGGGGAGTTTCCCTTCTCAACCCCCCCCCCCCCTCTGTTCTAGCTCATTTAGTGTATAATGAGTCGGATATACAATGTACGTACCTCCAAAATCTGACAATTACGGCCAACGTCTACCGACGCCAACCGACGCCAACCGACCGGTGTACACCGACAATGAACGACGTCATCCGACCGGTGTACACCGGCAATGCATGACGTCACCCGACTGGTGTAACAGGCAATGAATGACCGACGGTAACTATTAATACGAATGTCTTTGGTCGTTAATTTCGTGTGTCTGCGTGTGTGTATGTGTATGTTATATTCTTGAAAGTTACACTCCCCAGGACCTCACCTTAAAGTGTAGGATTCCTGTAAATAAAGTTGAGTATTTCTAACATGGATTCCACTAAATTGTTGTGACGTGACAGAAGAATCTCCTGTCCGTCCGTGTTTTTGCTGTTAAGTATCCCCCTCCCTCCCCGCCCACCCTCTATATAGGATCGCATATGCTACACATCTTGAGGAAGAACTCTGCACGCAGGGTTGTCAAGAGAAGGCAATGTCACTCAAAGACATGCTTTGCCTTTATCAAGCCCCTTACGCGACATAGCAACCAGCAATCTGTCGTCTGCGAAGTATCTCTTTTGTCAACACGGTAGACCTAACAGGCAGACATGTAAAAGATCATGTTAAAATTAGGCTATATACCATCACCATGGCAACATTTGTATCGTCATACCCTATTTACTATATAACATCTTACACTAGGTATCTAATGTTTTTTTGATATCGTGTTGTGTAATGTATACAATAAGAAGATTGAAACCTCAAAGATTATAAATCCCAAACGGTCATGTTATATGGCCATGTTAACTGTTCCGTACGAATGTAGTTCAACCTAACCTGCGAGGATACCTGTTACATATATAAAATATATAACAAAATCGAACACTGACTTACTTATTACGTGTGGTAACACCAATGGCTTAACATATTGTATAACTTCTACTTTGAAAAGTCAACTTAACTGAATAATTTTCAATAAAACCGTTTTAGTTGAAAAAAAAAGTTTAAACATTTTCTCAAACTTTGAAGTAAGATTGGAATTTCAATATAAAAAACATTACCGTATTAGTCAAATATCACACTTAACATACATGTAATATGCATCGCGAGTTATTCTGGAAATGGTGTGTGGGGGCAGGGGGGGTGGATGGGTGGGCTTAATAATGTGTCTGCTCGAAAATCGAGTGGTAAGTTAGCTCAGCATCTTCCAAATCGAAATTGGATTTAAGTGTTTTTTTTTTTTGTGACACCTCTAATCGGCTAATTCAAAAGGAATTTCTGTAACGTGGTAATCCTGTATAGCGTCCTCTAATTTGTACAAGTTGCCGCCTCAACGGTTTTGCATATAGTTTTAATTGTAAAGTAGTAGTTTTAATAGATGAGTTTGTACACAAGTTAACTTTCCGAAGAAACATTTGTTTCTCTGAGATTTCAAATTCTGTGGTCGTAAGGTAGTTGGATAGTGATAAGATACTGAATTTATGTACATTTGCAGGATGGCTTTAGACACGAAATTAAGTGTGATGTGTTGCAGGTCGTTAAAAACACACTGCTATCAATCAAGGTTGGATGCTATAACACATTTAATTTTTGAGAAATGATATTTTAAGCTAGCGAGGTTCGTCAACGAAAGTGACTGAACTACTGAGTTTAATACACAGACCATTAGATCAGACCCTCAGATGCAAAAGAAAACTCAATGAATGGTGGTCTCAAATGACGTCATTACAATTCATTACGAAATTGTTAAGAAAACCATGGTATTCAATGTCATCCAAGGGTGTGCAGTTGTTTATAGGAATTTAAAAAAAAAATATCGCTTTGCTTGAGTTATTATAATGTATAAAACGATGGAATAACGTTAACCGTTGGGAATGGACCGAGGAGCTGACGTCATCGGATTTGAAGCCTTAAAGGAGCATTCCAGAGATAAAACATGTTTTATATGTGAATAACTTGAAAACCGCTATAGAAATATTACTAACACTCAACTGTTCCTTTTCCTTTCACTATAACATATCAAGATTAAACGTCTGCCTAATGTCACTCTTTAAGTTGCATTTCTTGTTCGCTTGACGTTCATGATTACAAAATGCTTTTCTTTCTTCACATTAGGACACATTTGTTGCAAATATCTTCCGTAAACAAAGCCACATTGCAATGTGGTTACTGTTACTTCGTCTAATACCCATGCAGTCTAGATTTTGGTAGTCATACCACGTGACCATCCTTACAAAAGTTGAAAGTAGGTTACAATCAGTACGAATTCTCGTGCAACCATAACTATATTTTTGTATAACGTACATGTTTCTCTACCAGGAAAAAAAATTCAACAGTAATGTAGTCTTCACGTCTATATAAATTAAAGTAGCGCCAACTATTTCATCCATATTTGCGGTTCTGTTGTCCGTTCGTATACCGTTCAAGCGCATCACAGCAATTAAGTTCATAATCGCCAGTACTGACTGAGCAAGTCAGCGACCAAATTGGACGAAAGGAAAACTTCATTTGAAATTAGAAGTTGATTAGAATACTGGTATCGTTTGATGAAATACAATCATAGAAGAATATATTTATTGCTAGTTATATCATTGCTTGGGTATACTTTATTTTACAGTTTACGCGACTATTTGAGAGCAGGCTGGATATTTCATAACAGTTGTTTGAACAATCATTTGACCTCTAACCCAACTGGTTGCGTTTTCGACATGGGTTTTGTTGCTTATTCAAACTTAAACCGTACTTTGTGGTCTTATTCACTCAATATCGGAAGTTATTGAATAATTAACAATTTAATTCGAGGAATTTGAGGCTTTCGTGAACATTGCATCATATTTATCTGAAGTCATGGAAACGGATAAAGGAGTGTATCAAACTGTTGAATTATTGAAAAGCATGGTGAAACACACATCGTATAATCTAATGAGCTTATGAAATGCCTTATGTGGTAAAACAATGTGCCCCGTCCGTTTCTAACTCTCCCCCTCCCCAACCCCCACCAAAAAAAAAAAAGGGAAAAAAAGATTTACCGGCTAAAAATCAGGTAATTACAAAAACAATCCAGACTAATTAATTTAAATATTTGCTGATAAATATTTGTCTAACTTTACCTGATTGCCAAACTCGTATCAGCATAGTAATTGTAATATAGTGATTGACATACTAATATAGTAATTGAAATAGTGATAAGTGATAAAGTAATATCGTAATTGCATAGTAATTTAAAGACCAAGTGAGTTTTCTGACAAAGATAGGCTGAGAATGATATTTACTTAAAACTATCCAAATTAAACCATAAAAAGAAGAAGTAAATTGTTGGAAAATATTATCTCCAAAGAGATCATTTTCTTCCGATCATTACATTATACATTTGGTAAAATGAAAATGTGTTCGTCTTTGAACCGTAACGTTGAACTTTCGGAGAGTCACAAAAGCTGTTCACTCCGACCTTGATGAAAGCACTTGTAATTGTTGTCTTATGTGGAATTCTGCATATGTTGCAGATAAATGGAGTCTCTTTATCCATGTAAACTGTACTCTCTTAAGAAAGGAGGTCAGTTTGGCTAAGGTCGAAGATCCATCCGTCCAAATCTGCTGACGAATGTCATCATAAATGTATCAACATTTATATTTAAAAAAGAAATGCGTTCCCTCTTGTGAGACATTGCCTGTCCAAAAAGGAATAAAAGTTTCCTGGCGGGAACTAAGGTAATTTCGTAAATGTTTATTTCAGGCCTTTTTGTGGTGAACAAGGAGTTAGGACAAGCTGAGGACATCGATAATAAAGCTATCACATTTAGTCTTGACTCAGAGCATGTGATGTATCACAGCCCGCGGATAACGTACACATCATTGTCAGATTGTTGAGACTAGTTCATAAATCCAGAGCCAGTGGTCATTAAACAATTTACGCATTTCGCCTGTTAATTCGGTTTTGCTCTGACATGATTTGTCAGAAGTTTAACACTGAGCTGTCATCATTATTTACACCTTCGCCAGCCCTAGAACGTAACTGAGGGCTCCAGGGGTATTTAAAAGTAGCTGCCTATAGAGATCATTCCAAGGGATGCCTGAGTATTAAACTTGATTGTTTATTTTCAGCTTCCGATTGACCGACAGACAGATCATCTTACGCTTGTAACTAAGCATTTTAGAACAGACTTCTGCAAAGCAAACGAATTGTCGAACCCGGGCTTTCCACCTTATATGCGTGGAGTGTTAGCTCAGTGGTTAACGCCGGTGCCTTTCAGTCATAAGGTCCCCGGTTCGAGTCACTCCCAGATTAATGTATGTCGTCCAGTTACAGAGTTGTTGACAATTGACAATTCATAATCATGGACGTTTAAAAAGGAATGTAAGAGACTGACTTCGGTCAGCTTGCGGCTTTGATAAGCCAATGAGGCTTCTCCGCGAGTCCACTGTAGGCGTTTGTCGCCTGTATCGAACAATACGCCTACATTGGAATTACGACATTCCTTATCCGAAGGATTTTACAATAATCCTCTTTCAACTTTGTTGATAGATTCCCAGTAAGTTTTCCGTTGTTCATTGCATCTTGAAGCACCGTACATACGGGTGAGTGAGTGTGTGGTGGTTCAGCGGATGGGGGAGGGAGAGCTTCGTGTATACTGTGTACAGATGGAAAAAGCAGCTAACATACTCTTCTTGCCCATGGTACCACAAAGTCACAACAAAATGCAGCTGCAAGGTCGAATGTATGTTTCCATAATGCTTAAAGGAGAATGTACGCTTTATTATTTACAATCATCATCCCAACCAATAGAGGTAGTGCACTATAGTGTGTAAAACGAAATATTTTCTTATTGGTAGACACGCTGGGGGCAAATCACGTAGATTTTCCGTAATTAAATCTGCTGTAGGGAAATTTCATTTAGGCTATAAACGAATGCGGACTAGAATAAAGTAAAGCAAGGAACATCTTGCCGATAGGCTTAACACTGAATGAGAAAACAAGTAGCCTCTCTTTCCACGCTTGTGTCTTTAGCACTGTACGTACGGAACCCCGAAGGAACGAAGGCATTTTATTGATTGCTTTGAATAAATTAATCGATAAAGCAAAAGACAGTTCACTCCAGGAAATTTGTCTAAATGGGCAAATTTCGTTCATTTTGCATGTTATTTACCACAAAGTGAACTTTTGCTTTTAAGATTAAACATGGAAGAAGTGGTTTCGATGAGAGGGGCGCTGTTATCTTCTTCAGAGTCATGGCCTTCCCAACTTGAATTTTATATTTAGACGTGAACGTGTTAGTATGTGTGTTGTGAACGAATCATGTCACTCGTTCATGCTATAGCCTATAGAACGTTTTATTTGGGTGAAGGCCGGGTGTTTCAGAAAAGAACGCATGTACGTGTCCCGGTATAGCATAGAGCGTTACTCAGGTAATTTTCTTTTAAATTTACTTCACAGAGAGAAACATTGGTTGGAGCAAAGTTCCAGAGAGTACCAAAACTCTCATTAATCTAGATAAAGCAATCTACAGGGGTAGGCCGGTAGGGTGCTCAAGACTAATATCTGATTAGTGCACAATTTTGGGTCCTGATTGCTTTTCGCTAGCCTGACGAAATCTTTCGCGGGTAGAATTTGGCCCGCGGGTCGAAGTTTGAAAATCCCTGGTATAGGGTAACCGATACTGAGCTGGTCGATGAGGTTGGAACCCTCGGTTGTGATAAGAGTTGCAGGAACGTTACCATTTACCGGTGTATTGAGGTCAAAAAGTCAAAATTATGGTAAGAAGTAACGTCACACATAATTCCGGTTTTAATTCTCAACTTTCAGTCGCATGGCCAATTTACTGTTCATTGTCTAATTGAACACACAGTTTTGGGTCTATTGTTTTACGTCCAAGGAAAAACTACTAAGTATTGTCATAACACTTCTTTTTCTTTCAATGTTTGATATGACCCATCATAAATGAAGTAACATACATCAACATACTGGATTGTCTTGTTCCGAATTATGGTACGTTTTCCGTTACGTTACAAGATTGAGGTCACTGAATTTACAATTTAAGCTAATGTATTTGGTTATGCTGCCATCATTTCATAACCGTCTTCCATCATTTCGTATTGGGGTATATTGTGTAAAGTTATGTTATACAGTCTCTAACATTTCTTTGAGGATATGAAATACATCCAGTGTTGTTGATTGGCTTAGAGGGAACATGTGATTTCCGCTTAGGTCGTTCACAACGTTTGGAGTGAAAGTGCTCAAATTTGGGCCAAAAGATGAAGACATTAAAGCTTGGGCCTTACAATATCAACTTGTCAACAATGGAATTACGTGTATATTGTGACCGATGGAACGTATATTGTTAAATATTCAGAGACTGGCACCGCAGTCTAACCGGCATATTCACCTTTGTCCTGTTTCCTGAAAATGTAACGTACCGTGCGAAGTGTATGTCTGAGATATGGGGTCAGATTAGCCTAATAATTAAAGATCGCCGAGTAAGCAGGTTTAGGCGTTTGCTACTAACAATACAGTAGCGGGTGGTATATGAGGCTACTTTTGAGTCCAATTTACTCCATTGTTTTGAATATTGTTTGAGCATCCATCATTACTGGGAACTATACAGGGGGTAGACTCTATCGAGTCTGTTACGCGAATTCCGAGTCCTTCACGGTTTCTATATGGGCTTATTACTTGCCGCTGTTCTTTAGAGTATCTTTCGTTCACTCCCTCTGTAAATACACGAAACAAGGCAAGGACACGTGGCAGCCAGTGGGGGGGGGGGCGATGACACGTGACAGGCCAGTGGGGGTGGGGGGGTCTAATATTAATAAATAAAAAGAGCTTTCAACGGACAGAAAATATTATCCTTAACAGAACTTTCTGATGACAAACAATGTGAACTTGAGTAGCAAATATATACCACACTTGTGGTTGAAAACCCCATTTCATATATCTTGCCCCTGACTCGAGATATGATTTAATGAATGTAACCTATCTTGACTGGTTAAATCTTCGCCAGTACTCCACTATGGCTCCAGATTTACTAGAATAGGCTATTATAATATTCTTGTTGATTTATCCTTGAAACCTAATACATTTGGAATGGTCGTTTAGCTTTTAAAGTTCTCTATACTTAGAATTGCAATGAAAAAGAATCTATTGTTTTCCTCTGTGTAGAAACTTGATTGACAGATTATATATATGAAAATACATTTTTCAGCTGAAGTACCCTGATGACATCTTCATTCTGTGTTGCCAGATGCATGAGTTACCAAATATCTCTAAATTTGGGAGAGAAAATAAAATTTATATGTTCGAGATAAAAAATGCTGTAAGGATATGGGTTATCGCCTTATGGATGGCAAACAATTTTCAGCAATCTTGCTAAGCAGGAATCAACTTTTTAAGATCCAGTGAATGGCACACCTTAATTAGTCTTGTAACCATCCTACAATATCATCAGTCCTTACATCCATGTGTATGGAACAAATGTCGCTATGCGTTTGATTATCAGAACTATAACCATTTCTTCCGAGACTCAAACTCAATAAAAAAAGGTTACGTTCATCTTTCATTTACAAGGTCAGTGCGGATTTCTTCCTGATTGAGGGCAGCACATCTTAGCCTCTGTAGATCTATGTTGACAGATATGAAACAGTTTATCATCAACATCAGTGTGTCAATCCCCTTGAATGTTATGGATGTGCTCAATGGCAAAGAGTAAACACAACCTTTTGTAGATTAATTTCTCTTTCTCGGTGCCAGTCAGGCTTCCGATGATTGCAAGTATTTCTTGTGACAAAACTTTGTCTGTTTTGTCCTAACTCATGATGAAACGAAAAGAAGGAAGAAATATGTAGATTTATATGTGTGTGTGTGTATGTCTGTTAATTCATCTATCGTGTATATGTAGCCTTTCGATATGTACTAAGTGTTTATGTATACAGTACATTGCTAAACTTAATATATCACATGCAGACAAGGATGACCTTCAAAGAGAATTTCCGTCTTGATATGTCATAGAACCCCCTCCCCCCTTCCACCCCACCCCTTACGGCAAAAAGTGCTAGTAAGGGTGTGTTCTACATAGCTAACTAATTCTAAATCTATGAAATGCTCCTTCATGGTCAAATTGATGGTGACATTAGTCCATTGTTTCATGAATTTTAATAACTCAAACATAAACGTTTTAACTTCAATGAGGAGCAACAAAAGCGCCCTTGTATGACATTCAACACCATTTGTACTTGAAATGTTTGTAAGGCATTGAAAACAAGTTACTTTAGGCGGGAAAAGTTGTATGCCTTCCTACCGGAGGTTTGTGTCTCATCTGAGGAGATTCATCTAATGGTGTGTTTGTGTTAGACTAAGCAGTCCAGCCACTTCTTGTTGATGACCGTCATACTTTAAAGCAGGGTTTCCCTAACTTTATCCCCAACGAACCTCCTGTGGATGTCAGAGTTGTCCACAGACCCCCAACTTTTCGAGACACGATCTGAGTCATTATTATACTATAATACGCATAACGGTGCTTCGTAAGAGATCCAGTTCATAGTGTAATATTGTAATGGAAAAAAAAAACTAGTTTGTCGATAGGTACGACTTTTGTACATTAATTTTAACTTTCTTAAATTATATGATATATCATATTTTAGTTCAACAAAATGTACTCTAGTTTTGACTTTCACAAACGTCTGACGTACCCCCTGGGATGGACTCACGCACACCCTGGGGGTCATCTATGAATAATTAAAAGTGGTATAAAATTATAACCTTACTTTATAATAGTGTTTTTGAATCATGGTGTTTAACATGTCTAATATAATTTGTTCGCTTATAGTCATCACTTAACTTAATGTGTCATACAACTCAGTGTTATATAGCATAATCCTACCTTTGCGAATATCTGTATTTTGTGTATAGATAATAAACACCAGATTACATCAGGTTGAGCCAGTATCGTACAGTTAAACAGTAACAGAGATGGACATTTTGTTCGCGAAAGTTATTGGCATTCATCGTTTTATGATACAACACTAAATGTTGGCAAGTTATCAGCAATCTCTGGCATTAATTCTTGGCGTATCGTTGACCACAAGGAATGGAACGCGTCCAGCTTCGATCTTAATCCATTGACCATTAAAACTAAGATATGCATGGAACGCGGTAAATGCTATTATGGTTAGTGATAATATAAGATACGCTTCACCAACTATGTGGAGAGTAAAGGTAGAATGGTCCCCACACCGGAATGTTACGTTATCTCTCGGTGTGAAGTCCATTGTTTTTGTTAATGACTGCATTTGCAGTTGTTAGCGAGGTGTGAAATGACAATCTAAAGAGCATGCGTGAGCCTAACCCACGTGACATCACTGCATGTGCAGAATAGTTTAGAAAGACTAGATCTACACATTAGACAAAAAGGTACTGTACGTAAATCAGTATCAAGTGTGTGGGAGTGGTGGGGTAGTGACACTACAGCTCGAACACTCAAACTGATTTATAACGTCGTTTCTGATTACTATATTATTGATTGCCTATTTCCTCAAACGTTGCTATTAAATCCTCTTATGCCTATCAATTTGAATGCGCAATAGCACCGTGACGTAGTTGATACGTCATAAGTTCCGGTGTACGATACAAAAATCAATATACCTCGACAGCTATATTTCAGCTCAGTGTATGTCTTGAGAATTTGAGTTGGTGCAAACTGACGTTGTATCACACACTTGCCTGAAATTGTAATTATTCTTTAGCAATGGAATAATTTGATGTCATGCTTAGGAATGAGGGAGGTATATCATTTCCAATCGCGGAAGAATCTTCCTCGAAGCTGTCATGAAAATGTACATCTCTGCATGTGGTGGGAGGCTAAAATCAATTTCTATTATCTCGGGCAAGTTTTGAAATTTATCTCCAATTTCCTCAGTTTCCTTCTATAGTTTACCTTTCTCTTTGCACGTGTGTTCTCCTGCACGCGTAATTGTTTCCTCCTCGTCAAACCAGAAGTGAAACTTGACACCGAGCTTGAATTAGGTCTATTGATTGTTTCAGTTGAAAGGTACCTATACTGCGGACAGCTACAGCCTTATCCGGGAAAGAACACTTATCTGTGCTGTAATCACGAGTGACTTTGCTAACAGCGAGATGTTAGCAAGATTTAATTCAACCGTGACAACATTCAACAGCCAATCAGGCTTAATTATCTTAAAACAGAAACGCGAACAAGACTAGTATTGATAATTTTGCTCTGAAATATCAAATCTTACTGATTTGAGGTGACAGAAGAAGCAGGCTCTTCATTCAAGTGCCGTTCAAAAGTAGTTGATTGGAATGTTAGAGCAGAGAGCAACATAGTGTAGTGACATTGTAACACAATGTGATGACAACGTAACACAATGTGATGAAAACGTAACGCAGCTTGGTAACAGCGTGACGCAGCGTGGTAACAGCGTAACGCAGTGTGATGACAGCGTAACGCAGCGTGGTAACAGCGTAACACAGCGTGATAACAGCGTGACGCAGCGTGGTAACAGCGTAACGCAGTGTGATGACAGCGTAACGCAGTATAGTCGCCTTTTGCAACTAATTTCTGTATTGCAATCATATCATGACCGTGAAGATAACTTGATTGATAAGAAATTTCAATTGAACGGATTGAATTTCAAAGGCACAAGATGAACCCTAACTTAACTACACATCAACTTGGATACCAACATGTGTTATAGCTCAGACTGTCTGAACCATGGAGGTTGCATTTTACAGTTAAAACGAGTATATCATGAAGCATTAAATGCAAAGTACAATGCAAAGTGCACAACGGGCAAAAAATCAGATGGAGAGAAATTTTATGAGTTATTATTAGCTATATACCGGATTTCTCTACATACTCTGCAGCCTAACATAGGATTTCCCACTACACATGGGTATATAGGTATACGTTATAGATAATTGCCGAAATGCTACAAAGTTCGAGCCGAATATGTTTGAACACAGTTGGATCCAAAACATCCCCATCAGAACCTGAACTGAACTGAAGCATCGCATCATAAGTGAGTTTAATTGAAATATAGTCCTACCATAAAAAAAAATATTGACAATATAGGAACCAATCTATACCACTAGTTAATTAAACGTGGACCATATTCTTTGCTGGATCATACTCACTTTCATAAGAGATAATATAGCTAATAAAAACAACAAACATCACACTCCCTCATTGAATCTTTTAGGTTTTATGTTAGAATTAAATCTAAAGCTACTTTTAACTTTCTGTTATGAACGAAAAGTCAACGTATAAACTTTCCAATGGCATGTAATGTAAATAAAAGTCCTTAGATACAGTTTTCCAAGGAGCCATTGTATATGGTTAGCAGGTATATAACACATTTATTTCTGATCGTGTATCCTGCCATGAATTTGATAGATAAATACAGTTGAAAATCATGCCAAAAATGCGTTTTCTCATCGTTTTTTGTTTTTTTGGGTGGATGTAGATCTGATAAGACATAAATTGTTAACAAGAGCGTTAAATCATAACTTTGCTCTGACAAGAAGTGTTAAATCCGCTCGCTGAATAACCTACATAAATCTGCCGTAACTTTATAGTGTCCAAATACTTCTGAGATTTAACTGAAAGGAGCACACAGTAAATTACCATATATGAGGCTGGGAGATTTTCAAACTTGTTATAACTAAGCCTACGATACAATCTTATGTTTTTCATAAAACGTCAGTCGAAGGAAACCGAATCTCGCCAAGATGCGACCATATATACGATCGTTAACTAGTTACACATATACAACTTTGTCCGCATGGAATGTAAATATTGTGATCAATTTCACAGGACCAGAAACTATTTTCTGGTTAGAGCAGTTTTTATCACGACTCTCTTTTTAAGTAAAATGATATTGATACCTGTTGAAGGTATAAAAAACAGATCAGGTCAGGTTTCAATTTTGTTTTGTTTCATATCACATTCGATATTCAAAACGCATTTGTATCATTCAGAGTATAATGTAGCATAGCATTTAAAAGCTCATATTTTTTAAAGGTAAAAGGAAGTTGGATATTTCACAAATTTATATTACAGAGCTTGTGAAACGAAGTTCATTGATCAAACTCATATCTTTATAGCGCTCGTTAGGTTGGTGAGATTGAAACAGAAAAAAAAAATAATAATAATTGCGACTGTAACAATAAAACGTTGCGAAGCGTTTTATCTCGATATTTTTTCATTTAATGTCGAAATTTGATTCCTTTGTCAAAATCAAAATTTTGCCATAAAATTTACAAAACGTTAACTTCACAAATAGATGCTGAAACCACACTATGAACAATAAAAGAGTATCCTATGTTTTTCTCGTATACCTCATAAACAGTGTGAACTTCGACACAAAGCGAAATGTCGAGATAAAACGTCGCTGAAATTTCAAGGTGAAACGTCGAAATTTCGACGACATTTTCTAAAAGAATTTCTAGCAAGAATTTTTTTTAATATATTTTTTATTTTCCAATGTTATATACACATGCACAAAACAATATATGTGGAAATTCCCCTTAACTCCATTGGCATCACACGTCGGACAATCACCCCCCCTTGTGACGCCCCTGTATACAGTATTGACTCGCGTAATCAATTTTTCAGTATGTTTTACTCTGTATTGTTATACTACTTCATACAGACAATAGAGCATCAACAAATCCAATCAACTGAGAAACTGAAGGTAGGAAAGCAATACAAGTTCGTTTCAATATGATTGCTTTTTGTGAACATTTTGTAAAAATTATCCCGATAGAAATATTGTAATATTCATTCAATCTTGTTCATGAAAGACCTGTCTGTACCCGAAGAGAGAGAGAAAACAATAAAAACATACATAAAACCATAATGATATGTGGGCCTATATATTTAAAGCCCTTATTGTTTCATATTGTGTTCGCACTCGTCACGTGCCTCCGATATTAATGATTTCTAAAAGTTTAAGTCTTTCATATTGCTAATAACATAGAAGTTACTAAACAAAAGCATCTCATTGATTTTGATGAATACACGTGCATGAGAGGGATATAAAGATACAGATTGATGGGTCTGGTTATGACTCGAGTTGTTCTACGTGCGTGTATATAAGTAAAAAATCTGAGATTGAAAAGCTATTTATCATAAACAGAAGTAAAGAATCTGAGATTGAAAAGCTATGAATCATAGACAGATATATATCATATACAAACCATTAATCGAGGCCGGGTAGTACAATATTTATGGACAGTTTCACCACAGTTGTCATCCATTAAACAAAAAGCTTATCGAAATGTGTGCCAACTGTTTCTATTCGCAACGAAACGTGTCCAAACGATATTTGATATAAATCGGTTCACTTTGTTGCATTAAAGGGTGACCTTAGACACATACTAACTTTGAAATGTTGTGAACTGTTAAAACAGTGCTACTAAACCAGGTCATGTTTCTCATATAATAATATTCAATTGTTGAGATACGCCTCTTTAAACATTTGAGGTTCATTTAAAGAGGCTGAAGTTCTAAGCCTAACAGAAAGCATGAGTTCAGTTCCTCAGATGTAGCGCAAATCTCAATAGGAAAAGCACAAAGACGCAGTCTACGACCTTAAATAACAACAAGGTTATAGGGTTAGGGTTAGGTCACAATCTCTAAAACAATAGATTTACAATAAAACTGAGACTCATACTGAGGAGCAGACGTCATCGTCAGGCTAATATTAAATGAGCTTTCCAAAGGTTTAATTTAGGCCTAATCTTGAAACCGGAATAGCTATAGCAACATTACAAGCACTCAAATTCTTTCTTTTCTCGAACTATGACATCGAGAATAAACTTTTTAAAGTAATCCTTTCTATTAGTAGTGACGGGCGTGGCGGTTGGGGGGCGTGGGTAGGGGGGCATGGGGGGAGTCGGCCAGGGAGTCATCAAATAGTCCAGTGAAGCTTCATCTCCTGTGAAGAGAAAAAAATGAATATATGTGGATGACATATTTTTTTTAGGGGGGGGGGGTATGCGGTTATGCCAAAATGTAAATTAGATGCAAATATTGCTTGACAGTCCTTCGATGTTCGGCACAGGCCCGGTCAGTTTCGTAAACAATTGAGAAGAAAGGGATATTTCTGTGAATTTTGAATCTAAATATATTGGTTGAGTGACGTCATACATTTTGTGCGGCATAGGCTATGCTGCTAACAGGGCAGCATGTAGGTTTTACAGAAGGAAAACATTCAGGTATTATCATTTCAATTTTTAAACAGAATTAATATGGTTCTTGTATACGCTATTCTCCCTGTAATGAATGGATTAATACCAATATATATATATATATATATATATATATATATATATATATATATATATATATATATATATATATAAACAGGGTCTGTCAATGAAGGGACACAAAATGATACAATGGTTGAGCGCCCTCGATTTCCATATATGTACTACTTTCGCATATGGCACTCGAAATTTTAGCGTAGTAAACCGTTCCTAAGAATACTTTTCCAGAGTTTCTACGTTCGAACGTATATGCAGACATGATAAGTCAATTGGACAAGTTAATTCATCTCTCAAGTTAAGGAAATTGCTTTGAGCTTGTTGACACTAAAATGCTTATGGAGATTGTTTGAACATAAGAGGCCATTATTCGACTTTCTGTATGATTTGATATCATATTTGATAACATTACTGCGACGTCCTGATGGCGGATGCTCACGTATATGCCATTTTGTATTGTCGTATATACGCTACAGCATATAAACACAATGTATACATACGATAGAATAACAACAGCTCGTATTGTTTAGTTTTATGACGCTCTCGCTACTACAGACGTTACAATTGCCTTTCCTGTTTTCGCTGTCAAAAGAGATAAGCTAGGATACGAAGGTTTTAATCCTATACACTGTACACACTGTCGCATATAGGCATTAGTATCTACTCAACTAAACAATTTACCGGAAATATTTAGTCAAGCGAGTAAAAGTGACAGTATAAATCAAGCACGCTTGATATATGACAAGACAATAGTATCTATTATGTCACCATTGTCTATAATACGTAAACAAGCCAATGTTGAGCTGACAGATTTCTTCTGATCTTGATTTGCTGTTATCTGAATCTTTGCTTACACGACATATTAACGACTGTTCTTTACAGTACACGGATAATGCATGCGATCATGTCTTCGCAAGTCCTCGTTGACGGCTTCTCATTGTACAGTTATTTGAAACATGCTGTGATTTCTCGGGGATATACCTCTGGCTCGTACGGATAATATCACATGATCATAACGAGCTCGACCACCCACCCCCCCCCCCACTCCTACCCTCGACATCGAAATAAGTTGATAGCCTATTGGCAGTTGTCCGGAATAATTTACTCCAATACGAGTGAAGAGGAAGCACGGCTCACCATCATAACTCAGTTTACTGACGAAGAAGGCGCGTTGGCGTTGTAGAGAGTAAATATCATTAAGTCATGTTGTATCATGTTTCAAGTTACTAGCCGTTAACATACATCTGTGTCCTTACCGTTTTCATATGATACAAGAAACTCCCTTTTTACTTTGATTCGTGACGTCACAATGCTTTATGCAGTAAAATCTGAAAAAAAAACGACGGTTGACTTTTCATCCACTTGTCGCCTATGAGATTAACAATCTAATGGATTAGTGCCAACAATATATCGCCATAATTTGCTGCACCATCAGGTTTAACCGTCTCATCAAAGAGATACCACCCACCCCCTCTGATTCGTTTTCAAATATTTAATCTCATATTATTCAAAATCCACCGGTACGCAATTTCAAGTCATATATAGAAGAAACAAAATAATAAATAATGAAAATAGTCCTGTAACTGGCGAGAATTCCCTCCGTTCCGTTTTTATTTTGCGAAGAGAATCGCGGTTGCCGATGAACAAAGATTGTATTTCAAGGAATAAAGATTATTTATGTGATTATTTGACTTCAGAGAGAGATATACCTGCGGTCTACCAAATGTTTGGTGGTTTCACTTCATTTATTTCCTATCTCCGGAACCGACACTTTGGACATGTAATTAACGAACTGTATCGCGAGCAAGAAACCGTAGTATATTTATGGTCATAGAGGGATCGGTAGCCGTACCGTTTAGGGATTTCTCTCGCGTGCGGATCATATTCTTGTGGATATCAGAATTTTGAGCGTTTGTCGGTCAGCCAATTGGTGTCGAGGATTGATTTAGTGCAGGGGAAGAATGAGAACACGTTGTAGCCTCGTGACCTCACTTGTTCAGTTTGTTCAGAAGGTCACCAACTTAAAACAAAAGGCGAACCGTCCACGCTCAAGTGACACGTACGTCGCCAAACCGATTAGAGAATTATATAGTTTGAGATTTTCAAACGTTTCTATTTTTATTTTGTATTATATAGGTGGAACTTTTCACTACTTTTATTGGGAATATTTACATTTTTTGGGCGAAACCTTGCTTTAATCGCTGACGGCATAGACTTCGAAAGACTCTACGCAGGCGGGATAAGGAAACCTGGATATAAATAGTTTCTTGAAGTATTGGTAAGTAATTCTACTTATGCACCATTTCAATGAGTTTACGACGACTGTCTGAATGTAGGAAGCTCCTTAGTTACATGGTGACGGCTACCTTTAATGGTTTGTCATGAATATAGAATCTTAACAAAGTTAGTGTCACGCATGCGCAACGAAATAGTAATAGCCTGAAATAATAGTGCTTTAATTAATCAGGTGCGTATCCAGGGGGGGCGTTGGGGGCGCGCGCCCCCCGGGTAAGAAAAAGAGGAGAGAAAAAAAAGAGAAGAAAAAAGGAAAAAAGAGGGGAAAAAAGAGGAGGAGGAGAGGAAGGAAGGGAAAAGAAAAAGAAGAAAAAGAAAAAGAGAAAAAGGAGAAAAGGAGGGAGTAAAAGAAAAACGCCAAGACACCGGGGAGAGAAAGAGGAACAGTGACATCATTACAGCGCTGAAGGGTAGCCAGTGACGGATCAATGATTTCGTAAAAGTGTGACTCACCCTACCCCTTACACCGACAACTCCATTTTTTGACGTTTCCATTTTCCTCTCTCACTAATGATCTATATATGTACTATATATGGTCTATCATAACGCGTGTGTAGAATTGTGCTATGAAACCAACTGTGGCTGGTCTCGAACTCGACCGTGTCGTCGGGGAACATGACGCATTTTGGGATGGGGGCGACCGCCCGCCCCCCCCCATTCAGCATTTTTTTTAAAAAGTAAGTAATTTCAAAATAGAAAGTGCTTAGAGGCAACTTACAAGCCCTGGGAAGTGTCATTTCCAGCGATCTGGGAGACATTTTCGGCCAAAATTTGCTTGTACGCTTCGCGCTAACAAATGGTCTTGGGTAGTGCCATTTCCAGCGATCAAGGAGGCATTTTCGGCCAAAATTTTCTTGTACGCTTCGCGCCAACCTATGGTGGCGCTACGCTTAGATAATTTGCCTACAGGCTTCGCCCCTCCCTTGGCAAATTCCTCGCTACGCGCCTGTTCGAACATGTAACGCAAACAGCAGATATCACATCATATCAGTGAGCATGAAAATGGCGTTCCAGGATGAAAAGCCTCAAAACTGTCCGAAAAATAACCAAAAATTCCAACGTGTTCATGTCAATATCATATAAGCAAGCATCGGTTATTACATCGCATGCCATCATGTACCGTACGGTCCGTTCAAATTGCGCAGTATTTCGCGGGATGCTAATGTAAACAACGACATGTCTCATGTAGATGTATAAAAAGCATGGACGTCCAATTATGTCAAAACTCTCTTTTACATTAGTAATGGCGAATAAGGGGCTGCACCCCCGCCGCGCAGTGGCGGAGCGTCCATACGGTCGGGGGTGGATGCCCCCCCCCCCTGACGGACTCAAATGGACTGCTGGCGCCTTTTTCAGCTCTTTACCACTTTTTACTTATTCTAGATTATTAACTTTTTTATTGCGCTCTCATCTACTTATTGACATTTCTCACATTTTGTTGCTGTAATTTGGCGATGACACCTATTTATTCTTCGTTTATCTGCAAATTAGCCAGGCCCGGAAAGGGTCATTTCCGGCGATCTAGGGAGTATCTGTATTCAAAAATTTTCTGTACGCTACGCGCCAACCAGTGGTGGCGCTTCGCTTAGATAGTGTCGAAAGCGCTCCTACAGACCATTCTCGCCACTCCTGACCAATACCCCTAGCTCCGCCACTGCCGCCGCGCCTCATACGCCTATGTGTGTAGTGTTCGCTCTCGGAAATATCTGCTATTTTTTCATTTCCTTCAACCAAGTTTTATAATAGCCGTTATAAGAGGTTTTAATGTTTGTACACCAATAAATTAACTGTGTCGGAATTTTCCAAAATTTCTGACCAACATTCTGCATCACACTTCCCTCTACTCGTGCAATTTTGACCGGTCTGTTAGGGGTTCAAGGAAGTTTTTCTATATTGGTTGTTCATAGATGAAATTTTGTACAACATTATGGGTATGTTTTCAAGTGAGTTTATTCACGAGAAATGTGAATTTTCAAATTCTGAACAAATATGGGGCTTAAAACCTTGAAAAGTGGGGCTGACGGGTATTGTGGGCCGCGACGTAGAATCACCTACAAAAGCAAAGACCCACAGGAGATGCCATCAGGTCGAACATGATGTGTGCCGGGTTGACAAACTTCAAAAAGGTTATGGATGAAAAAAAAAACTATTAGGAAATACCTGGTTCTCAGGCAAAAAGTGTACATCTGGTTGGTCATTTCAAGCCCGAGAAGTGCCGTTTCCGGTGATCTGGGGGGGGGGTTTCAAAACAAGAAATTTTCGTGTACGCTGCGCGCCAACCGATGGTGGCGCTCCGCTTAGATAGTAATTCGCGCCCCCCGGGTTTGAAAATCCTGGATACGCGCCTGTTAATTGTACCAAACTTGAACTAGACAAGTACATGATACCTTTCTTTATCATCATGTAGTTAGGTATACCATGGAGGTAACCTCTATGGGTATACTCTGGTGGGGATACATTAACTATTAACTTTGATGTTCATGTCACGCATACACGGTGTTTACGCTTGGTAACTTTACTTTGACTTTTATGGCGCCATTTTAGCACATCTAGTCGTTGTTTGTGTCTCAGTCCCCCTAAGAGAATATATAACTAGATGTGTGTGAATAAATAATGATATTATAAATTGTTTCTTGATGTTTATTAAAGTAAGTGTCATTATGGAGGATTGCGAGTGAACTGCTGCATGAACCATGCACGTGAGTATTTACAGAATCATCACGGCGCCCTAACAACTCTATATAGGGCTACTTATGATATAGGTATATGCAGTCACGCAACGTATCCATGTCATTGTCTCTATTCGTAAACAACTACTTGTCAAATGGGAGACGTCTTTATAAGTTAACGGGGCCGGTCTCGGCTCTCCACAGAGAAGCTAGTTGGGAAGTTAAATTCCCTATCTTAGTCTATTATTCAATGATAGAACAGGCTGTACATAATGGTGTATCATTGTATTAGCCTTGCCTTTTTTATGTCTTACTATGACACTGTAGCGAGTATTGGAAGTGGAGGGGGGGGGGAGCGTTGGGTAGGGTTAGGCACAACCTGGGTGGGGGTCATGTAAACTTGCATGGGAGGCGCAATTGCGAGCGCGGAGCGCGAAGTCATGTCGACGTGAGGTTCAGGGTTCCGCAATAGGACGCCTGGTAGGGGTAAAGGAATGATATACCCTTACAGCTTTTGCGGTTTTCATCATTTCCGGAACTTATATTAGTTTCAAATCAGCACAATTTTGGAGGAATACGTAAGCAAATTAAAGTCAAAGGTTTTTTCTGCCACATGGCACATTTCATTGAGGGGGAGCACGATACCCTCTCCCCTCAATGGCGCGACGCCACTGTCTGTAGAGTGCATTCTGTGCAGCTATAGTGCGAACTAAACTCTGTATTCGATGATCATACACTAAAAGTAACCGATGGTCCATGAAGCAATGTAGTTGCTATGTAGGTCGAATAAGAGAAGGCAACACGCCCGTGACTTGATTTACCAAAAACTATCTACAATTCTTCGCGGATTCAATGGCATCCGTATATACATATGTTTACAGTTTGTCAATGTAACATACTTGGCCGCAACTGCAGAACCTATGGAAGCACAACAGTCTGCTTTCAACCACTGCTATTAATTTAAATTTTGAATGGAGACGTGTCATAATTTTACATATTTTGACGCTCTGCAATTGAAATGTTCAAATTTATTCATCATTCACACTTTTCATGACAGATAGATTCACCACTCATTCTCGACCGCTTATATAGTAAAGACGATAAAAACCAATGAATGCAATGGGTGACGTCATTTTTTATTCCGTTATTTAGGGAATAACATATGATGGAGTCTTCGGGCTGCGAAATAAGCTTCATAGCGCTACATTAGTATTTTGCCTATATATATAAATATATTGCGGCAAAAATGAAAGATGCATATTAAATAAGACTTGCCTTGTGTAAACGGTATTTCGCAATAACAGTCCGGACTCAGGAGAGATTTAGTTGATTTTGTTGCACGGTTATTTATATAAAGTCTACATATGGTCATGCTACACCTACACCGTTAGACTCATACTACTACTATACCTGGTTTTAGTCACCATGCAGAAATGATTCACTGAAGTAACATTTCCATGTAGTGATATGACGATTTATGGTCAACTATATATAACAGAAACTTTGAACACCATGGTACTAAGAGTTATTGCAAACTACACCAAGATGCAAGTTTAAAAGGTCATTTACACATGACTGCTTCCCCCTTCTCACCCCACCCTATCCCCCAACACAACTCATTGCCTTCCCTCATCCCCTCCACAATTGTAACTCTTAAATCTCGTAAGTGAAATGTGAATGTCTCATGTAGGGCCCAAGAACTCAGTGGCGTAGCCAGGGGGGCGTGGGGGGAGGGGGCGACATCCCCCCATGAAAGCTTGTCGCCCCCCAGTCGCCCCCCACTGGGATTTTGGGTGTCGAAAAAAAATTACATGTGCGAAAAATATATCATTGTCAAATACACATCATATATAAAACAAATTTTCAAGAAAGGAGACAATACTATCGCTGAGAATCAGTCTATCACCCTAATAATGTTTCAGACGCAATCTTTGATCATGTCAGTTTGACATATAGTTCGGCCATTCAGTATGTTACTTGGCTGAAAACCCAGTCAATCTTTCCTTATTTTCCACGCGCAATTTGCAGATTTGTCGAAAAAATGTCAATGTCGGTGTCAAACTCACAATTTTGTGGTATGACTCCCAGGACGGCAAGTCGAGAAACTCGCATGCAGTCGCGGAGGATAGCTTCCTTCGCCTATAGTATGTCCGGGGACATTTTGGGGCATCGTTCCAATAGGCCCATATCTGAGGCCCTGGGGTCATTCCTTGACCGGCTTGGTGCAATTTAATGTGCCCATTTCGAAGTAAATGTATTCACGGATTGTTAGTTGCCATGGGTTTGAACAAATGAGGGGTATTCTAATGTTGATGTCAATTGGAATCACTAATAACAGAAATAATCCACCAGAAATTAAGGCCGCATGAACTTTATTGCAGATTTCCTGAGTGACGAATTTGTAATTTTCTCTCGAAATCACGCAACTAGATGGCTGCTATCCAGCCTGGCTAGTGCCATCTCCAGCGATCTGGCAGATATTGAAATCTGAAATTTTCTTGGTACGCTGCGCGCCAACCGATGGTGGCGCTCCGCTTATATAGTACTTGCGGCCGGAATACTCGAATCGATTACGTCCCCCTCCCCCCCCCCCACGTTTCAAATCGGATTGACGCCCTTGCTTACAAGGCTTGGGAAGTGTCATTTCCGACGATCTAGGAGGCCTTTTTATCTAAAAATTTCGGTACGCTGCGCGCCAACCCATGGTGGCGCTCCGCTTAGATAGTGCCAAGACGCCCTCCCAGGAAATGGTCAAGCCCCCCCCCCACTGAAAAAATCCTGGCTACGCCACTGCCAAGAACCTACAATAACACAGAAACTGGACCAGCTGTAGTGAATTTATCCAGGACATTCACAATTTAATGCGTTGAAACATCCATGTTTGTTTAGAAATAAGATTTATCTCCTGGCTCTAAGCATGGGTTATAGCTCCATGCTCTAAGCAAGAAGTTGTAGCCAGTACTATGCTCCAAGACTATTAGTTTATCTGCTGATTTATTGACGGTTGTATTTGTACTCTGGGTGCCTTGGGGCTCAGTTCTGTTTAGTTCTTTACTTCTTAACATTAGTCAGTCAGTACACAAAATAATTATGTTACAACTTAAACAGTACTTTTCCACAAATTTGTTTCTTCCTGTCCGGAACAAACCATGATTTTTTTCCGCGGTTATTTCTGCCTTGGAAGAAACTTGTGAACCCTGGTTTAATGTCAATCAACTTTACACAATGTTAAGTAGGCCTCTGTTGATATAAGGTAAAAGGTTACTTATTCTGTATGTAATCGGCTACCGTGCTTAATATGACGTGAAAACCTTAGCACGTATTATTTTGATCTTACATGCCAAATATTGTCTGTCATTTGAAAGGTGTCAAATACCGGTGTTCTATAGAACGAAATGAAATGCCAGCAGATTCGTACTTGAACACGACACTGTGTTGGCCATCTGAAATGTATTATGTTCTTCTAATTCACCAGTTCACCAAAATACATGGAGATAGGTAATAAAGTGCAATTGCATTTACATACATTTGATGAATCAATTCACATATATATCGATATATTTATATATCATCCGTAGGTAACGGGCTATTCGGCGTCCCATGAAGGAATATACGTCAAAGGCAGCATATGCCTACTTTATAGGGGTACACCCCTCAGTCCGACAAGTTTTCAGTCCGACAAGTTTTCAGTCCGAAAATAAAATACACGTTTTCAGTCCGAAAATGAAATACACGTTTTCAGTCCGAAAATGAAATACACGTTTTCAGTCCGAAAATGTTTTCAGTTGGGGAATGAAAGCAGTTTTAATGCCATAATATCACCAATAAACTGTGACAGCCCGAACTGATAGTAAAGAAATCGATTGAATCTTTCGTATATAACCATAATTGACAAATAAAGAGTAAAGTTTTAGAAAATATATTGGAATTTTCGGTCCCCCTGGGACCTTCGTCAGCAATATTGGCAGTCGAATAAAAAGTACTAAATGTAACACAATGAAAGTATGACGCTAGGTTTAAAGTGTAAATTGCATTGATGGAATTAGAACCAAACAAACCATGAATATACAGGAGGCTGATTAAGGAGCGAAGAACGGATTACATGTTTGTAGAACTGATAGTTGTTAAGGGGTCTGAAGTCTTTGCTGAGGCCGGTGATGTGAGACTTAATACAAAAGATTCAATCGATTTTTTTACTATCAGTTCGGGCTGTCACCGTTTATTGGTGATATTATGGCATTAAAACTGCTTTCATTCCCTAACTGAAAACGTGTATCTCATTTTCGGACTGAAAACGAATATTTCATTTTCGGACTGAACTTAAAACGTGTATTTCATTTTCGGACTGAAAACGTGTATTTCATTTTCGGACTGAAAACTCGTTTTTTCGGACTGAAAACGTGTATTTTATTTTCGGACTGAAAACGTGTCGGACTGAAAACTCGTTTTTTTGGACTAAAAACGTGTATTTTATTTTCGGACTGAAAACGTGTCGGACTGACAACGTGTACCCACTTTATAGGCGGGCCTATTACTTATTATAGAACATCATTGTAAATGGTAAGCCTTCATGCAGTTGGGTCTTCATATAGTAACAGTTGTGACGATTCCAGAAGTAAAGGCAGCATTTGTATAACATTGGTAACTGATTCCACCATTTTCCAGAAACTGTCCATTTGTGCATCAGTTTTGTTTATCGTTCTAAAGAAATGTAATGTCTCTTAGCATTTTGACGAAATTCGAATGAAATTGGAGAGATGTTATACTACTGTAAAAGTACAGCAGTCCTTAACGTGTAGTAGTAATACGTGCTGAATTTGTTGTCATGCAGCTGTAAGATAATTCTTTCGGTATACAACATTTCCACCTCAAATTTCAACCTATCTTCATCTCACGTGGGACAACGGTTTGCTGATTCAGCATTATGACGTCATATTTATTTTTCATTCATTTGCAGTTTTGAAAGGATGGGATGAATATTTATATAACCTCAGTCTATAAACTTAGAACCATGTAGGTCACTCTTATAACAGGGCATACACTTAAAGTGATATTTACGCATACATATTTATATATAACGTAACTATGCCATATATGCCTATATCATAAATGAGATAATATCTCGAAAGTTCATGACGGGATAAGGTGTTATTCTAAATAACAAACCTATAGTTCAAAATCCTTACTTAGCGCAATGTAAACTCGCCGTATAGACCTCCTTAGCTCATTTATTTATTCTGCCATTCTCCTCTCTTCCGAAATTGCCAAGGACTTGAAATTAAACCCGTTTGCTTGAAGCCTGCGGCGGAAAATCGAATTTTCCACGCCGTTGACCATCAAGCAAACTTAGATTTCTGGTTTTCTAAGAGATCGCTTACTCATGTGACTACTGGTGGTTCTTTTACTATTTTTCTGTGCGGTCATGAACGCTTGCTTGCATGCATGCATGTAGGAGGAGATCCAAAAGTACTAAAACAAAACAGAATATTTATTAAAGTGACATTATGCTGGGGTTGACTCCAAAATTTCCGATGACGTGACAAGTTTATGCGAACATTTACCCGAAGAGCAAATGTCTTACTTTCGGGAAAAGTTGCAAAAAATAGACTCCTTTTGCTCTGTGGAATTATCGATACTGTGAATATCATGTTTCTGTTTCGCCTTTGGTTTATATCGATGTTTCACTTGTTTTGCAACATCTATTTTACGTTATAATTTGCTCTTGTTTTTTTTTGTTTTTTTGGATCTTACAACTTCCTCAGATAATAATGATATTAATGTTTTCATATTTATTTAACCAGTTTCTGTGCGTAATTCTGAACAATTGATTTCATTTCCCGTTCTCGCTTAACAGTTTATCTCAGCTTATACGCCACACATCGAAATAAGGTACTTTAATTTGCATCGCTAAATTAATACCTGCACACACTGCTTTAACATGAAACATCGATTCATATATACGCACGCGTGACCACAAGTCACGCGGCAAAAAACAAAATGGAAACCAGGGAGGGATGAAAATACCACCAAATGGTCGTCTGGACCTAGGCTCTCATTCAGCTCTCTGGTCTCACATTACACCCCAAGGCTTGCCCGGAACTCACGCTGAGCGAGTGAAAGCTGAAGTAACGCATCATATACAGAAACAGTTTCGTGAACCGTAACTGTCGGGGTGTAAGTAATGTCTATATGTCTAGGTCCGTCTTTTTATCCGTGGGATGTCTTCGGGTTACACAGACCGGCAACTCCCTGCATAGACTGTAAGACTGTTTGCCCTGGAGCAGGGACGCCCGGTTTCTGGGACCTGATCGCACGTTGTTACGTGAAGTGCAGTAAACAGTAGGTCTGGAGGGCATATGCTTCGTTCTATTTTTACCGACCATATCACAGGTGAGAACACACATTCACTGGGAGGTGCATCTTGCATTGAATTAGCAGCATCTGGCGGTGTACCCATATCTCATTAACACACAAAACATTAAGGTAAGTGAAAGGTAACCTGTCACTTTAGTACACCTATCGATTTATTTTCGTTAATAGCTCCATGGTGCACCTAACGCGCATCATGAAACAATATATCTAGAAGGGGGGGGGGGGCACATTGTCATTGGATGCATGAAACAGTAAGAAAAAACTCGTTCACTTTTAGAACTGATAACCACATTAATTTCTTGGTTAATAGAGGTTCGCCAATTATTTGTGAATACTGCGTGGTCAGAATGACGCAGTTGTGAAACGCAAAATATGTACAACTTTGAAGCGCTTATTATGTATCTCACAATGCACTTATAAGCATGTACACTAACATAATACTCTTTGCTTATTGATTTCACAAGTGAAATCCGGACTTGAACATGTGATGCGTTTTGTAAAATCTTATCATTGTATTGTCTTATTGCGAGCATTTAATTGCCCATTTTGGTGCTTAATAAAGTTTATTTGAATTTGAATCGAATTGAATCATCTGAATACACATCATTATCTTGCGGCTAATGATGTGTATGCCTAAAAAGTCCCGCGTGGCGCACTTGGTTGCAATGTCTTCCTTCCGTCGGCTCGGAGTGATCGAGTGGTATATCTAGTACAAATCGGGGAACGCGGACATCTGTATGCCAGTGTTTCAAAATGACATGCTTATCGGTAGTACAGATCTGACCAATTAACATTGAAGGCATTTTCGGCAAGATGTCAAGATCAGTGCGTTCTTATATTCATACCGTACTTCAGACAATGCCTTCCTGTATCCATCGTAAATGTTTTACCGGTGATGACTGACGTGCTGTGTTAGCCTACTGTATTAATGCTTTGTAAATTAATATGTGTAGGATATACAGGTCAAGTTTTGGTCCTACAGGTGTCGTATAACAATGAATTGCCCCATTGACTTCCACACATAACCCGTCACTCTCCAAGACCGCTAGAGCATATATTGAAGCAGCCTCAATTCAGTTCCATATGATACGTAAATTGTTCAACAGCCTCAAATCAGTTCATGGGATAGGTAAATTGTACAACATGGATATATATTTCTGAATTGCTATTTTTGGCGTTCCATAAAGTAGATGTATATCCTGCCATTATTTCCAATATTTTGATGAGGCTAAGCTTCAAGCAGTGACGGATTAAACAGGTGAAATTGGTAGTTTTCTGAATAAACACGTCACAGCATGGCAAAACAAAATAAAATCTTGATGTAAGATCTTGTAAATCCAACCGCTCCCGCCTGCCGTGCTTTCCTCCCATTTATCATTCGCGGACCTACGGTTGAACCTGACGGTTTTGCCGAGCTGCGGGGAGCCTAAGGCGGACTATGTACTGCAAAGATTACCGGCTGTTTGCATAGACCCGCAGAGATCAGAAATGGATCAAAAGTTTATCAACTGTGAGAGGCTTCTTCCGGATTTGACGGATAAGTTCATGTACTGATGTATTGGCTATCAAATTCATATTTTGACATCCCTGTCCGCCTGCGGCTCGAAGGCTTGCAATGAGCACAGTACTCGTTGGAGACGCCGGTATCGAGGAAATCCTTCATGCTAGCCAAACCTTCCTTCCAATTATTCAGTTCAGACAACAACGCCTTGTAAGCACGACATAAAGGTTGAAAATATCTTCAAAGCAGCCGCTTGCCTACCCTCAAGGTTTATATAGCTCTCAGGTACATTGTACCATGGAGCTATTAACGGTAATGCTCCATGATTGTACCAGCCATCCACCACTTCAATGGTGGCATGGAAGAACTACCCTGCCATGGTTCATATTTCCATGGATCGTATCAATTAGCTTGTCTTTGTTTTTTTAGTTAATTAACAGGAAGTCCGTAAGTGAACCGTGGACTTAGTCGATTTTAAAATCAAGGATCCTAAGAGTATATAGGGTATAGCCGTATATATCCAAGTTGAACTATACTGATAGACCATAAACGAATGGGTGTAGATGGGTGAGAGGGTGGGCGGGGGCAAGTGGACAATATGGAATATGATCACTTAGTGTTCTTGTAAGTGCTTGCAGGCTATATCATCCATCCTTGTGATCGACACTGCTTCCCGTCTATCTCGTATGCTGTCTAATAATATCTATGCGATGATGAAGTTAGTTAGGTACTCAAAGCACGCATAGGAAATGATTCGTAACCGTAGAAAAAAGGTAAAAATGAAAGGAAATATACAGGAAGGTTCTTTGATGAAGGAAAGTGTTCGACGAAGCTTGGATCACTTGACACGATTTGATATTTACCTAGGACAGTCTTCATGGAGCACGATAGAGGCTGATGCTTCCATATATAGACAGATCATTGTAAATGACTTGTACAGCGGTGTTTGTCTAATGCTAATAGAGGGTATCGAGAAATGGACACATCATTTGTTATTAACTGACAAGCATCGATTTTAAGTGGGCGATTGAAGATATCTTGACAAAAGTAAACTCATTATTGATATTAGACGAACTGTGTGATAATTACAAGCCATTGCCATTATAGTTTATCAAAAGGTGCAATGGTGTTTTGTTTTCATACTGGTTGCATTAACCAGTTTTAGCCTCTGCATCTTTTAAGTTATCGAAAGAATTGCAACACTCAAGCATACGTTCTACAAGTAAAGGATGAATTTAAGCAGGTTTCTAGTCTTGATATGTTATAATCCAGGGAAACAGAAAACCAATGTGTGCCATAGAATGTGTTTTTCTGTAGTTACTCCTGTTTTTAGATATTCAACTTTAATATTGGCTAAAACTATGGAATGCTCCTTTAAGGTTAAATTGATAATGACGTCAGCTCCTCAGTGCAGGACTTATATAGTTAATCTTAAACTATTGTTTCTTAACATTTTAACTCAAGCAACGACAAGATGCATTACTTGAATGACATTTTATGTAAAACAGTATGAACAAATCATTTGAGACCATTAAAAGTTTTATAATTTCCTATATAGAGTTTTGTGTTGCATCTATCTGATCCAATGACCTGTGATCAATGTATTAGACTAAGATCCAGTAATGTTAACTGATGAATCTCAACTGTTTATAAACGGTCACTTGTTCCATTACATTATTGGAATGCTCCCTTCAAATAAATTTGATAATGCAAACATTTAAATGCATGTTATGAAAACAAAATAAATGAAATATAAAACAAAATATAAATATTAATTTATGGCTTGGCGTGTCATCGTTCATGCATGCCCCTTTATCCTTAATTCTGCCATTTTATCAAAGCTACCGCCGATCACTCAAAATAAGATTGTAATTAATCTCGCTGGCTTTGTGTAAGGTTAGTTACGTTTGGATCTTTTCACTCACGAATGAGAAGACTATCCGACGCCCACCCCCCCCCCCACATCACACACCCTAGACCCGCACCTGTCCCCTGTTAGAGATGCCTCTCCAAAGATTAACATTCACCCACCATGGAATGTAAAATAATAACAACTCTACATTAATGGAATATTAATGTCTTACATTCCATGACTCATCAAGCTGCATCCATCGTGCACATCTGAGTTTATTTTTCTTTATGCCGTTTAAGATATTTATAACAAGACTGTTTGCCTGAAATTACAAATCTCTCTTTGCCGCTTCTTCCATCGAAGCATATGACGCTAATTTTTTTAAAGTGGTTCTATACACAGTGACAGGCAATATCACACTCTCAAAACGAAGTAAAAACTATATGAAGTAAACCCCCACAATTTCTTCTCATAGTCTATTATTACCTCAGGAAAGATCTTTCGCGTGTTTTGTGATGTCATGAGGACAAAATTATGACTGAGAATGTTGACATTTTGGTTTATTATGGACTAACTTGAAACGTGATACATACATTGGAAATGTTCATTAAGCTTCCAATTTACCCCAAATGCGTATATTATTTTATTTTTAGTATGCACATTAAATAAAAGGAAAGAAATAGACTCGGTACTTCATGTGTTTAAACGCTCATTTGCCATTTCACGCTCATGTGTTTTACACTGATCTTGAAATGCATGCGATATATACTCTGCAAACGAGACGTGAGTTTGGAGGTAGGCTTCTAAAGTTGCATGTAGTTGGCAATTTCTGATAAATTTGACTAAACCTGACTATTCTTTCTATTAAAACGATCAATGACGCTAGTTTTACCTCTCTTAGACTTTTCACAAAGTTCACTATAAGTTTACTGAGTTTGCAATTACAGATTCCAGTTCGATTCGAACTGCTGCTGTAATGCAGTATAAATCACTTGAAAACAACCCCATTCTCATATGTTGAACGGTCCCTTTAAGACGCTGTATTTTATCATTACTTTATCCAGACGTATACTGTACGTTCCACTTTTAATTGCTACATTATCATAATAACTAATAAGTAGGTCAACTGTCTACATTCAAATTAGTTTAAGGTAATAAAACAGATTTAATGTTGTCTTTTAGCTCTACATTTATTGACTATACCGTATTTTTGTTTTTATCGTTTGCAGATATTGCTGGAAGCGATAAGAATAACTTTTCCTTTCAGAGTATATAACTTGTCCCCATTTTGATATGAACTTATATGACTGTTTCATGAGGATGCACATAAAATGGGTTCAATGAAGCTAATTAACTTTATCCTTTGAAATTGCCTGAAACTAAAGAACAAAATTTGTGTCTGGTCCTGGTAGCGCTGGCAGTGAATATGGCAGGAACGTGCCGCTCTGCCGCATGTGTTCATGACGATTACAGACTTGTAACTATAATTTATGGTACCGTAATCGATACAATCATGGGGAACCTTGCTCGCGAAATGGGGTCAAGAGTCGTAGCACGTAATCAGCTGATATACACGTCTATATGGTTCAAGAAATCTATCAATCATGGAACATTGCCAGGGTAAAAGTGTTATGTTTTTAATAATGATTCATAGAGGGTGTCACGAAAGCTGAAGAAGTAAATTTATAGGACGAAACTAAATATGTAACTGGTGCTGTGAGCCTGTAATTATTGTCGACGGTACCCAAAGCGTCCTGTTCAACCCTTCTTCCCTTCACCTTCCTCCTGACCCCTCTCAAGCACGACCCCTCATATGCACACCCCTCTTCCACCCCCTCAACCCACCCCGCTCCCACCCCTCAACATCCCCCTCTCCCACCCCTCAACACCCCTCTCCCACCCCTCAACACACCCCTCCCCCACCTCCTCTCATGCACACCCTTCCCTCACACCAACTCTGACCTCCTCTCATGCATACCCTCTCTCACACCCTTCAACACACACCGGCCTCTCATACCCCCTCAACATCCTCTCTCCCACCCCTCTCCCATCCCTCAACACACCCCTTCTCCCACCCCCTCAACACACCCCACAGCGCGTATTTAATTATTTACGTTCCATGTTATGTTTGCTCCTGGCGTTTACACACAATCCTACCAACAATACATTACGAGAGACATTAATATTAAAGTAAAAAAGATATATAACTATAAGTAAAAAAAACCGGCCTGGCGTGTATACGATGAAACTGTTTAAGTCAAGTCACAATTCAATGGTGAATATTATATTGCGCAGATGCACATACTATATAGAGACCAACGATATTGCGTGCAGTTGCATCAAAAGCTGTAGCCTAGATAATGTAATTATAATTCCATACATGTTTGGTGGAAATGTAGATGTTATGAAATTTTATCATCATCCAATCCTACATTGAAAGTATCGATATTATTTAGTTTGCGATGATATGCATTTATGCGGTAATAATGAAGAGAAATATTTAGTTATGTGCAAAAGATATAAAACAGTAAAGCGGTAAATAGTTTGCAATTTCTGGAAAAATGATTTGATTATTGATTTTTTTTGGCAAAAAGTATGTTGCCTTTCTCTCCTGCTTGTCAACCACGCCCCCCCCCCCCCCGCCCTCTCCATATCATGCATATGTTATTTTATCCAAGTGAATGCGTTGATAACCACAAACAGTTGGAATACAGTCCGCAGAACGGAGAATTCATCATGCATTTACGTATATAGAAGTAATTGTATGTAACCTCGCTGTATAGTATATACGAAAATCATCTACTACTAATAATAATATAAAAAAAAAGAAACTGACACACACTCAATTTCATGATAGTTAATTGTTCAGTCGAGTTAATATTGATATACCTCCATATCTAATACCTAACTATTAATATACATAAAAAACATACCTAACATTGCTAAACCGTTATGACGAATACAGCACAGAAACAGTATGAATTCAGTAAAACACAAGACGAACATTAGAAGTCCGCATAATAAATGAACGACGTACTCCAAAAGCTGATAAACAGTTTGAATGTGTTTGTGGTTTTGTAAACAAATTCAATTTGACGTTTTTTAGGCCAAGAATATGGCTGTTAGGACATAGAAGTCATTGTTACGAAGCATTAAATAAGGAAATCGAACAAATTTGTGGCTTCAACCAATGGTATTGTTTTTATGTCCAGAAAGCTGATGAATATAGAGAACACCCATCCAGCTTATACAGCCTTGTGACTGAAGATAAAATGACATGAAAATGACATCGTCTTTGTCTTGAAGGACTCCCCGTTGTGATCAAACCATGCAGGGGAGGTATTACTTGGAACAGAGATCATGGTTCAACCATGGAGCTATAGCTCCATGGTTGAACCAGCTCAGAAGATCTTATAATAAAAAGACACCCCCCCCCCACACACACACACACTATCACAAACACATAGTACAACAATAACTTCAATTTTATTTCTTTTCTAATTTTGTTCTTCTTCCCATTTCCCTGCGTGATGGATGGGCTGTCTATACCTGAGCTATGTGCAAATTAAAACGCCTACATATCAGCACATAATCGCCATATCTTGTGTTTATTTTTGTATTGTGATATAGTATAGCCAGCAACACAATGTGGTCCCTCATTGCAACATTAAATGTGTCTTGTTGTCAATATTTTATATTTATGATTGTAAACAGTATACATGGCAGTGTTGGTCAAAATTATTCCATATATGTCAGCTGGTCAGAGAGCTCTCTGGTTCAAGCAAAGAAATGATTGAGGGTTACCCCCTCCACACCCCCTCCCTGCCCCCCCCCCCTGGCCGAACCAGGGAGTTCACTGGCCGAACCATGCATGGTATATTTGTTCATATTCAGAATGATCCATGCCTCCAACACCATCTGACCACGCGAGGCCGTTACGTCAAGTAAGGAACATAATCGCACGGATACGACAGACGCATCATTTACAATTTCACGTTTCAATAGGTCGTTTGTTATATTCCTTTAGTCATAATCTAAATAAGTCATTTATCAAATTTCTCTTATAAACCTGTCATAATATCGAGGACATGAAAGGCTTAGATGGTAATCAACCCGGGTCACGATCATCGGCAAATTCAGAAGGTTGCAGTACGGTTCAAGTACAGCATAACTAAGTATTCACGCCGCAGACGGAAACTCTGCACAATTAGATAGTATACCCACCGTCATTTCAAGTCATTTGTATTAACTGGCTGCTATAATAGGAGGCTTGAATAAATTATAATTCCAGCCATTCGCCTGTACGTGCAGGAAATGATATACCTACACGGACATATGGTCTCTATGACGTCACATCAATTTCATATGATATGCTTTATCAACTTTAATTTGTTACTTTGCGGCAGCCTCTCAAGAGTGAACAGTTATTGTGCAATTAATTAACTCTATTGCAATTAATATTGATATCTAAGAAGATGTCTGCTCCTGGAAGCGGTTCGAGTGTAGATATGTGAAGAATCTAGTGTAACGTCCTATCAAGATGTTAGATGAGATGGGGTTATTTAAAGCTACGGGGGAACATGATCACCCCGTAAAGTTCACGCCTGTAGAGCTAATTACCTCCATACCTGTCTACATTAACTCTGATGGAGGTATTGTAGGACAAAGGATATGACAGAAACTCAGGAGGATGGAAATCAAACTCTCATATAGTCACTATAGGACGCCAATTTATAATTATAGGCCAATAGGTGGTGCCTTAATGTGTGATTCTATGTCTGTATAGGGAGAGAGCATTACTATAGAATACAATCCTATGTGTGGAGGCATTGTTAGATTCGTGAGAAGGGCATCTTGAGTTGCGCGCATCTAGAAGCGCACTTTACTATATTAGTTTGTTGTTCTCTATATGCCTCTTTATAATTCGAAGCCTTATATACTTAGTTGTACGTTGTTTCGATCATCAACATTTTGTCGCTCAGACACTTTTCATATTAGCATTAACTGCAAATAGAAAGCAACATTTGAATTTTAGTTCAATGTTTTGCTTCACTATTTTAAACGAAAGTTGGATTAGTCAAGCTAATGTATGATTACATTGTTACGGGATTCCACGGTTTCGAAAGTCGTCGGAAAATTTCTCAAAATCAACTCAAAGAGTAGTTTTACTGAACGCTCCATGCTATATTAACCGTAAAATCATCAAATGCTGAGGGGGGGGGGGGGTTACAGGGAGGGCACAGCACTTAATAAGGGGGCACAATGTTTAGTTGTGAATGCCGTCCTTTGAGAAATATTTGATTAAATAAGGGTCCTTAGATGCAATCTGGTGCTTTATTTTGCAACTTGAAGTAACTTAATATTCAAGAATTTTCGGGCTTAGTCTGTCCGATATTTATGTTTTTAATTGAGGCGGATAAAAAAGTTATACAAAAAATGGAGATTAACCATTTTGCTTTGATAATGTTTTTAAATAAGAGTGTTGAAAATTTAAATTTAAAATCATGCAGTTTATGCACTAGCAATTCACGCCGGGGCCTCTGTGACCTTGTTAGTGAGAAAACAACTGGTTATTGTCATATTGTGATGGTTTTGCTGAAGAACATAACACGTTTCGTCCTTTGTAAAAAAAAATTGTTTCGAGTAATATTTTAAACAGTACAAATCGCATCTAGGGGGGGGGCACATGGGGGGCACGATTTTTGTTTGGGAGGGCACGTCCCCAGACCCCCCCCCAGTTGGCGACCCCACTGGTACCTGCCCATTTATGTGAAGTTGATACTATGCATTCATTTTATCAACTATAATATTGGGTGATGACATACACCACTTTAAATTCCACCAAGCAAGGAACCATAGTGCCCGTTGGGTTCTCGTCTGCAGCGTGAGTTATCATGTGTAGCACCTTCACATATGATTTCACTTTCATATATCTATACCCTTCGATACATACCCATTATATATTCCAAACATATGTAGTATTGCCCTACATAGTCCTCAACATTTCTCAACTGAGGGTTGGTGGAACGTAACGATGACGTCATAGGTTTTTATCCAATGGGATGTTAACTTCAAGAGAGACCCTTCATTATATAGATGATTGTTTACGGATTTGATACAGGTATAGCCTTATGTTTCTGATCCCCTATAAATACTTCCTATATGGTGTGTGTATACAGCACAGTTTGGGCAACATGTGGCCCATGGTCAGCACTTTGGACATGTAGCACAGTGTTTCATGTGCAGAAAAGTGTTAGTTTGGCCATATGAATCTAACACGAGTAATACTATAGGCAAAAATATGCAAATTAGCAGAACTTGGTGACCGCACTCATGTACGCAAGTGCAAGTTTCTGGGCATATTTTTCGGTCTACCTCTGGGAAAGTGGATGAATGGTTGTATTCTGCTGAAAATAAACATAGAAATGAATCACATTCTTTTTTTTCTGCCGTTGAACTCTTTATCATAAAGAAGGAAACTCGCTTGGCTTACCGACCAAAAATCCCTTGATCCTATTGCGACAATATTTCCGCTCTTAACGCTACACATGTTTTCCGTGTTTTGAGGTGTAAGTTAGTTTGACACATGCCGCAAGCTACATAGCTTCCAAGATCATAATCAACCTTTGTTAAAAGTCGGCAAAGATTTAATTAGTGCGATTGGCGAAACTGGCCGGAAACGGGGCTACAAACAAGAAAACTGGGTTGGTGTGATTTCAAAGGATCGGCTTTGATTATAAGCTAAAGCTGCCACGTGAAGTTAATCAAATATCACATCCAAGCGAGGTCGACATTCTGCAACCCACAATATATATACAGAGCGCCATGTTCTTCTGCAAAATAAATCGGCATATATTTGTGAAGTTAGGCCTATATGACCTGGTACTGCAAGGTTCGGGCAGCGAGAATCGTCCATAGTATGTGTAAATAAACGAAGGAGACATATATAGGAATGCTACATTTTTCCAAGCATCACTTTTATTTTATTATAATGAGTAGCATATATACGTCCCCGATGCTTCATATTGTACACTAATACGCATGCGCACGCGGTTTGATTAAACGTTACCAAGTGTAATATCATATATGATACCGCGTTGAAAGTAGCTAGTTGCGTTTCAATTAGTTAATAGTTTATTTGATGCAAACCATTTCCGTCAAATTCATGAAATTACTACTCTATCAGTTATTTGGCAATTACAAGCATGACATGCACTAGTAAATGACAATAACAACTCCGCCCGATAGTTACATGTAAAGTATAGGCTAGGTCTATAAGTAAAACATTAAAGGCTATATAGACTATACGGTATTAGTTTTGATGTTTGCTTTGAATAATAATGGAATTGTTATGGTTTCAGACAACTATTGAAATTATTTAAACAAACAGTATATGCTAATGGTTCAGTTGCTTGATTGGAGGGAGATTTTGCATTTTAAAAATGAGTCAGACCTGGCTTACATATTTGGGCTGTTAAATTTTTTAGCAAGATATACAGTATGGAAACGTCGTGAGAATGGTTTTATATTAATAATCAATTAACTAGATACTACAGATGGGTTAACTCAAGGTCTGATGTTGTCTCTTGTAATGAACACGTGAACACGACTATAGGTGGCAAGTTCGTGATCTATATATTCCTGTTTTATATTAATGTTTGTGCTGATCGAGATTTTTGTTTATATAATGTTATTCATGTAATAGGTCACTTTGAGATTTAGGGCGGTAAATGTATGCTACTTATGCGTTCTTGATAAAATGATTGGTACCTGGTTGAGGACCTATGTATTAGAAACCGACTCCGTCTTTACCTCCTCAAGTCTTGTTCATCTCATCTCCCTTCATTTGCAAATATTGAATGCAAAAATATGAACAATTTTCCTCTCCCTCGGAAAAAAGGGGACTCCCTGGAAGAGACCTTTTCCCCCTTGAAACGCCCCCCCCCTTCCGGAAAGACAGCTTTTCGTAAAGTTTTTTAAGTTCGTTACGCACGTACACTGTTTGAATATTATGCATACGTGCCGCTGAGGTTCACTATATCGAGACTCCCTACTCGTGCAACGTGTACGTTCTTACTATATACGTTTATCCATTCCCCGCTGAGAACGTGATAACGAATACCTCCCGCCTAGGAAAGCCATGGAATTAACACGTCGAGCATTTTAATCTTACCATTGAATTTCATGGCTTTAGACTATTGTTTATTTCATTAGCTGCATCAATTGTCACCACCAATGTCCATCTACGTTAGATATGTGAAATATAATAAAACAATCTTCAGGGCTGAAATGCCAGTACACATGGTTTATTGCTCACTAATTCTGGCGATGCTTGTGAGACAAGACGAGGGACGTGTTCCCTTGGACCAATCCCTAAGGAGATTGACGTAGGATTGTTTGACAAAACAGTAAAGTGAAATTTAGACCAATAGAAATGGTGTATACTAGCTCAGGTATATATATTGGTTAGCCTCGGCTGGGCATGCAGGCCACATCGCTGTCACCAAACCACAGGGGGTTTCGATATGAATGGAATGTTATTTGAATATTATTGCGGTATATGTTGACGGTATGAGTTATGAATTAAAAGGATGAAAAACAAGGGTATCTTGATCCGTGTACAATTGGATTCTTTCTCGATGAGTATATGGTGAGGGTGAGACTGACCTCGGTAGGTATGTATCCCACGAGCGTACAAAGTGACGAATGTGCCAGCTAGCTTCAATGATCAGCGTTTATTTTGTTTTTTGTTTTTGGAAAGGCTTATTGACAATTTGTTTGTTACTTGACATTACATTGTACCGTATTCTCTCGCTTTCATGACGTCTGCCCAATTCTCAACTCAATAATTGGCGATTTGATGTAAAAAGTTTTAAAAAGAGAGTAGTAAATGGTAACTTCGAATGAAAGATACCTTTAAGCTGCTCAGACCTGCACATATACCGTTGAAATAATTGTGCTTAACCGAACGGTTTGTGAGCAAGGATACATACGTATAGTTCGCATCATACAATATTGAAAGCATTTTCTCTTTCACAAATTTGCCGAATTTGGTTAATCATTACAACTTGTTCCATATAGGTGAAACTTTCGCCAATAGCCCTATGCTACTTGCACCCCTACCCCCTCTCTCTCTCCCCTTACCTTCAACCTTCTCCTATATAACTGGGTGTCATCTCTCTGCTGGTGGACATGCGTGAGGGAGGGATCGATACCCATAATGAACAGTCGTTTTCAGGGTATCAACATGGTAAGATAAGAAGAGCACACTCGAGAGGCATGGACGAACTAACCTGCTCTGATAACGTCCATCTATGAGGGAGACTATGATGTTTACTTTGTGCTTTGGTAAAGTGTTTTATTAGAAGTAAAACAGTTGGTATATCGGAAAGCCGTAACAACCGACACCGAATCCATACAAAACCGTCTTGATGAGTTGAAGAAAGCAAATGTATTGTTCGAATATCTATTTTATCGATACAAATACTTGCATTTGTTTGTGTATTGTAAACCTCAGAGTTTCAATTTACAGCCACCCCCCACGTAACCGTCTCTCCCCCTCCCACCGTGACCCTACGTTCATTTCCCATTTATTGAGACTGTTATATTTAGATCTGTGGTAAAGTTGCCTCCTTTTTCTTGTACCGTACTTAACCAACCCATTGAAACCCCTTATTTCGCCTTCCTCAGTTAATTGACGGCCTCTGTAATGTTTTCATCAGCTGTAGTTGTAATGATGTCATTTACGCTAAAGGTATCTTACGTATATGTCCGCTGCATGTACATAACTCCGTGGTTATATACCGACCGCCAAACAGAGAATGAATCATACCGGCCTATATGATTTATTGAGAATTAAACCCAAAAGAGAGAGTGAAAGGGGGAGGGAGAGCTTGTTAAAACCTTTTCAAATCGTGTTTTTCGAGGTTTCTTTTGATTATAGTTTCCACTGAAACATTATTTTCGGTAATTTCAACCTCGAGATCTAACGGCAACGGTAAATTTTCATGTCACTGTACATGGCAACGGTGATAAATTGTAGAAGACTGTTGATGATTAAGCGCGCAGACGACGAATGACTTGCATAGTTAATTACCATGGCGACGAACCGCCTCGTTCTATAGCTGAAGAGAAAAATCCATTTCGCTACAAAATAAGGTTAATATTTCAGAGCGAATTTTCGCAATCGGAACAGCTATCTCTTTCTTGCATTTAGCATTCAATTAATTTTAAGCTGACAAAGATCTGATTGAGGACTTAGGATCTTTGCAGCTCACAGAGGAGCAATTCTCTATTTATTTGGATTTTAATGTAACATGAAACTTTTCACAAAAAAAATAAAATAATGGTAAATACGTCGTTGTATTATTTAATATATGATGTCAATGTTTCCTCTTTCAGTGTCTATTTCTATATGCTATTTGTCTATTACACAACGTTTCACATAAAGAAATAACGCTTTCAAGTGAGAGTTGAACCGTTGAAGGGATGGAGGGGAGGGAAAGAGAGATAGGTAGAAAGAGAAAGAAAGTAGGGTGGAGTTGGGGGGGGGGGAGGGGGAGTCTTTGTCGTAGAAAATACGAAGGTTCAAAACACATGTAATCGACTCCGGTTACATAAATATAAGTGTCGCGCAAGTACATGGTTTAGTCTATATATAGCCTAGTATCAGATATTTCCATATCTCAAGAATATACAAATATCATATCACATCATATCACAGCCTAATAGCTTTCAACACATGAACACACTGAGTAAAGGTTGAATAAATTTGAGCACAAAACTATGGAATACGGTACATCTGGATAATTTACAGTTTCGCATTATCATCATCATGTGACTAAGCTATTAACCAGCTATAACTGAGACAGAATTATTCAATAGATTTAAAACTAGGCCTAGACAAATAACCAGTAAGGTCAGCGTGATTAAACAGTCAACCTGTTGAAATTTGCACCAGATTAGAATGTCTATAATAAAGCGGTTTATTCCATTGTATTTTCAGTCTCAGCCTTGAAGGTGATCAGTACAGCTTACTATAGTACATTATACGGTACTATGTAAGTCTTTGTGCAGTTTTAAAACTTTAGTCGACCACATATTGGTTGCTATCTTAGTAAAATTCCAGTATGGTTAAATCACACAGAGTATATATACAATGGCACTTCCTTTCCACTATTGAAAGCGAATATGAACGGGGCAATTTTTATTTTTTTATTATTATTATTTTTTTTTAAATAGAGACTTCTTAATTCATCTCAAACTATGTTTGCAAACACAGTCGAAATTTGACATTTTTTCTTTTCATTTTCACATGTGCTTTAATAGGCTATAATAGTGATCTCTGCACAACACTCTGGGCGACGAAAATATAACTAGTAGAATCATTAATTCATCAATTTACATTTATAGGTGAAAAATTAAAAATACTTTTGAAGATTGATATCTGCATGTATATGTCATTAATGTTACGTTGAGTACTACTTGAAAAGGTGTTTAGTAAAATCGAAATAAATTGGCAATTAAATGATGAAAATATCTTAGCTCAATTTATGTGATAGTTTAGTGTTTGAATGGAGACACAAAATAAACCCATATGTATACATACACTGTTTTCATTTCCCTCTACCAAAATTATGACAAGGATAACTATGAATTTGATTAAATTCGACACAAAGATTTACAGAACGTGACAAAGCTGCAAATTGACTTCATCAAACTGAAATTGTTGATCCCAAGTTTAGCAGAAATGGGCACGTTTCCTTAATGAATTTTCTATGCATTTCTGTAATATCAAATATATGAATTATCACTGAATTATGTTTGAAGCGTTTAAAGTGAAGTTTAAGCCATAAAATTTTTAGTACATGTTTGTAGTTGTTTGAAAATTAATCCATCTTAACCACGCCTGGCATTTACAGAGTAAACAAGTTGTTAGCCTTTTGTTTGTAAATTTAAGGTAGATAATGAATTAAACATAATTTAAAAAAAATTGGTATCAATGACGAAAGTTGACATGTTGAATTTCATGATTCAATCATGACCATTATTATTTTAGTCTTGTGGTTAGTTATTTTAATCTCGATATTAAATGGTCCAAGGATACATGAAGCATTTGAGTGATGTTTATGTTTTCAAAACTACTCAGATTTTGAAATAAAAGATATGCTAAATCTCTGGAATGATTTCTCAAAGCTAAATCGATGATGACATCATCTCATCGGTGCATAACTAAATGTCAATGTTAATATATTATTTTATAGATAATATTATCTCGACCAAAACTCGTTTATAAGAACAACACTGAGAGCAGCATTGGATTATAATTTCAACTCCATTTGTCCTTGACACGGCAAATACCGTTATTTGAGGTCATAATTAATAGTCTAATATTCTCGAGTTTTGTATTCTCTCGAATATATAGGAAATTAGAAATACAAACAAGACTGAACCATGTTTTAAATATCTAGAATTCAAGATGTCATCATTAGTTGTGTGCCTAAAGTTAACTTTTAAGTTACGGGGTCCTTATGTAACGTCAGAACTGCTAGAGATAATCGGTTTATTCAGTGAGCAATATCACACATTTTTATAATGTGCATCATATTATAAATTCCTCTTTCTACATTAAATGCGAATATTACTCTAAGAAGCTCTACGAGATTAAGGAAGTATCCAACGTCCAACTAAGGAGGTATAAGGGTTGTTATACTTCCTTGGTCCAGCATGCTTCTAGGTTGTCTGTACATGACTAATGGTTATATTATGTCCAACCATGGAGGTATTAGGGTAGCCTACTTCCTGGTCCAGCATTTCTTGGTTGTCTGTACATGACTAATAGTTATTATTATGCCCAACCCTGCAAGTAATGCCGTACTTGTTCCTAACGATGCCGTTATAGGTATTGAGGTGATACTGCAGCAGAGAGATATCAATCGACTAGCGGCTAGGGGAACTTGACAACACGCGGTACAAACTCCAATAGCGCAAACTTTAATAGCGCAGTATTTACGATACGATGCAGATACGATGCAGAGCTGTTACATGAAGTTATCAGTGTTTTTGCATTTGGTTGTAACGCTAGTGTAATTCTGACCAAGTAATGTATAACATGCAAATGTACTTAGCCTATATCCCTCAAATATTGCCGGTGTTACAACTACCATATCGTTCCTAATTTCTATATTCCAACACAGACAACCGGACAGTGGCGTAGGAAGGTACTTTTGAGTGGGGGGGGGGGGCTAAAGATCGATGGCCGGCCTGGGGGAGGGGTCTAAGGGGAGGGGGACATTGGAATTTTTTGCATTTCCAGGTGGCCTCAGATGCAATTTGGTGCAATATAGCACACTTCAACACCCACTCCGTTTTGTAAACTTAATTTTGTATTTTCACCTGGCCTTAGATGCAATTTGGTGCTCCAAATGAGATTTTTTTCTCATTTGGAAATGAAAAAGGGGTTTTCTGACTTGCGAAGCGGGGGGGGGGCGGAATGATACTTCCGCCCCTCCACATTTTTCACTGGGGGGCTGGCGCCCCCCAGCCCCCCCGGTTCCTACGCCCTTGCAACCGGATACCCTACAAAGCCAATGTTTCAAGGGCTATTCCATACGTATAGAAGGTAGTTATTTTTATTTTAAGACGGTAAACAGGTAAACGGTCAAATGGCCGACCTATAGCCTATATGTAGGCCTATGTGGAGTAAGTATTTAGTTTACATTTTATGACGGGTGGCTATCCTTTGAACGGTTGAACCATTCTTTAGTGGCAGACTGTAGCACTATTTTGCTTCTAAGCACCCTCCAGTTTGACAAAATTTTTGTAAGGGGAGGGGACACTCTCCGAAAAGGGGTTCCCCTGGGGTATAGCCTATTTATAGTGACATGAAAAGTCACTAATGCAGGCGTTACTTAAAACAACGAAAGCTGACTACGGGATTGATGAAATCCCACTTAAGCTTACATAAGAGATTGTACTGAGCAGCGATCTCTGCTCGCATTCACAGCTATGAGATTAACGTTAATTTAAACGCTACAATGACTTTGGTGTCTTGTCTTTATTGATTCACTTGATTTGATATTCTGCGACACATGGATAGTTGTTAGCATTGAAGTCAACCAACGACCCCAAGATCTGCCGTAAAGCACGTATACAAGTAAAAAGTAAAAACCATCTGAAAACATGAAAAAATAAATTAATACACTTTATTGACTTATCTATCAGTACTTTCTAAAGAGCGCCCTCTTATCGGAAAGTTTTTCTTCCGATTATTAGCTACCATTAGCTTATCCGTGTAATAACCAACACCACTACTGATTAGAGATGTCAAACCTATTGCTATTTCCCAAAAAAGTTCAATACTGCACGCTTGTAACCTAAGTTAGAATACCCCCTTGAAACTGAGTTTTAACAATATTCATGTATTATTCCAAATCGAACTCTCTTACGTTAACGCTGATTGACCAGCTTGAACTCTTATTTCCTGGCGGGATTTTATTGTTTTCCGCGCGAACAAGCATGAGGGAGATTATCTATGATAGGCAATCAAACGGGGGAAAATATTTTCACCTGGGGAATAACGTCTCCTCTTTACGCATCGAGATAAATGAGCGGTTGATTCGGTATTAGTACCCTCATTAAACTCGATCGACCTGATGTGACTCCGCTAACGGAAAAATGGTTGAGAAGTTAGGGGTATTAAGGGTTTCTCTTACATTTTAGATGCGCCCCCTCCCCCTTTCTGAAGTTCTTCAGATTTTGCAAATAATGTAAAGATACTTTCTAGGGTATTTAATTTCCTATAACCGAATCATGCAACACATGGACGACAGCAAAAAATAAAACAAGAGGATTTACTTCTTATACACGTAATTCCTATTGCGTTAAAATGAAGTTTAATAAAAAATATGAGTTTCGCCCTGGCTTGGTCCAATTCTCTTTATATTGAGAACCTAACATTTCATAAATTCGATCAAGGGCAAATATCATAGTGATGTACGTGGGAGTCGCACAACCAACGTTGATGTCTTCCCTGGCTACATTTTGTATGGGCTTAATGATATATACACTCATACAGGGAAAATGAATTTGTGTTTGCTCAGTACACCGCAGTAAACTCTTTGCATTCAATGTAGTTCCTTCAGTCTGTATTTCTTACAGATTATCTGTAACGTTTCAATTGAGGACTTGATATATGTTATTCAGTTTTTTCTATAATTAAAATTTTGGTAGAAGCCGATAAACTCTTTTTTTTAATTTTTAATTTTTTTTTAAGGGTATACCTGTGCGTTTTTTTTAATACAAGCCATACGGTATGCTTATTGGATATATATTGGATATATATCTGATAGACTAATTTCTTTTGTTACACGATGTTTGTTTCTTGCTGGTATCGCGACCAACGTATACAGATACTCCAGAACAACCGCGGAATAGTGAACAATTAATTAAGTTTATTAGATTTTATAAAAACCCAAATTGCCTAAGGGTTATGCACTGTTCTGCGGTATCGTATACGTAGCATGATAATATTCTGAACTCGGCTATTATGAATGCAATTTGTATCATATATGTGGACAGACTAAGTAATATGTATATACATCTATAAAGGTATATTGCGAAACTCTCTCCATAATATAAAAACATACGTTAATTCGGAGGGTTGCTCGCGGCTATTATTATTCCTCTCATTTTAGCTGGAACTTACAACTGCAGCTGCGATAGTTTCAACCGAGGTTTCCTGTACTAAATATAGATCAATGACGTATACGGTATACGGTACCTTTCCGTATGGTATATCTACTCTGCATATTCCAGGTTTGTTCGTATCAGATAACAACTATAAAACAAATCCTCCACCAGTGTTCTATACGTTTTTATTAGGCTAAGCCCTGTATAGGTATCCCCTCTAGTGACCACCACGAACAATGGTCAAGAATTGGCTGGAATTAGTTCTATAATAATATAGATAAAGCTACGCAAACAAGGAATATATATGAGTTTATTGATTGTGTGTTTTTCGTTCTCTCGGGTCCTATTCGCCTAATCTGATGGAGACGTTTCAAACTACAGTTAAATTGATTTTCAATATTGACATCTTTTGGTAATTCGGCCTTTGGAGTATATCTAATTACTTAGTCTAGAGTTTTATAATTGTACGGATGGCTTTAGGCGAGACGACCATTGTATATATATATATAGGAGTAACGTGTTAAACGGATAATACGTATGTTTCCCTGTAGCATGGTTTCTATGCATATATATACGCAATTGTTAATATACGGCTCTGTATATTTGAGACCCACGGTCACTTGCCATCACAATTATATAGTAAAGTTATTTTCTCTATATGTTATTCTGTATTGAGCTGTTTACTCTCACCTATAAAAGACAAGTCGCTTTTAGCTATGGCCTACTTAAAATGTGAACATTGAAGGGAGATAACACCCATTTGCTTGACAAAATTGCTAGAAGTTTTAGCATCGTTATAGGTCAAAAACACATCCTAGAAGCATTTTATTATCGAGTTACTGTAACGTTTTAATCTAGTTCGGAAAATGTCGTGTCCCACAAACTTAATGTAATGTTACTTTCATCACACTGGTATAGGTTTTCAATTGAACTGATGAAATGATTATAAACAGTTAAATGTGCCCAACGGGTGATGCATGCTGTCCATCCAAAGTCAGTGTCCTATTCATCATCATTGTAATATCGTTATCGTCGTTGGCATCATTATTGTTTCTTTTATTTGCAAAATATTTACGTTTATGCTTAATTTCATCCTTCCTTGTGCGCATGTTATGGATTTAAGCAAATAGGTCATGTTGGAATGGTACAAGTTGATTGTGACAAATACAAACACAAACTTCAGCTTTAAGTTGCTCAATTGAAAGCAGATTTAACACCAAATCGATGATAATGTCGGCGCGTCTTTCCAAGCATATTGTACTAAGGGTGACATCAGGCAGAAGTTAAGTGTTCATATGTCATAGGACAACCCCCCCCCCCCCAAAGGAAAAAAGTAAAATAAATAAATAAATAAAAGAAAATGAAGTAAAGAAAAAGAAGAAAAAACACATTAATACAACACCGTCATTATTCAATGTTTAATACCAGGAAAAGTGGTAGTCAGTTTGTTGTTAAAAAATCCGAGCTTAACAAGCGTCGAGTGTAGTTCCTTTAAAGTTACTCTTCATTCACGGAATAATGCAATCCAAGTTGACTATTATTATTATTATTATTGTACTTTTATCGGTGAAGCTGACTCCCGTGTGTAGGGGGTCTGGGGCGCGCCCCAATAGAAAAGGTAAAAGGTAAAAACACAAAGTTGTGCTGATAAGTTTTGATTTTTTTGTGAGGTTGAAAACGGGAGGGGGGGGGGGTGGGTGATGGAGGAGAGAACACCAGGCAGAGGTCAAGTTTGGTAATTTTCAAAAGCCATGCTCAACAAGCATGTGTTGAATTTACCTCAAATAGTATAGTTGCACTACTTCTAAATTGCATTGTAGTTACCGAATGGCTTACAACTTTAGCTGGTTGGCGTTGCTCATTTATATTGTACGACGGGTACAGGTTTGCCTGTGACACAATGGTCCGGGTTCGTTTCCTACCTTCGCTGATGATGAGTCCCAAAAGGACGAAACCGGTCGTGAAGTGGAATTTTTCTGGTGTGTATATTCAATATACTCCACCTTTAAATTGCCGCGATCGGGAAATCAACCTTTCGATCAGGTTTACTTCTCTTTTAACAAGTGCTATAAAAAGTGAAACCACAGAAGAAAAGTGTCCCGTTTTTTAGTTATCCTTTAAGTAGACATTTTACGCACTGGAGATAATTGCAGGACTTGAACAAGATTTACGGTTTACTTTTCGCGGTACTCATCGCTAAAGAAGAAACGAGAAAACAGAGACTGATGTTTACGTTCGAGAGATGAGACATAAGTCATTCTGCCATCGGTTACTGTAATGAAACAACGCCATTACTCCACTCCCCATAATCAAACTACGCATTACTCGCGCCTCATAATGGCTCAGGTTTATACGACTACCGCTATTTCAAAAATTACTTTGCCTGATGTGTTATTACGCCGGAGTATTACTTTACGAGTTGTCTCCCCAAAACCTAAGAGGGTCAGATGCAAGCGAATCTAACAACTTCCCAGCGTACCAAACCCAATATCTTATTCCCACCATTTACTGTAAGAATGTTTGTTACGAGGATCTGTGGAATTTAATGACTGACTTATATTAAAGTCAAAATAAAACAAAGCTGTTAGCAAACTGCGTATCCACTAAAATAGCATGAGTGTATGAGAATGTGTAAAAGTAAGAGTTATAAGTCGTGAGGAATTAGTATTCATGATGTATGGAAGTTAATGGAAATTCATTTATCGAAAAAAGAAAAAAAGAAAACAAAATTAACTCCTTGGTTGTTCCTTGCCAGATACATGATCATCAAGGAGGGACAAGTTGATGCTTCCCTTAAATTTCTAGTCCAAAATGCCCCATGAGCTATACGGTCTCTCAGGAATATTTTATGTTATACAGAGAGACATGCCGAGAGGCTCAATTTGACTTGTTGAGCCGCCAACCCGAACAGGGTAACCTAGGTTAAATACAGCTTGTCATCAGAATCCATGTCTTCTACTTGTATATGACACAATATCAGAGTCATTCGATCAGGGAGCTAAATGACAAAGTTCATAACTCTTTCTTGGGTTTATCCTTGATGAAAGGAATATTACTGCTCTGCTACTGCTGAAAGGGGGGGGGGGGGGATTGGATGAAATGTTTCGTGACGCCTCAAGAGTTGCAATATATGTCCTCTACCTCCATCTCAATGACATCAATCATTTAGTATCAGTTCCAGCCGGTACTTCAGCAACTAAAACTGTTATAAATTGCATACAAATAGTATGTTATGCATGGAGCAATAATGGAGACTCAGAAGGTATAAAATGATCTGACCGGGTGCGGAAAATATCGTTTCACATGGTGGGGGGGAGGGATGATCTGACCGTGGTGCGGAAAATATCGTTTCACATAAGGGGGGGGGAGGGGAGAGGTATGAGGGCAAACTCTCGATCTCAGTCAATATTTATTTTCATAGAACCCAGGGAAGTAAGCATTCGTGTGTGATATTGACCTTTCTCGCAGTGTTTACCATATAATTGTCTCATTACATTATATAAATGGAACACCTGTCTATCATCCTAATCAACTTAAGAGGGCTTCCCTTGTGGTGAATGCAAAACTGTTACAGGTATCACTCCCATTCACCCACAATATTTTGCTTTTAGTCTACTCGAATCTCGTTTTAAACATGTACCTCAACAGTTGATATATACCGTTATGCAATAGGGAAGCTTCCTACCCATGGAGCTGTCAAGGAAGCGCCTCCTTGATCAATCGGGTAGCAAGCAGTGTTTCACGCTGCGTCAGTGGATACTAGTTACCAAAAGGTTCACAAGTACGTTACTTGCTTACCAACCGTACGTAAACTAAATGGCCTATCTACCATTTTGCAGTAAAGCGTTCAACTTCGCCAGAGTTTATGCCATGGATTTTTTTTATTAAAGCAATCTATTGGTTTAGTAGCGACACGTTTCTTGGCAAAACCGATCGTTCTGCAATGAATACACTTTTTACCCTCCGATTGCGAGAGAAAGCTAAATCCTGTCTGCCAACAAACCGATGACAACAGAACCTTGTGTGGTTGTCCATACCATATTGCATTGCCTTCCAGGCATAGCCGTGTGGTCGAATGCCCTTCGTAACAGTTTTGTTCTCTCGTGGTCGACTTGTCCTGTGATTGGCAGATAGTTCTGTGTAAGGACAAATGAGAGCAGACGACAGTGCGGTTTCATCACAAGCCTGTACATAGCTGGCGCACAGTCTGCACTGTGTTGTACATACATGCCTGTAGTCGCAATTTAATCACAATTGTCGTTCAGTTCGCACGTACGGAGATTCACGTACTGTGCACGTTACTTTTGGGATAGTCTCGAGTTTACTTTCAAGTGTTTCTGGTTTTCATTCAAAGGATTTTTAATCGAAGTTTGGATTTGCGTAGTAGGTAAATTCGAATCAAAAGGTAAACAATGTTGCTTCGTTTACGTTTATTTGAGTCGTTTCTTATGTTCTAGAATGTTACCAACATTCTTGTTCCAAAACTTCGCGTTACTTCAACTTAGTTACAAATACAAGAGCGTGTGCTCAACTTTAGGGTCCAGGCTTTATGTACAGGCTAGAGTCCAGTACTCCGTAGGACGTCTTTAGGAATAAGTACTAAATAATTTAAAAGCTGATTCTACTTACTGATCTGCTGGTTGGTCTTTACAAAGTTAAGTGACCTTACGACTAACGTTAGATAGAGTTCGAAAAGTCCACCAAATAAACACATGGCCTACTCAAAATGGCTTGAGACATTAGGTTAACTTACTATACTATGGTTGCTCGTTAGATTCAACGTTAGGTCCCAACTCTTACTTGTTAATGTTAGACTTTGGCCCAGGTATAGTGAGCAATTTGTTTCCTTCGGAGGATTAACTCATATTAAAATCAAACATAAGATGAGCAGAAACACAGGTGCCCTCAACCTATACCACATAGAAAGAAAAGTCAAGAAGATCGCAGAGTCAAAGCAAAGTGTACTATTACTAGGCCAGCCTTAGTATTTCCCTAGCTACAGCCTAAAATGGTAGGACTATTGTTAGGCTAGTACATAATTGACAATGTTCGGTGACCGGATTTACCACAGTATTGATGCCCAAATTGGCCAGAATGTACATGTGATGTAGGCATAATGAACATTGGCAAATCCATTTCCTTGGCCAATTAGTAAAAGCTACTGTAATTTGGCAGTTTTACTTTAAGCTAATAGGTTTAAAAACTGCACTGAACATGCATGTATAGGCTAGGCCTAGAATGAGAATTCTCTAACACCATTGTTAAAATGTGCATTAAAAAAGGAAAGAAAATTAATCAACTTTTTAAATCTCTCATTGCTACAACCCATATCTGCTAACAATAATAAATTGCAATGCTCAGAATGTGTGCAGTTTTGAACTCAGAAAGGTAACCTTAACAGCTTAACTTTCAGTATTCTGTTTATGTGATTTGCTTGGGCTATTGTTGGTTGAGACTCACTGATGTAAAGGACTAAACCATTTACTACTTTTTTATATGCCATAGCACGTACCAAAATGTTCAGTAATCTCAAAACGTACATTTATTTTGCAACTTACAACCTTTTTGGTAAATAGTTTTAACATAAATCTAATTCATAATATAAAAAGTAAGCTTGATAATGTAACCCCAAACCACCCCCCACCCCTGCTACCACCATCACCTATTCAAAATGGGTAATTGTATCTTTGTTTCCACTTACAATAAACACATTTGGGAATGGGTTTAATTTGAAAGCCCAGGATACTATGACCTTCCAAAGTGATGAAATGGTCAAAATGTCTTGGAAAATTCCCACTGAGCAAAGCCTCATTGATAACAAAATAATGATAATGGAGGTAGAACATTTCAAAATGCAAACTCTGAAGGTTTCATTGAGAAACATTACTAGAAGGTAATACTTTTATTGAGACACCTTAAAGGTCTCTCTGCTTTGTATAACTGTGTACATGCTTTCACTTCACACTCACTGTAGCTGTATCAAACCAGTTATTTTAACATTTCAGTGATTAAGTTCAATAAGTCAATATAATTGGCTTATTACTTCTCGAGTAGTATAGTAACTTAACTGTTGACACAAGTTGGTATCAAACAATTGTAACTTTTACGTGCATGGTAGCATTTATATCCTTCTTAGAAGTTACTCTTTGAAAATGAAACCAAGGAGTATCCTTTGTGTACACATGATTTGAAGAAAAAAAAACATTAAGAAAGAACCCAAAATGGAAACTATACATGTAAAATTGTAGACACATTTAACTGATATTCTGATCCAAAGAATGTACTGGCTAATTGTTGCAAATGTATATATATATATTCTCTCACAGTGACAGAAATAAAAAAAAGAACATCAAAGCAATTCAGGAATGAATCATTTGAAGTGAACTGTATGATTCCAATCAAATATGAAGTTTATGCAATATAGCATGCACACATATGATCAAAGACCTAGAATGCATCATGCCTTTCACACTAGATTATGCAGAGTTGATTTGATGCCTTCTGCATTTCATAGACACGTTCAGTCAAGTGCAAGTAACAGAGATATAATATGCATTCATCCCTGCCGGAATGGCATACTAACTATTGTATAACTGAAGCATATTTAACTCACAGAGAAGTAGTGTACATTTGTACATAGCCATACATCAATTTACACAATTACATTTGACTTGAGCTATTAAAGTTAAAAGTGATTCTCATTGCCCCAAGGAGGATCTAGTTTGGAAACTCACCCCGGTTGGCCTTGATGTCTTCTTGTAGCATAAATTCAATATGGGAGAGTGGGATTATTTTGAAATGCTAGTCTTGTTGGTTTGCCTTTTTCTGTACCTACCCAGCTGGTTACAATTGCTTTGTCTAATATAGAGTGTGTGATTATTACTGAATTGTGTTCACTGTCATGAATTTTGCAATGCATGTGGCTATGTGAATCTGCCACTCAGGTGTATCTACTTTTGTTTTGCTGTGATCATAATGAAATATGTTCATGCACACACGCACACATGATATCACACTTAAGTTTAGCTAGAAGTGTATGTTAAATTATAAACAGAGGAATTTGAAGGAATATTTATGTGCTATCCAAATATTCATACATTATGATGACATTTGCAATAAGAAAATTTCTATCTCTTCTCAACTTATCCATTTAATTCAGATTGTCAAGCGTATGAACCCCATGTCCACTCATTTGTACACCTTTGTAAAATCTAGCTGCATGATTCACAAGTCTTCTCTATACATACTTAAGCTCTCTTATCTTCCAAGATAAAAACAAGAAAACAGGACGGTTGGTCTTCCAGAACTCCAGTGAAAATTATAATTCAGAGAAGATCCTGATTTCCTTTCTACCTCTCTGTTGTGAGATAAACCCATTTGCAAATGCTTCTCATTTGTCTCTGGTGCTCTAATAAGACAAGAGGGTGTCTGTTTTCTGTTCTACATATATGTATTTGATGTAATATGACTTGCCGTAGTAAAATGACGGCAGAGTTTACCTGCACTTTATGAGAAAACTGTCTCATGAAGTTTGCCGGGGGGCACTTCTAAGACATCAACTATACTCTGCGATCGCTGATGTATTTAAGAGATTGTAAAGTTGTCAGGAATGAAAAATGATGGTTACTTCGGAGTTGTTTAATGAAAGCATTGAGGGATTGAATTTTTCCTCGCTTATTGTAAAGAATGAAGGTCAACAAGACAGGGGAACAGTTAATAATGTTGCTATCACTATTAGTCATCGAACCAAATGCTTTCATCTCTCTATCAATTCTTGGTTTGTTCTTTCTATATATTGCAGTAAAATGATATTAATGATGTCACAAACTGATATTGTGGTTTACTTTGATAGTCCTTACTTGGCATTTTGACATAGTTCCTTTTTTTTGTTGGTGTGTCTGTCTCAAGTAATAGATGATCTCCACTATCAGAATCATTAATGAATGTGACAGGCATATATATCTAGGTGTTTTTAGTTGTCAGAAAATTGAACTGGAAAGGAAGAGATGTTCAATATCTGGTTACAACAAGAAGTGCTAGTGTTAACAGATTTAAATGAACATTTAGATTTTAGAAAACATCGTTGTTATTCTCACTTAGAGCTGGGAATGGTTTAGTGTTCAAATTTTATGTAGCAGTTGTGAAGGCTCTGTACTTTTTCATTTAAAATATTATGGTACTGTACCTACAAATGTATGCAAAAAGTCCTTGTACATCTTTGCACTTGTATACATGGCAATTTGCCCATTTTGCATAGCATGTATTGTTTGCTATGCAATACCGGATAAGTTACTGGTGATGGTATAATGTGAGCGTAGAGTTTGAATGATACAACTTCATTGCACTTTTAAAAGGTAAAATGCTGAAATTGAATGCATCTCGGAGTAATCCTTACTTACTGTCACCCGTCAGAGTATCTCATCTCAACTAGATTGTGATGGCAATTATGCAAAAAAAAGTTTTGTCATCTACTCTGATCTATGTGTATCGTTGATATAGGTCATCTTTTGTCTATTCCTAGGCAATACCTTTATGTATTAAGTATTGAAGGCCCATTGCAGTAACACACTGTAAGACTCAGCAACAAGGCTCATGGCAGTGACTCACTGTTGCATTGCCTTCAATGTGGTACAGTTCTACTGTTTGCAACCCTTCTTGAAATAGTAAAATACCCCTCTAGTTATATCCTGGCCCCCTACTTACCTTTGCTTGGCTCATGCATGTCTCAGCCAATAGTAACTACAGGAAGCTGACTCAGTTGACCTACAGTATATAACTTGAGCAAGATCATACCAAATAATCATGTACTTAAAAGTACAAATATGTGTTTATTTTGAAAATAATCTATGTCAAATTGTCAGTATTATTAATAATAGGCCTGCTGTATTGCAGTTGCTCTGTATTTTCAAAGAGGAAAAATAGCCCAATGGATGTAGGCCTGATCCTCTATTGTATCCATTCAAGACAAAGTTTGTTCAAATGCAAATTGTCCAACCATAAATTAAGTTTCGAAAATCGTGGCAAGTTGAATCTGAATGAATCTTAACGGTTGTAGAACGCTGTGAACTTGTAGATTTAATTGAAACACAGCTGCAGATCTTGAGAAAGACAGTTTCATGTTATTCCATGTTAGGCAAAAGGGCCACCTGTCACTGCTAACCTTATATAATATCGATAACTGGCATGTGTTAAGGACATTCTGCAATAGATAGGGAGTGGTCAGTACCCAGATTTTGTAATATGTACATTGTCAACATATAATTCTTCGCACAGCTGAAGCAGCATTAGCAATATTTGGTCAATACTTTCACCAAAACTAAAGAGTATTACTGTTAATCAGATAGAAGTTGTTCATGAAGGAATTCACCGTTCTAGAATTTATTGATCAAAGCAACAGCACATTTTGAAGTAGCTTTTTTTTTTGCATTCTAAACATTTTTGGCTGCGGTATTGGGCACAGAAAAAACTTCAAATTTTCTTTATTGTTTGGAAGAAAATTTACACAAATCAAAAAAGCTGTGTCAAAACAGAATTAAGTAGAGATAACATTGAGAGGAACTGTCAGGACAAAAACCCAACACAACAGCATAAACAAACATGAAACTTTGTTGTGTTATATAACCCATGATCAACCCAGTGGAAATTGACATTCCCAATTCTGCAATGTATAGGCAAAAACTACCAGAATTGATAATGGAATCCAGCTGATAGTCAAAAGTGGAATTATTTTCTATAATAACATTGAAGTCCTGATGCATTGAAAAATGATCACAGAAGGCAACTTATCACCCTGTGCCTTTCAACAGAAGTGATGGCATGCATGCATCTAGTTGATGGATTGGTTTAACCCACTGTCTTTTGTTGTTGAGTTTACCTGCTAGGTTTAAATGCAAAGTGATGCTGGTTGGCTATATCAATTGGCCATGAAGTTCAGGAACAGTTCACAAAGTTAAGCAGCTTCTGCTTCATGCATGCCTCATTGTTGTGGTTTGGTGTACTAGACCATTTTTGCCATCTCCTGTTGTTGATTTTGCTTGGCCAGCAGTTCCTCTGCCATTTCCAGTTATTGACTTATTCTGTTGTGCTGTGCAATCTTTATAAAAGGGATTAACAGAGTGCTACAAGATGCAGCTTCATGTATACAGCTGAGCAATGAGTTATTTTCATTGACTCATAGGATTAGACCACCCCCATAAGAAATTAAACAAAGTCATTTCCCAAATATTCCTCACATAGTAACTGACCTAAAACCAACAACTCCCAGAGACAAGTTGACCCATTCACCCCTTCATTTAGTTAGTAAATCAACAGATACAGGCCAAACCAGCAGTATGGTGTTCACAGAAAAAAACCACACAGGGTATTTTCTTTATTTGACAAACAACTTACATGGTTTACCTAGTGTACATGAATGTTTACATTTGGTCATTAAAGTGCAGTTAAACTTACAGGCAGTTGATCCTTGGTTAGTTGATAATGCAAAATGGTTAAGATGGTACAGATCAGCTGTTCTAAGTCTTCCCTACAAAGTGAAATTTGTCAAGTTCACAGAGCTTGGTTGGACAATGAATTGTTAAGTGTTATTTGTTAAATGTTATGGCAGAGGCCAAGAAATTCAGATGAGAGTTGTCTCAAAGTGCAGATGGTCTATTTCTGTAATTATCCATCTTGTTTTCTGTGTCTTTTTGTGTTATACATTAATTGAGACAGTTGAGTGATTAATGTGAAAAGTTGATACCCATTTGTCTTTGGTACAATATAGGCATATTGCATGTTAAACATGTGCCATCTCCACAAAATTGCAATGGTAGCTTGGGGGCATTGATCCTAACAGGCAGAGGGGTCAGTGGCCCCTCCAACAGATACATATGGAGGGGGGGGAGTATGATGCTGCCCCTCCCACTCCCACAACAATTGCTAGTGGATGCAAACACAAAACAATATGTTATAATTTGAAAAATCTGAGTAGTTTCAATAATTAGGCCGAATAGTCTCAATTATTTGAAGTTTTCAAATTATCTTAAGCAGTACATGTTATTATAATCCTGAAATATGAAACCCTCTAATAACAAAAAATAAAGAGTTTCAAACAACTTGTTCAAAAGTCATGCACACCGATGAAAGGTGCCTTGGTCATGGTTAACACTCTGGGTGAATTCTCACCAGATCTGGTGATTTCTGTTTGGGTCTGGCAATCTGGTCTGCTGTGGTGAATATACACTTCTTAACAAGTGCATATTGGCATGCATGGATAATACTGTAAGTTTGCCATCCCTTGATCAATGCCCCTGGTGGTATTGGATACTATACTATTTATGTACACATCAGAAAGACAGAAACCTGTGTCATCATACTGAGACACTTCAGTTGACACCATCGAGCATGTATCAGAGTGAAAGTTTTAGCACCTACCACCTTTCCTTCATCCTCTCTGTGCTCTCCTCTCACCCTTAACAGCTCTTAGAATGCTATAATGAAAAGCAATCAATCAAGCCTGATTAAAATGGAATTTTATGTAGTTTGAAATAAATTAGATGTCAAACACAATTCTGTTTGAGGTCAGTATCAAGTGATATTAACAAACAGTTGAACATTAAATGGTGAATAATCATCACACTGTCTGTGTTTATCCCTCCAGTGTTTACGACCTGCTGTTTAATACAAAGGCTTCATAGTTTTATTTCTAAAATAATCAAGGGTAGGTGGTATTTTAAAATTATAAACCAACCAAGGCAAGAACTTGGTAAGAATTTCTGTCATGACTCAGTTATAAAAAAGTGCAGCTACTCTTCAGTCACAGCATGCGTCTTATTCAGTCACATATGTCTCTGTTGAGCTATCGCATTCCAGGGTTGGTATATTGTATAGATTGGATGATATCCAACCAGGTCTTTTGTTCTAGATTGGTCCTGTGCTGCGTAGCTTTTAACTTTGTTGTGTGATATATAGGTATATTTATACATCGTTAAATATAAATCTTCGATTTGAATTTTTTTCAAATGCAAGCTCAACGACAACTATTAAGACTGATTTGTCAATGCTTTAGTTGCTGCCTGGTGCATGGTGTTGCTTAGACCATCACCAACAGTCTGAGAAGTTTGCGGTAAGTGAAGCATTTGCTGCACCAGTGATTAGATTAACACTACTCCAGCTTAGTGTGAACACCTGGCAATAGCTTCAGGTCTACACTCTCGTCTTCCGATATGTTTTAATCTGTTCGTTATAAAGTAATTGTTATCAAATGTGTAAGATTCCTTACATAAAAAGTGGTGCTATGTCTGTGCACTCAAGAACAGGAATTTCTTGAGCTTGCAAGAAGTCACATAATTGCCATATATATGACTTGCACTAGCTTTGAGATTCTGTCTACTCTTAGAAATATTTAATAGGTTTTGACAGTTCTTTGCTGGATCAGGCTGGATTGATTCAAAATGTGAATTGCAGAATCTATATCTGTGACATAGTGCTTGAATTCAGATTTGGGGTTTATATGCTAGGATATATTTAAACTGCTCTTGAAGCCAAGTCACAGTAATTAAATGCTTTTGTTCAACAATGCATTGTTTAGTGATACTGAACGATTTTGTTCCAATCTACATGTATAAGCATTCTTTGTCATAACGTTTTAGTCTTGACAAAGTTATGAACTACAGTATGACTGACATTATATACAGTAGAGATACTTTTCATAATTCACATTCAGTGTGTTAAGTTCCCTTTTCATGATTTGAATATATTCACTTCACAGTAGGCCATGTTTTTTAATTTCCAATTCATGAAGTTCAGGATGAATGGTGTTTGTATGTCTTGATTTTACATATCATGAAATAATCTTGTTGGATGTTCTTGCTGCTCAAATTGACACATTCCAAGATGAAAAGAAGATCAAATTACTGTGCTGGACGAGGACATACATACTGTACAGACAGACTAGAGTCTAGTTTTGAAAATCTTATTGAAAGAAAAGGAGAGAAAGATGGGAAAAGGTTACAAAGAAAAGAGAAGTGCAGTATCAGTCATTAACAATTTGAAGAGAGTAGCACCTGTTCAAAACAAACAACCTTTTACAGAAAGCCTCGCGTTAATACAGAAAGCCTTGCGTTAATCCTCTGTGTTGTGCTTCTGATACAATCAGTTATGGACAATTGGCAATCCTCCTCCTCCCCAGACTGACTCCTCTAAACTGGTCTGAGGGAGGTCATTGGGTATCTTCGTCTTTTTGTTGTTGATCTTCATTGGAACAAACATCTTTTGGTGGTTAACAAGATGCTTTGGTGTTTCTGATTACCTTTTCACACTCTGGAGCATTCCCAGATCTTTATTGCAGTTACAGGATAATCACCTGTGTCCACTGAAAAACAGGATTTGCTTGAAGCAATGTTATAGCCGAAGAATAAGTTGTGTTGGTTTGTGTGTTGTTGTGAGAGATTCTATTGAGACATCTGAACAATGACTCCTTTTGACTGATTGAAAGTCTCTGAGGCGGTTGAAGAACATTAGAAATAAAGAGCTGGAAGCGAGTCTGCAGTCACTTGCACCAACACAAAAAATGAGAAGATCATTACGTCCTGGGTTGTCAGCCTTCTTAGACAATTTAAATGTTTAAATCTCATATCTGTCTACGTGACAGCCAAAGGCAGATCTATTTTCTCAATATTACGTTTCTCATAGCAACCTTTATTATGAGTTATTCTTCAAAATGTTGCATCAAAAATTGTGACAAAGCACTTATAAGCACCATTAACTATTTCTTGTCATGGTATTTTACATTTTCCTTGTAGCAATATTGCTGAAATAATGTGTCAATTTTGAATTTCTTTTACATTATGTACTGTATGCCTCACAGAGTATGTATATGTTTGAATAAAGAAATACTGTTTCATATTGTACAAGTTAAATGACACTACTGCTGAGTCATTTGCACAGGATGTGCTGTTTGCATTTGAATGTACATTAGTCTGGTAATTTATGCCTGTGTAGCAAGATGTAAAGTCATATATTATTCTGACAATGTTGTTGTTAAAGCATAGTGTAGAAGCTTGAAGAGAGCTAGAGTGTAGACCTATTACAGTAGCATTAAAGCAATGTCAGTGTCAGTAAGATGTTGGACAATATTTCTGGGTTGCATTAACCATTGAGGTAGAACCTGATTTATATTTATCTGTTCATTTTTATAATAATAGAATATGTATTGTGACATTATTTCTATCTTTATACACTAGAGAATAGGCCAACATTTAGCAATTTGTTATACTTGATATATTATAGCATTTTCTTTCATACAAAGACTTACGGAGTAGTAAACACAGAATACTATGCAATTAAAAAGCATGTGTAATAGTTTGTTGTGGTAGTTACCCTATCTTGAAGTTACAACACACAAACTAACACTATATTTAGTGCCAGTCAAATGGAGACACTGACCCAATCAGAATAATTAAACCTTGGGCCAGAAATGCATTTCTCTCAAATAGAAATCCTTTCCTGTCTCTAGTGTTTCATTCTTCGCAAGACTGAATACTTCAACAAGAATTATAGTGACAACACAGGGCCATAAGATTTTTTTGTTGTTGAACTTTGAACGTTAAACTTTAAATGCTAGTTTCTTTGTTTAGTTCTTTATTTTAAGCTGCTTTTTGGCATTTGCATAACTTTTCAATATTCTGACCAAATCATGTATATGTTACAGACACTTGAATTCTCCCTCAATGCAACTGCGAATCATTTGACTGTTTCTAATGAGAGAGTTATAAATGATTTAGTCCTGTGAAGATTGTTTTGTGCCCAACAAATTTAATGTATTGTTTCTGACCGTTCCTTTGACATGATTTATTGGCCCTATAAACCATATTATTTTGTAAATGGAGCTATTGTTTGTTCAGCTTTGAGGAAAAATTGTTCAATGAAAAGAAAAATGACATCATATTTAACTTCAAGAAGATGGTAGACTTTGCTTAGAAGTCTGTTATGTTAAAGAAATCGTTATTAGTCAGTCTAAAAGAAAACCCCTTTAATACGACAAAATGTTGCTGTTTATCACTTCACTATCACGTCACACCCTGTGACTTAATATTAACTTATATTTAATGCTTCTGTTGTCTGAATAATGGCAGGTTATTTCATGCACGGGAAGTTTCCTGTTTAAACTGTCTCCTGTAAATCTCTTATATGTTGAAATTTATTTCTTCACTGTTTGCAATTAAAAACCTGGTTGCCAGGGGTATCTATTACATCTGTCTTCCAGCCCTGCTATGGGCAATTTGTATGTGCAGATAGAGTTTCCAATAAATTGTCCATTGGCAGCTTGCAGAGCAATACCATCAAGTTCAGGATAGCTCTCTTTAGGACCAAAAAGTGTGAAATGCTTTTAATACTTTTGAAGAGGCATGAAAGAAATGTGGATTTGCTGGAATCTTGTTGAAATTGATTTTCATATTTGTTGAGATAAGCAGCTATATTTTGTAGACACTGTTTAATTAAACTGAAGGTTCTGACTGTAGGAAGTTAAAACACAAAGTAGCTGTGCAACCCTGCAGTAGAACCTAGCATGGGTAGTAGCCTTTTCTTGAGTTTCTGGGCAACTTTCTTGATATTTTCAAGATGAAAACATGAATATCTGAATTATTTTCACAAAGAGAGAAAGGGCATGTAAAAAGCATGGTGGGTAATCATGGCCTTTGCTAAGGTTCTAGGCAACTTTCTTGAAAGTTTCAAGATGGAACAAAGAAAATCTTAAAAAATTCCCAAAGAGGGAAGGAGGGTGGATGGACAAGACAAGAGTGTTATAATGTCTGGAATTTGTCTTACCTGCCAAATATATTGAATGGCATTGCTGTATTGATTATGGTTATTTTATTTTTGTTTCTGTTTCTGTTTTTTTTTTTTTTTGGTACCTTTTAGTGTGCATGAAAGATTGCCATCTCGTACTGCTAACGGTTCCTTATATACTTTTTCATGTTCACAGTAGTTGAAGAAAGAAATGTTTTGGAATCACTGGTCTAAAGAACGTAAATAAATATGGATTATGCCGGTCAAAGGTCACAGCTTCCTCTGCCAGGACAGAAACTGGACGGAGATGGACCTGGAAGTGAAGAATTTAATTCTGGCAACAGGATTTCAGAGGTTGGAGTATGGTGTGAGAGATGCAACAATCGCCTGGTAGAATTGAAGAAGCAGGCCTTGAGGTTGATGATAATGCATCCCAGTTTGATGAAACTGGCAATGAAGGTAGGCTTACCAGTTCTTTACTATCACTCTCTTAGACTCTCAAGTTTAAATTTTTGATTGAAGGAACCGACTAGCATTAAAAAGGAAACTAAATGTGTGGATGTGTACTACAATCTCCCTAGTTAAAGAATTTTCCAACAGTTTGATTGATATCATCACAACTTGAGTTTTGAGGGGTTATTTCTGTAACAAGGTATTCTCAAGTAAGTTGTTGTGTTCTTTGAACCCAAAGGAGTAATTATCATTTTCCTCTGCAATTTGTTTTAAGGGAGATGTTATAGTTAGTAGAGAGTTTTAAGTGTCGCTCCCGAGAAATCAATCATTACACATGAATGTGCAGCGCATATATTCCATATATTTTATGTGTTGACTGGCATGACAGCTCGAGAAATTTAGAGCCCTTGCAAATAGTGCCCATTGTGCACATGTGTGAGGGATGTTATGATCAAAAATGCATTAAGATTTGATGGATGGGGCCTTGCCTTCAGAATGTTTCAATGAGCATGAGGGTGCAGCTAGATACTGGCATGACATCAATCATGCTACACCGCTTATCTTCTACTACTGGTCTGAAATTCTGATCGTGAGGGGGATAGACTTATAATCAACGTGAAGAACTGATGGCAACACATACTGTGTATGGATGTTAGATGATAAACTTGCATCACTTTCTGATTGACTTCAATACACTCCAGAGCAGTTGTTTAACCAAACCTGTCTCCATTGTAACTTGCACATAAACAATAACTTTTGTGTATATAATAACCTTGTAGACCATGCATTACAGTGTACACCCTTCCATCCCCTTGTAACCCATGCACTACACCTTCCCCCCCCCCCCCCAGCTCTCTATTTTCCTTCAAAGCTACAGTATCTAGCACTATTTTTCTTTTCAGCTGGCTATTGCAGTCTGACAAGTTAACTCTATTAGAAGAGATTATTATCAACTTGTGACAATCTCAAAATTATGTTCTTAAAACAATTTGAAATTGCTATTTCATTTTTCTAGCATTCAGATATAAGTTTTATTATTCACTTTGTTCCTCTCTTACATGCGTCCTATTCATATGCACTCCTTTACAACATTTATTTTGAGGTTTATTCAGGTCTCACATATGCATATATGCCATTTCATACAGGTTACTTGTAAATCAAACTTCTTCACTGTTTAAAGATAGCTAGACAGTACAATGAATATATCTTGCAATCATGTCATGTTTTGCTCATCAAAGGTTTAGATGGTAATGTCTAATGTAAAGCATAGTGAGGTTTGACAGTATCTATGTGATGGGTCTTATTAACATATAAAAAGTGACTCATTTATCCCCAAGTAACGTAAATTACATTCACACTTTGTAAATTGATTTAAAAAAAGAAAGAGTAAAAACATTAATAAAAATCAGTTAACCTTCTGATAATTATCCTTTTGATACAATGTGTGCATTTATTTTATTGTCTAAGACAGTAAGACTTTAATGACCACAAATCACTACTGTGGTGTACAGAGCTGAAATGTTCTGTGTACTGTATGAATACATTCTTTAGGTACTATACAATGTTTATACATTATTGATAAAGGAATAAATTACAGTCACCCAACCTACTTAACTTTCTTGTCTGGATGTCATCGTCATCTATTTCCCCACACACTGCCCCCAATTTACATAAACAATCTTCCACCAGTGTCTCTACATTTAAATATTTAACATTATTTGACAAAAGGTTCACTCTCAAATGTATACTGTACATGGAACTTAAAAAAGTGTTGTCATTTTACCTTCATTTCTTGTAAACATTTGTGTCATGCCTTTCAGAAACCTGATTATATTTGCGTGGTTTAGACAGTTTAATACGTTAAATAATTTGAGTGAAAAAACCTCTACATGCTAACCTGTCAGGAAATCACTTTACAAAGAGTGATGAACTATCTTATTGAATATGGTAAAGTGGAAATTGATTTTAAATATTCTATTTTTATCATTTATGAAATGAAATGTCTCTGTGATATGGAAAGATAGTTTTTTGTGTATCAAGAAGCAGATTGTAGACAAGTATTTCCTCGGTTAAGTCACTATGCACATCCTGCACTGTCATTAAACTGCAGGGTCTGTTTTCCCTTCCTTCAATTTTAGAATTCTCCCATCGACAAATCAAAAGACAAAAACAGGCGCAAAAGACAAAGCCCAAAAGTTCCAATTTCTTGACCTAAGTGTGGACCTACGTGTTATGTTCATACAAGAAAGTGACATGATCCAGGAAATGAAGGATATAAATATCGATGGTTCAGACATTGTCAAGCATTTAGAAAGCTGGATAATATGCAAATCTGAGAATATTATAATCCCAAAAATACCCATTGTTACCCGAAACTACATTACAGTGTCATTTCTATGTAGAAGCAAACCTATCCATCATATATGATTCCTTGCAGGAGGCAGAAGGCATCGATGTGATGGTGATGGCGTGCATGTGTCTATAGATGTGTTTGTGTGTATGTGACACTTGCTTGTAAATACTGTAACTGAAAATTTATGTTCATGGTGGATTAACATCATACAAGTTTACATGTGGATCTGTCTTATTTGAGTACAAGAAGCCTATTGTTTTCTGTGAAGTTCAATTGGTCATTTGGGATAAACAAAGGTCAAAGTCTGAAAACTTTGTAAACATGATCACTCAAAAAGTACATCTTTGTGGAACTTTATAAGTGGATGCAGATCCACCTTTGGTAAGTACAAGAACTCTATTGAAATTGGTGGATGTCAAAGGTCAAATGAGGTCAACAGGTATCAAAGTCTGAAAACCTTTCAAACATGAAAACTCCAAAATTAAAGCTGCAATTAATCTGTGAATTTTTCTATAGTATGATTTTTTTTGGGTGAACATGGTTATGACGTCATTCATGATATGATGCAAAATTACACTGTTTTACAAAGTTTGTTCATTTCAAACTCACGGCCGGGTCAGTGACGCTCATATCCCGGAACTGGAGTTTTTGGTGCCTAATGGAAGTCACAGCGAAGATGTTTGACGCTTGTTGATTGGGCAGTATGAAATTTGCAAACAAATAGTTATTCACGAACATCAGTTTTCACGAAACAATTTCAACTTGCATTTTCCTAATTTATATTTTTCGTGCCATGGAAAAATTCAACTGGCCCGGAGGAATAGCAATGCAGTAATTTAACTATCCAGACGCAAAAACCACTGGCCTCGGGCCAGCGGGATAGCGGTTACGTCAAGCCCTGAGTACATAAACATGTATGCATGGTATGCTTCCAATGCACAGGTCTCTTAAAAGTTCCTCAAATTGTTTCTTTGCCAAGGGAAGTTAAGTCTATATAGCAGCATCTTCTCAAATGAAATTTAAAGTCACATTCTTAAAACAATTGCGAATTTTTTTACAAGTGTTTGTAACCATTCCTGGATCTTCCTTAACAAAGACCAAAAGTCACAATGAAAAAGAAAGAAAACAACAGTAAAGCCAACAAAAAAGTGAAGAAAACTGAATACAGTTCTAGTCAAACTTGTTGAAAACATGAATTTCTTTTTTTAATTTTGTGTCAGTTTTTCATACTGTACACATTGCACTTTGGTTCTGAGAGTAATCATTTATGTACAGTAGCACAAAGTCTTGAGATAAGTTACTTATTCACTTTCTTTTATCGGTCTAAATTATTCTGTGCTCTGTCATAGTCCATGACTCATTGTCATTTTACTTTATATCGGTGGAGAAAAGGAATTTAATAAATTAATAAAATTGTAAGGAAATGAAATGTCAGATGTAAGCATGATGTAGTTGGTAAAAGTTTGATAAAGTGCCTCAATGTGTGATGATTATGATGACTCAGTCATAGAGTACAAAGGCAGTTAAAACATAGACAAACTACAAAAGGTGTTTTTATTTTGGCTATTATCGGTGGAACTGTGATCCATAGTTTTTGTGATTCTAACAAATCAACAGTTGATAGGATATTGTCATGATTATCAGACGTCAGTTGTTCAGAAGCGTGCTGACAATATAAGTTACACTATCTTTTAGGCAAGCAAGGGTGAGAAAATTGGAAGTAGGAATGGAAAAAGGGCTGTGTTATCTAGCGTTTTGATATAAGTATATGAGATTAAGAAAGGAGGTGATGGATTGTTGTCATTTTCTGTAAAGGTTCATGACATGTCATAATTTGTTTTATGATAGACCTTGCATTTTCATCATTTTTATGGGTTGTGTAATGACAACTGCTATGTAGTAGTCCTACTGTACACTGTGTACAGTATTTGAGTAAGTTTTAAAGTGATGTGAGCCTCACATTTTCATTGGACATCTGGGAATGCATGCATATAGTTCTGCTCAAATGCCTTAGGTTTTGCAAATTAAGGCCTACAGTAGCTGCATGGGTTAAGCCAAATCCGATATGAAAGCTAATTTCAAATTCTTGCAATGTTTAATGAAGTGTCCTGCATATCCAATAAGCCTCAGGTTCTTCCATTCAGTCTTCCCCCTCCCTACTCCACCTACCAATGCATCCTTCATAGACACGTATGCAAAAAGGACACTACAGATGCTAGATGAAGGAACAATTGCAGCATAGCTACTTCCATTATGCATGTTAGGGCTTACAAAATAAACTTAACTCCTTTAATTCTTCCTTTTACATATAGGTCACATAGTAAATTTCAGGATGTTATCCAAACAGTAGGGGGGTCACAAAAACAGCATAAACTAAAGTATTGCAGTGAAAATGCTGTGAAAGTTAGTTATATCAGGATTTGTAACTTGAAATGGGCAGTTGTAGTGTTGCCTGTCAATGTATCTTTCAATGCAGAAAGATCCTCAGTCTTGTTCTGCACTAAGAGCCTGTGTACTTACTGCTGCATCTGATGGATTGAAATCACTTCTGGAACTTGTAGATCCACATGTACACTTAGTGTGAGCATTGTTTAGCATTGATCATTTAACAGTTGATTCAGGTGATCTAACAACTGATTAAGGAATTGATTAACAGCAACTAATCTATTTCATTGCTTTCTCAAAACACGTATATCTGTTGGTGTGATTAGCTTTAGGTGTATCGTAAAGATAACACTCAAATATCTCCATGATTTCTTTACGATTTTAGACGGTAACAACAACACATTAACCGATAAGATGACCATTTGCATCTGTGCCTAACTTGTAAAGTAGGTGGTCAAGATATGATCCCTTTATACGTTTCTTGTGGAAGGTGGAAAGACTAAATAAATCAGAGCGTACCAACAGGCTGAAAAATTATATCTGTTAGTGTTAGGTGTACGGAACATTTGAAGACGGAAAAACTTTGTAATGAACAGAAGTAAAAATTTGCTCTTGAATGTACTGATTACTCTTTGAGAAAACTTTCAAATGACCTACAAATTTTAGTCATTTGATCAAGGTAATATGTTCACAAAATTACCAGATGCTATGTCTTAAAGCCACTGAAGTCTGTTCAAAAATGCCGTTATAGGTACAAAATGTTCATGTATGTGTAAAAACTAAAAATGTGCATCAGTTGTGCTGGAAAAGGCCTAGAATTTTGCCAAATTTGGAATGCGACTTGTTAGAAACTTGATTTGAACTGCCATGTTGACCTCTTTTTAGTTGTGTTTTCTTTCCCTGCAGCAGCAATCTACTGTCCCATCTGAAATGGTCTTGGAAATTGCTAACATCCAAAATTGGACTTAACTCGTTAATTGGATTGCCACCTGATGTGAAATGCATTATTAAACCCTGCACTAGCCCTTCAACTTATTTACACACACTGTAGACTACCGTATGAGGTTTCCTATAGCATCATGCAAACTTACTGCCTCCTAGGCACAATATTTATATTGAGGTAAACTAGCAAAGAAAGATCAGATATGTTTCTAATAATTGGTAGAAATGTTGCCACAGACCCTTTGGGAGTTCGTGGCTGAGAGCCCATGTTGCAGAATGTTAAGCCTGGTTATGCCTATAGTAATGTGACTCCAGGGCATAAAAAGCAAAACATAACATCTGCTCTGCAGGCTATTCAGAAAAATCTCCAATTTGATTTTGTGTCAGGGTTGAAGTTACAGTGTGAGCCAATGACACTTCTATGAATTAATTGCAGAAGTATTTGTATTGTTATTTACTAGCTCACTGTTTGAAATCTTGATTTGCTGATAAAATATCATTATTATAAGAAAAGAAATAAAAGCATGCCAATAATAGATGACAGATTTTCATAGATACACAGTCACTTTACAGTGGCTTCTTAAGGTTTGTTATTTAGCCTGACATTGCCAATAATAAACTGAATGTCAATGAGTCAAACCCGCAGTAGTGTGAGGCATGACATTTTTTTTGGCTTTCTCTATGCCAGGAGAGAGACCTTGGAAAGATTTAGAGAGAGCTTTTATGTACAAGTAATGTAAGGTGCTTCAGCCATTTTCACAGATTCCTCATGAAGTATTCATGCATACTCGTCAAATCCAAAGCTGATCAGCTTGCCTGAGCAATTTTTTATGGCTTTCCATTCAATCTATATTTTTATGCAGGTTGTGGCAGCCAGTTAGGAATGATAACTCGTCGATTAAAGCCAGCTTCAGTTATTCACCATTTGAGAAATTCTTTATCAGCAAATCTTGAATATTACCAACTCTGTAACCATCTCATTAATCTGTAAAACTTATTCCTGTTGTGATAGGGGAGCTGGATTTGTAACCTTGTGGAAGAATTAATTTTGGTATTTTCGAAAAGGCTTACTTGATGATAGAATGAAATCAGCCAAAAAAAAAAGCAAATTTGGCAAACTTTTCCCATAATTTCATACTTCTACCATTTGTGTTGGAAGTGGGTAGTAGATTTTGTTGGGATTAGGAATGTTCCATTGGTTGTTATCCTTGGATGTGAGCATTGCCCTCAGTATTAATTCAGGTATGTTCTCTGCGGCTTGTGAGATCAGGTAATGTGATCAAGTGGAATGCCAGCATCTGGCTACATCGTTCTCCCTTTTCTATGAGATTGAAGAGATAGTCGCTTGGTTTGTGGTTCTCTATTTGATTAACCTGGTAATGCTTAGAGGGGATCTGGAATGTCACATATGATGTATATCTGTTTCCAGATGATTTTGATCAGGGAAAACAGTTGTTAAAGCCTTCTGTAGATTTCTGAGTCATAAAGTAACTTGATGAATGAAAGAAACATACATGTATGTAGGTAAGTTTGTAGGTCTCTGCCCTGTCAGACCATGTACAACATTACAGTAATGTTAATTCGGATTTCGGACCATGTACAACATTACAATAATGTTAATTCGGACCATGTACAACATTACGGTAATGTTAATTCGGACCATGTACAACATTACGGTAATGTTAATTCGGACCATGTACAACATTACAGTAATGTTAATTTGGACCATGTACAACATTCAAGTAATGGATAATAGAATGAAGAGAGTGAATTAGGCCAATAGATAACCTTACAGCAGCTTTTGTATTGGTTAAAAATTTAGCCAAGTGTACAGAGTATTACTCGATATAAGACCGTAAATGAATAAATTAAAATAACCTCCTAGTTTTCATTGCAATTTACTTGATACATTTTAGATGAAGAAATACTTCCATTCCTTAAAATTTTGTTGCGAAGGAAACTTGGTCATAATTTACTTAAATCACAAGTAAAATGCAACGTGGGGTATCAACAAAATCAGATGGTTTACTTATTGACTTGGTCATTCTCATTTACCTATGTTGTTATTGGATGTTGTTATCCAGTACTCAATACTAACTTCACTTCCTTTTACTAGCGACAGGTAAGTTTGTCGCTCATAAATATCAAAATCAGGTAAGTAATGGAGTATTATGGAAAGGTTTGTCACTTGCTAAAACTAAAAAAGATGCTATCAAAAAGCTGTTTACAAAGCAGCTTTTTGAATTAATGTTGGTATATATGTTATATGAGATTAAAGTGCAACTGCAGACAGAATACAGATCATTGGCTAACTAATGGAGGCTTCACGTCATAAAGGGGGGAAACTGAACAATCTTTCCAAATTTTCCAAACTTGTGTTTAGTACAGTATGCATGGGATTAAAAATTGTATGAAAAAGTGTCTAGGCAGAAATATGTTTGGAATGGAATGAAATCAGTAATCACTTGCAGGTGTTCGTAGGGCGATCAAATAGCAATGCTATTCTCAGTCATATGCAGCAAAACCATGGTTTAATGTTTGATATTATATTAGGAACAAAGAACTTGTCACAACTACAAGTCTACATCGACAGCATCTTTACAATTGAGAAGTGAAAACAATAATAGTAAAACAAAGGTATATTTGAGTCTTACTCAATTTATTACAATTAAGCCATGAAATTAGAATATGAGCAACTCCCTTTAACATTCTCTAGTGTCTGTAAAATCAAATTTGGCACTTCAGTAGTATTTTTATTCAAAAGATAATGGTCTGCAAGGAAGTAGTTTTCATTGTCCTTCATCACCAAAAAGTTATCTTTTAAAGTTGCAGGAGAAAAAAAAGTCCAGGACAATTGGACAACAAAATCAACTCTTCAGAAGGAGTATGAGAATCAACTTAGTTCAACCAACTACATGTCACACATTTGGAGTCAGTGATCAGAGATCACAAGAACAGATAGTTGTTTACCTTTGATGTTTCTGCCAAGATTTATGTTAATGGGAAAGAGCAAAGAAATTAAGTGTTAAAACATCCCAGTCCTGTTCTGGCCATAAATTCTCTACTCTTTTCCATTGTTTGAAATTCCCCATTCCGTTTTCCATTATTTATTTACTTAATACAAGAATGAAACCACAGGATTCCATATGAATCTATATCATGTTTATATTTGCATTTTGATCGAGGACTTTGTAGTGAAGTCTGTACTCTGGCTGAAATCAAATTTCCAAGAATGTAAAGTAAGTTCAAATCAGCCTTAAAAGATGGCTTTTCAGTTAAAGAAAATTGATTATGATGATGACTTAGTGAGAAAATTAAAAATGAAATTTCATTTCGACAACGAGAAACAACAACAAGTTTTAAGTGCAGGTTTAACTTTTTCATTTACCGCATCCAGATTTTTCCCAACGTTACTTGGCTTGCTGGTCAGTTTAGCTAGATGTATATCTAGTTAAGCATGCAACCGATACAAGTACTGTACATGAGAGTCTTCAGTAGAGAAGAACCCAATATATGCAACACTGCAAGTACATGCAAAATTTAGTGGCTACATTATTATTCTCTGTACTGAGCTCAACATGATACAGCTTTAAGAGGTTTATCATCCTCACAATTTTTCAGAGTTTGATTGATGGCCCTCTTCAGTGATTAATGAATTATATAAGACCAGGGAGAAAATGGATGAGGGTTTGTAGAAAAAGAGAAAAAAACGTGGTTCTCTTGGGTTTTACTTTTCTAGGTTTGTATAACATTAGTAACTTGTACTTTTGCGTGGAGGACTTAGCTGGCGATATCATGGCTTAGGATTTCTTTGCCACTTTCCCTTGGTAGAATAGGATTACCACAGTACAAGGTTAATCTCCACCTAGGGCAACAATCCAGAAACTTTCAACTCTACTTTTACTGAGAGGAATTGAATAGCCTGGATTGCCTGCTTTTAAATTGCCTCAGTGTTTGTGCTGCCATGGGTGGGAAGATTGTCTAGAAGATTAATTTGGAGAACAGAGGAAATTGATCAAAATATTGTGAATGCAGTAATTAGAATTAGAGAGAAGTATTATACATTGCTGGTCGGTACGGGCTGGAAGTTCGGACCCACAATCGGCGGCGTTTTTGAAGATACTTTGGTGAATTTGTTTGAATGACGGCTTCATGGTCAAGTTGTTTTCATAAGAAAATCAGAAGCTGCACTGGATTAACTTGTGGCCTGAGTGGACGCTCCATATGAGCTATAATTAATACCTCTTAAATTGGACATTAAATAATTGTCCTGTGTCCGTCCTTTGGGTAGCCGTTAATAATCAGTGCCATAATTTGGGGGGGATTAAGTCATAGTCATTCTTCAATTTGTGTCATATTGATTTATATGAAAATTCTCAATATCTTTTGTGTGAGTCACTGTACTCACAGCTATTGTACTTGTAGCTCTTTGAAAATATTAAGCTTGTAAACCCTGTTTTATACATAATTTAGTAACCTTCCACTTAGGGATATAATTTGGTATTATCATAACTGACCTAGTTAGTTAGGTTCATAAATTCACTGCCCAACAGAAGCTGGACAAAGAATGACCTCATTCTTTATCATGCTGACCAAATCAAAGAAATTAAAAGAAAATAGTAAAACCAACTTGAACCAAAGAAAATATTCTGGCATAAGTAAGAAGTCTCTGATATACATGTGTTTAGCAATGCATAAATTTGTTGAATAAATCGAAATTAACGTAAAAAAAAAGGAATGGTCAAGGGATTTTATATTAGCCAGAGATCATGGGTATCCAGTCAAACCTCTTTTGTAGCCCCTGGTAAAAACGAAAGCTTTTAAACCTGTTTTAATTCAAATTGTATCAAACAGCTGATAGAATGCTTAATGCCTTCCTATCTTATCACAACTAAGATGCCAAAAGTGTGTACACTGCCTATTCATATTCTTAACTCATGCTGCATATTACAAGCTTAATCCAGGAGTAGTGTTGAAGATTATGGAAACAAGTAAAGCTTAGCATATTTATACATTTATGATGAGGAAAGATTAGAAGGCCAGCATGAATCTGTGAGTTTTCTGATTTTGATCAGTTAGTTTATTTTCAGTATGATCATTGATTAGTAGTGTTTAATATATATATAATATTTTGACAGGTGATTTTTGGGGGAGTAAGTTGAATAACTTAGATATAATAGACAGACAATTTGTTATTTTATTTAAGTATTTGAAGATGAGTCAATCATTTACTGTATATGACCTGCCAAAGCGATCCAGATGTGGCACTTAAGTGTTCCTCTCTTGCTGTGTTGTATGCCATGCTGCTGTCACTTCTCAGTGTTGGAGGGCTATCCTGACCATTGCCAATCACTACTGACACCTCAGACTGGAGGAATTCAGATCATCTTGGAGAGCCAACAGCTGTTCATGCTAGACTATATTCTGACAAATCACTGCAAACCTCTTCACACTGTGCAGCCAAGTACAGAATAGACCACTCGAAAAAGGTGGCAACACCAGGGTGGTCTATTATTGAAAATATTTACTGAAGTCAGTCAATCGGTGTACTGCTGAGATGTAGCATATAACATTACATGAAAGATATGAAATATTAAATCTGAATCATAGATGATATTACAGTAGCAGATGACTGATGATGTTGGTGACTGTCACATATCCGCCTCTCATTCCTCCCACCAGATCATCGTTTAGACAGATTCATCTTATGAGATGTTACAAAACCATTGTTGGTTGTCTTTAAGAAGATGGTATGTCCGAAAGGATGGCATCCCAAACAGCTTGCCAAATATGACAGTGTCCTGCAAGATATATGTCCATGTCCTAAGAGACATGTTTATCATTCTTATACCGGGAGATCGTTGCAACCTCTTTCCTTTTCTCAGGAATTTGACATGGTAGATGTTTCTGCTAGTGTGCATGATCAGTATAGGCCGATATCAATGATATTGGTTAAAATTTGAGTAATTTACCGATAGTTTGTATCCGATACTGATTCTTCAAAACAAATGATAGTAATAATATCGATGCCACACTAGTGTTTGCCATCTCTTTAGAAAAAATCTATGACAGTCAAATATTTCATTTTTGCCTCTGAGAAGGATCTAGCTGGGATGGAATCATCAGGCTCTCTCAGTGTTATACACATGATTTTAAATACAACATCTAGTCTGCATCCATTTTGATGAAAGAAATCACTCTCAGAGTCTCTGGTGACTTCAAAGTTTTACAATATTTAGAAGCTCTTTGGGAAATTTCTCCTTAAATAAAACTTTTTCTATTGCACTTCTCCAGAGCCCAGAATCTTTCTTCAACCCCTAGGTTTATCAGTGTGATGAATGAGAAGATGTAGGTCAAACTTAGTCTACCTATGCACAAGCTATTTTCCAGGGGTAGTCTTGTTGTTACTGTAAACATTTGAACCCGCAGGAGTTAGAAGAACCAATTGACCCAACAGCTGAATGAAAGATCAAGTTCCATAGTGAGCGGAGTATCACATTTGAATGAAATATCAGGAATTGACCCTTTATTTTGTGCTTTGTGTTATTGGTTGGAAGATGTTTTGTACAGAGTAGGAGGAAAATTCTCAAGACAAGAATGTGACTGCAGTATCTTAGAGTTGAATCCAACGTCTGTTTATCAATTTGCAATGACATAGCATTGTATGTATGTTTTCTGTACAAGATGTAAAATTACTTTCAAACAGCATAGGTGTCTGTTTACAGACCTGTCTGTTTTGAGAGAAAAGTGTGGACATCAAATGACCGCCAGTTTGAAATTTTTAGTGGCCTTTTTAGTGGCCTTAATGTTGTTATTTATATATCAGCAAACTGTGCTGTATTGATTGAACTTGCAACTCAGACTTTTGTAAAAAATCTCTATTTGTAATTTATAGCATGTTCCCCACTTGGTGCTGTCATAGCTATGTTTCTAGACTTTTGTATTATTAATGAAGTCAAGCCAAACTATGATGGCAGCATTATATCTGCAGCTTTTATGCTTATTGCAGTGAAGACAATAAAATAGGTAATATATAAATATAAATAAATAAAAAAATAAAATAAAATATAAGACAATAAAATAGCAACTTGAAGCTTGTATGCAGTTAAGAAACTTCTTAATGTGGTTCTCCTTTCTGAATGACAACCTTTCAGTTATTTTTTCTTTCTTATAGTATAGTTAATTAAGTTTACCCATAAAATCTTTACATGTGAGATTTTGCTCGAAATTGTATACATGGAGATCTATAACAAGTGCAAACGATGACGTTGATTGTAAACAGCACTGTGTACAAGGCAAGAGTTTATGCAGATGATATTAAGGCTCATCTGGGGTTTGGCCCTCCTCCTTTCTTTCTAAGAGAAACTTTTTTTATTCGAAAACAACCCAGTCTGCTCGTAGACATCATTCAGTTTGGTTTTATTATTCACACTTTTAGGTAAACTATGGGGTCCATAGTAATTTACAGAGAAGAAACAGAGCAAACTGTTCAAATGTTTTATGTTAGTAATTTTATTTGGTGCCTTTCCTCCCTTTTTGCACAGTGTTCAGTGATTAAACAAGAGAGAATGTAAATAACTGTCATGGCTGGTAGTCTCAACCACAGTGTGCCGTTAGGCTTCTAATTGCTCCTCTAATGGACTGGTGGGTATTGTCAGAGACCTCTTGAAACCTTACAGGGTTTCTTTCATGCCAAATTTAAGACCATTTATTATAGCCAATCTTACAGCAAAGCTAACCAATTACAGCTTTGTGGGTTCATGGATTTTCCAATTAATTCTGATGATAGTATCCTGTTAAGCTAGTGTGAAGTTTTTCTATTTTGCGGTTAATTTTGGGTACTGAGTTTTAGGTTTTGCTAGACCACCGAGCAAAAGACTTGAAACCATACTAGTGCTGTTCCAGTTTCCTACTCGAGAGCATTTAGACACTTTTTTTGGAGTGCTGGACCTTGCAAAATATTTCCATTTCTTTGATTGTATTACCATAAGACTGTGCTATATATAGAACTGAACTGCAACTGTTTGTGCTTTCTCTAGCAACCATTTTCTAGCAAAGACAGGGTACAGTTGATGGTTGATCATACTAATACAATCTCTCACAATATTTCACCAAGTCCATATTAATTAGCAACTTAAGGAGTAATTACTGAATACATTTGATTCTAAAAGTTATTGACATATGATCTTGTAGTTGACTATTAAATCAAGCTAATGAACTGCATCGTCATAGGTTGATCATTACCAGACTTAAATCCTGCTTAAAAACTAACACACGCTATCAGTGTTCTCTCAATCAATAATATAATTAAAGTTTTTTTTTTAATTTGTTTTTGTAAGTTTCATTGTAGCTCACAAAGTTGACCATCCAGCTGTGCAAGTCAACTCAGCATTTTATTGTGGTAAGGTTAACCACATATAGATAGATACATACAAATATACATATGTTGATGTTATATGCATGATAGTCAATTATTCATGATGAATTTTTTTTATCCAGAAGCAAGAAATGATGTTAGTGAATATGTGGAGAAACTGCACACTTCTTATCCCTCCCCCAAAACAGCCTGTACTAGTAACTAAATGAAAGAAGAGAGACATTGTACACAACTATGGCTTCAAAACAACAAATATAAAAACATCAACTGAGTGGATAATTGATGTTATTATACTCCAAAAAGTAGCCCAACCGTATATTCTCCCTAAAGGTGTCTGCCAACATTAGCTGGTTATAACAGAGTCAATATCATCTATCTCTGAATGCATACATACATGTGATACATATCTGATGTATCTTGACTTTTATATCAGATCATTTTACTGCCATGAAAACTGAAAGTGTTACTGGATGGAATCTGTCACCCTTTACTATATATGTGGTCGTAAACATCTTAAACATTGAGTTCACTGAGCTCTAAGTTTTATGTTCAGTTGACAGGCATCTGTGATGTAAATTATATCCATGCTCTATGCCATTTCATGCCAAAATTCTGCACCTCAGGCTCGCCAGATCTTTGATGGCCAGTTTGCCCTGATCAAAGATATACAGACCTTCTTCTTTTTGTTATCTTATTTCTCACTGCTTCCCAAATTTATATGGAAGTGATAACAGAGGGCAATTTCCTTAACCCACAAACATTTTTAGAAAACCATTGTAAATGGTTGCTAGCAGATAACCTTTCATCTTAATCACTCTGTGTCTCTCCCCCCTGTTTTAGCTTCTGACCACAATTGGTAAAGAGCTCAGTTGTATAGGGTAAACAGAAACAGGACTCATCTCCTTAGTCCCAGCTGTTCAGGTACTTAAAACATTTTACTCAAAGAGATTCCAAGTTTATCTCAAGGGATTTATGGGGTAGACTTGGCATTGGTTTACAAAGCCTAGATTTGTGAGTTGGAGATGAGTAACTGGTTGTAGTCATAAATCAAGGGAAATATTTCTGACCTCTTATTTAGACCTCTATGGACTGTTTGCAATCTTAATGTGGCCTGTCTAATAATCAGGTCAATTGAGGTCAGAGGTTTGCCCATAACAAGCTTGAAAGAGGTAGTAGATGATAACTTTATTTGCTTATTTAGACAAATTCGATTGGAAATAAAATTGATGGCTGTTCTGGGATATCAGATACAAACTACTTTGTAATTGTTGTAGCAGTGTGGTAGGTAAACCACTAAACTTTAAATTGGATAAGCACTCTTGTAGCGGGATGTTTTCTTCATTTGAAGTAAAAATGAAAAGTAGAAAAATAGCAAAAACTGGTGAAGAATATTAGTTACCTACCTTAGAGACATTATCTGTGTTTAGCTGCAAAATTGTTTGGCATTTCTACCTTTGTAATTTTGTTGTCACCAAAGGTAATGTCAAACATGCAGCTTGTAAGAGTATTATACTTACCAATGTATTGTGATACAAACTGTGTATCTTTCACCATGTCAACTGTGGACAATGTATAGCTAGTATCAGTGGAAAGAAACAAATAAATTTTAAAAGTGGCTAGTTGTTTACATGATTATAGTGTTGTTATCTGCATGATTACTGTGGTTATATGTATGGGGAATGTTGATGACATCATGCCAGTGAGTGAATGTATATGAGTGTGTGTCGGTGTGTGGTGGCTTTCAGCCCATCTGATGCTTTCTCATTCCTATGATAAAGACCCCCTGATGCATGAACATGCTGCGGTTTGATAATTGCCTGTGGCAGAATACAGCAATGGGAATTGCAACATGGCATAAAGAGTACTGTTTAAAGGTTTTCTTTTATGAAATATTCCATTAAAGGAGACGTGAGCTTTATCACCTTTCCTAATGTGATAGAGTTCATTGTCAAGAACAAATGTAGTATTTGAGTCTGGACTTGAGTCTATGTTTTACTCGGACTTGGAATCAGACTCAGGTTTGTTTGGACTACTCTCATATGCTGGGTGTCCGGGACTCAGACTTGAGGCTGAGTCCAGGCTGGTGCATCAAATGTTTATATCCTCTCCATTGCAAGGTGGCATACGGTTGTTTCATTTTCGGGACTTAGTAAGTTTAATTGTGTGTTGCAATTTCTTATATGTTGACAAACTGTACAATGGTTGGATAAGTTATTCAGAGACTTGTATGAATCTGTAAATAATACAATTCTTGTCTGAGATCCCTGACATTGTGTAAGTACTATATTCTCCCAGTCATTTCATATTACACTTCCCATCTGATCCCAACCTTGAGAAAGGAACTATTGAATTAAGCATTCAACCTAAGGTGTGAACTGTTAACTACTACTACAGTCTGACTGCCATTGTTTAGGTCATGTTAGAAGCCCTATGAATAGTTAGATTATAAAGCAAGAAAACAGTTAAGTACAAATAATTCTAGCTCCTTTTCCTATGTAAAGCAGGCTACCTGTCTGCTAAGAGGGTGTGATAGGCACGTGGGTCTATAAATTTTATTTATTTGCTTTGCTCTGATGCTTTATGTAGTTTTAAACATAAGTCATGATTCATATATAATACATAAACATAATATATTGTTCTCCAGTGTAGTCTCACCAGGTGAGAGATTTATGTTTGCAACCACATCCATGCACTTGAAGTATATCTTGTGTTTGATTGCAGAGTAGGCCATGACAAATTAATGGATGGGGTTTATTCCTTTAGGACTGAAAAAATATTTTAAATTAAAATATAAATTTGTGAGATCTCTTTTGTAGCATTAAGAAACAGACCAGTTGTTTACAGTATTTAATACAAGGTCTTTCCAAGAGATTCCAATTCAGACGTTTGTTGTAGAATAAACTGTCCCTGCTGAGCATTGAGCATCCATTTTTTACCTTCATCCAAACAATGCACAAAGATATGAATTATTAAAATGTGAAAAAAAAACATTTATATTTTAAGCCATATGCAAGCTGAGCATTTTCTTCAATATCTAGCATCTTCCCCGAAAGAGTTGAAACGATCACTTTTCTTTCATCTGTAAATTGGTTTCCTTCAGTTGGTTGTTTATCTGTTACAACAATATTGATCTACACCTGCAAGTTATTTCCACCAGCTATCTAGCTGTAATTTGAGTGTTAAGCTTCCTCTCCATAAAGAAAGAAGAAAACCCTCCAAGACAAAAAGGAAAAGACAAAAAAAAGCCCTCAAATAAGAAGAAAAAAAAACTAAACTAAACATAATCCCCCTGAAGCACACCTTGAAAATTCATTGACTCCAACCCAAATTCAACCCCAGGAACAAAGTACATTTCATAATGCACTATAGAAATATCTTTATGAATCACTTTTCATCATAGCAGGTTAAGTCTCATACATAATTTTGCCTTTGTATTCCCTCTAGGAGTTCCACTCAGTCCTCCAAGAATTCTTTCCTTCATCTTAAATATTTTTTTTTTTTTTTGTGCCTGTAGAACAAGCTTAAAAGGCATGTTATATCTGCCAACACCATTAACAGGAGCGGCGTCGATTTCACAAAGTGGCAATGTTAGGTTAGACTATGAGAGAGCAGTTCCTTGAGAAATTACTGATGGATTCAAAAAGTAGGTTGAGGGTAGGATTAAATCTCAACTTGAAATGTAGCTTGGCTGAGATAATATACCCTGGAGGAAGTGAAACATGGCTAACAGATGGAGATAAGATTGATGTAACTCATACTTTATAGTGTATAAATTTCTTTTGCTGTTTTTCACAAAGGTTTTGTTATTTTGGGTGAAATTTTGATCGATATCAAAGGTGGTGAATTTCAATGTGGATAGCTGCTCAACTTATAACAGTTTTATGGCATTGCTTCTCAGCTGTGTCGACATGAATAATATTTATCATGTTGTCCTAAGTGTTAATTAACTAGTGGTATGAACAAAAATCTGTGGAAAAAATAGCGCAATTGATGTAACATGTCGATGCAAGACCATTAGACACAGTATGAAGAAGGTAAGAGTAAGAGTATAAGATGAGGGCAATTTTTTTGTTGTGGTGGCTCTTTAACCAGCTGTAGAAATTGCTAAAATTATTTTAAGTTGATATTATTTGTATCATATTGTCAATACACTGTTAAGTAAAAATGTGTTATTGCATCACCCTCAATTAGCTGCTTTACTGCAATATCTGTACACAAATGTAAGTTAACATAGAAATACCCCCATACCTTACCCATTCTCACATATTAGAAAAGAACTCAACAAAAAAATTGTAAGAAAAACAGTGAATATACTCTCTTGATCTCACCACTGGAAAATGAAACAAAAGATAGTCCATCAAGATTTAGCCAAAATCTGTCAGGTCAGGAGTGTAGCCTGAGCAGAATCCCTATGGGGGCAGTTGAGGGCTGGGCCTTAACATTTTTTGTGTGGGTATTTCCCAAAAGGGTCCCCATCATGGCACTATCTAAGCATAGTGCCAACAGGCGCCACCATCAGTTGGCGAGTAGCGTACCAGGAAAAGTTTTGCCAAGAAGGCCTCCCAGATTGCTGGAAATGACACTTCCCAGGCCTTGTAAGTTGCATCTAAACATTCTTTATATTGAGAATCTCATCAACGATTGCTGAACACACTTTATTTTGTTCGATGGTTCAGCCTTTGTATCACTGTTACACGCCATTGCTGTATGTAAGTTACAAGACCAAAGTGCAAAACCAACAGGACATTGACTTCGGGTATGTACATGTACTGTGTATCGTTTAGTTAGAGCAAAACCATCAGTAACCGGTATCCAGCAGCGGTGCTTCTCACATTAGACTCTACACTTTCCATGCACGTTAAATCCTAGGAGCTCTCTACATTTATTAATATTCTAACAAAACTGAAAACCAAACAAACTCACTGTCATCACATCCGCGATTGTTTGCATTTACGTGATGAGCGGTTAAAATAAACCCTGTGTTCCTTTTGAACACCATTCCTATAATACTTGCCTAGAATCTTGAAGTTGTACACTACTGATTAAAGATATCAAAAAGAAATGATATGACCGTGTTGCCTACTTACTCAAATAGCGCATACTGTGCAGACGTTCACATTATTGTAGGACTACTTTCATTTAGGAGGTAAATTTCAGGGAGGGCAGCTGTCTCCCTGCAGGCTACAACAATGAGTAAAGTTAATTAATCATTAATATCAACATAAGCATTTGTAAATCCCAATAAGATCCGAGATAAGAGTTACAGTTAAAGGGAGTTTGTCTTGGAGTTTGTCTTGGAGTTTGTCTTGGAGTTTGTCTTGGAGTTTGTCTTGGAGTTTGAGAGACTTGGCTTGTTATATTCTGATATCTTTGGCCTTAAGCCTCAGAGAAGTTTGTAAAGTAGTGATAATAGTTGAATAAATCCTTGTTCTATTCTACTTACCCATTACTTACCCACTCCAGAATTGCCTGAGTATTCATCATATTATTCCTTTCAATGGAGATTCGAGACAAAGGAACATTACTCTGTTATCAAGGGTTAAAGCTAAGCTGTCAGGGGAATTCCCACAAAAGGCTCAGGATATTGGTTTCTTCGGGGCACATTAACTGTCCATTCATATTTTACAATGGAAAAGTCAAGAGGTAATTGCTAAATCTGAAAACTGTAGCAGATAGTTAGAATGTAGCAGAAGAGTTTTGGAATATCTACAAAGGGCAGTCGTTCAAACTACTGCTTTGTATTTTAAAAGGCTCCCTCAGTTCAAATGGAGTTGATTGTATTATTTTTAGAGAAGCTCATATATCAAGATCACATTATCTTACATAACGAATCACACTCTGTCTCATGTTCTAAAGTCATCCAGTCTACAATGAATGGAATATGATGTATCTTGTGAATATTCATTTAATGTTGCTGTGGTATTCTACACAAAGTATTCAATGAGTCCTGTGAACCTACAACAGTTGTCTGTCATTTAAAAGCAGGTTTCTTGTATCAAATACTTGTTCAGTGCTTGTAGTAAGAAAGATATATCCTTTGAGTAATGATAAAAGAAATACTACTAGAGCAATGGGCAAATGAAAAGAATTGTTCAAATGCTGACACCAGAAAAAAATATATTGTAAGAGAAAATAATGTTAAGTCCTTCATATTGTCCTTATGACAAGCTCACCAAAACTGGACAACATGATGAATGACTTGGACTTGGTACTGGCAATTTTTATAGATAGTAAGAAAGAAACGAGCATACTGATATGTTCAAGTCAATTTTACTGTAACTTATTCCACTCCAACTTTGCCATAAGATACATTGGAAGGTGCAGACGCTTCAATAGGTTTGACATTTTAGCAAGACATGTGCCAGAAATTGAGAAATTTCAGTGGAATGTGAGGGATTTTCAAATATGCTCTTTTATCTCATTGTCCTTTCTTGCTAACACATTTGCTTCAAATATTTCTTTAAATGTTTCATATGTTCATAAATTTTTCTTTAAATGTTTCATAAATGCTTGTAATTTAGGCAGTACTATATGAAGAATACATAGTGTATTATATATGATATCACCTCTCCTTTGTATTTATTTGTAATAAAATGTCACAAACAAAGTCTATAGTCTTCGATTTATTCTCCAGTCTGGGTGTTTCACAAAGCTCTTAACTTTCAGCCTTTGACAGAGTTCTGGAGAGGTTTTGATTATATTTCAGACTAACATATAAATCTTATGTGTTGCTTTGCAGTATCCCTCAGTTGATTGGACACAGCTTTCTGTTACACACCTTACTACATTACCAGAGAACTGCTCATTTTGATTTAAACTCCTGACATGACTGCCTTAAGTTTTCTAATCCATTAGTCAGTCCTGCAGCGAGCTCTATAATGAAAACTATTGATCTTAACGCTTATGGTTTAATTGGATCGATATGCCCGTGTACCACCTCTCAGTTGGACAAATGGACAATTGGAACCCGCCTTCTCAGAAGGCAACAACGCAACAGTTGCTGCCAAGCCTTTAAATAGCTAAACTAATATGATGTTTCTTGTATAAACAATAATCTCATATAACTAAGCAGAATTGACATTTCCACTACCAGCTTTTTTCATTATCTTGGTTAAGTGTTTGGATAAGAATAATTCTTTTAATTTTGTCTGCTGTTTGATTTAGGGAATTGGGCTCTTTGGGTGTTTGCAATTTCCATTAAGATATTGTATGCTTGTGTTTAATATTGATTTAGTCTGTGACTGCTGAAGCGTTCGGGTCTTCTGCGCTGCTGATGCCGCTGCTTATCATCGGTGTTGGTTCTGTTTTATGACGCCTTCGTTTTGCATTCAGCCATAAATTACCTGTGCAGCGAGGATCTGGTAAGAAACGTTAGCCATTCTTGATTTGAGTCGTAGATTGACACAGTGGGTAGGTAGCAGGGTCTGCTGACAGTTTGATGTAGGTTCAGTGGGGATTACGAGTAATGTTACAGTCCTAGGGGTTTAAGAGGCCATGTCTAAGGTACAGTTCATGTCATACTGGACAGAACAAGGAACAACCAAAACTCAATGAAACATCGGTAATATTTATAAATAGAAAACGATAATTTATATTACATCTGCATCAAATGAAATCAGTACTTTCCACTAATATGCTAGAATGTCATATAATAGTCAGTCATGCTGAAACTTCAAGAAGCAATGGTTTGGTTTAGGATTCAATGAAAACTCTGAATATCTGTGAAGAATTTGCAGAGTCAGTTCTTCCATGGATTCACATTTGAAATCATGTAGCAATTTTTAGCATGCAGCAAGTTTGACATATTTCTGGTTGTCCTTTGACATATTTGTCAGCTTGGTTGAAAGCTTACTGTATGTACGCTTTAGCAAAGTTCTGAGGTGATTCTTAATTCAAAAGAAACAATTCCAGCTGTAAATCCCATGAGGCTGCCCTCTTATTGCAGTTAACACCAAAATTGTTTACATTTGCAGTTTGCTTTCACAACTGTAAATGTTTTACACTCTTGAGGTATATATATTCCCTAGGTAAGCACTTAAGCAAAACCAATGTGCTGCTTGCTTTAGTTCTCATTTGTACTTAAACAGTGCTCCTCTCACTGGGAGAGGTGCAAGATGCTCTCTCTGACTCTGTTGCAAATAGTTTGGGGAAAGTAAAGGGGAAGTGTTTGTATATCTTTTTGAGGTACTTCACCAGTGGGAGGATATTTGTGTGTTTGGTTTGGAAAACCCATTAAATAACACAAAAACTAACTTAAAGGGAATAATCCAAATGAATTTGCATCTCAGAGACATCTGTGTTTTCATGGAAGAGCTTCTATCGACATGATTTGGACTTTCCCAGTTTGTGGCATGTGATTACTTCTAATATGTTTAAGTATCTCAATGGCAAAGTAATGTTGAGAATTCAATGAAAATCATTATTAGCATGCTTATGAATATTGACAAAAAATGTGGGAGAATGTGTCTTAGCTTGATCATGATCTTGTTAGAAGAATTCTTTTTGGCAAAATAATTAATCAAATGTGAAAACACTGCTTAAGAAATGTAAGACATCTCATGGAAATAACTTATATTATATGCTCTTATATTGTAAGCCCATATTCCTCCAAGTGAATAACAATAAGAATAATTTTGGTCCATACTTTAAGCTCATGAGATGTCAACAGGCATAAAAACTGTACACCTGAATGTGTGCTTCTCATGATTGAACTTTTTGTGAATGGTGCTGTTAGAATATGTTCCATTCCTTAAAGCACAGAAGCATAATTCAGTCTGTAGTAAGAACATTAAATAATTGGAATAGAATTCATTGCTTTGCTTGTTGAAGAACTGAAGTGGTCACAAGAGACTAGTTTATAAATCTGTCACATGAGGTAAGGGGAAGGGGTAAATCTATCTCTGAAGATCTGTGTTATAAATCCTTCAAACTTGGATATTTTCCCTCCTAGGAATATTACCAGAGCTCCTCTTACATAAACATAACTATATATATATATTAAGTAGAATGCATGTATGTTTACAAAGACATTAAATGATAAGTGATTGCCTAGTAGAGAAATGGCCAACTTTCCAGCTGTTAGCCACAGTAAGCTAGAAAGTAGGGTTGTGTTTTCATCCTGTCATGGACGTTAATCATTGACAATGTAGTCCTAAAGATCATTCACCTATTAAATGTGTTGCTTCTGTTCAAAAGCATGTACTCTACCATGTAAATGAAGGCTCCAGTCTTTTAATGATATAAGTCCTACTCAAGCTGTGACATGCTTGTTTTATTTGGGGTTAAGATAGCACTGCCCAAATTTTACCAAAGAATGCATATATAGTAAAAGTAACTTGAGTTACTCTGTTGAGGTTTCTTGCTTTGGGAATTGAACCAACTTGAAAGTGAAAGACATTCCATGTTTCCTCTGAGATGTCGACTCAAATAGGTAACGACGCATAAACAAAGATTTGCTTGCAAACCTTCTCTGTTTGGAAATATAAATAATTCAGTAAAGAAAGAACAGTGTACTAACTGCTTGAGCTTGTTATCATCGCCATATGGGAGTGTTAAAGCAGCATTTTGCGTCCTTTTCTATGTTTTTTCTCAACCTCACTGATTCCACTTTGCCATAACGACATACATAACTAGCTAATCTGTTTATATTTTTCTTCAAATGGTGGCATAAAAGTCGAAAAATTTGCAACTTTCAACTTTGTTGTTCTCCAAGATATTTTCCGTTGGGAACCCAACAAACCTCGCCCATAATATGAATATTTAAACACTACGAACGTCATTGACAAATACGTAATATAACACCACGCTTGATTTGTGTACAGTCTATATGGCAGTTGTACCAGGGAGTTGCATAACAACTCCCTGGTTCATGTGGTTGTACCAACGCAAAGTCTTGAATCTATTTTTAGCAATGGCTCATAACTAAACCTGCATCTCTGATTGGTTGCATTCAAACTAGTGGGTTTGGTGGAATTGTATACGATTAATTTTAACTGTGGAATTTGTCGAGGACACTCTTCTCATTATCGACATAAATCGTTAATTACTCGCTAATTAATGATCTTGGCAGGGTGAAACTTGGATGGTATCTAAGTTTGCTGTTTTATGATTGATACATGTAAAAAAATCGATGCACATGATAAAAAGGTGGAAAAAAAGTGACCCAACGCAAAATGCTGCTTTAAATACTCTTAAGTAACTGTAAGGTGCTTCAGAGATATGGAAGTTTGTAACCAGGTTGCGACCCACAAACTTGCATTTAACCTACAGTATAGCTACAGTATGCAGACTTTTGTCTTAATTTGAAACTTGCCAAACTTTTAAATCTGAAGTATGTTCCTCCGATGGGAATATGTCGGCCATCCTCATTCTATGAACTTGAAAGTCTTTAGTTTACAGTCCTATTCTATGCAAATTTGAAAGTTAAAAAAACATCCACAGAACTTCACCAATGACCAATATCTACATGTTTTTTCTTCCCTTTCCGCCCTCTTTCAAATCGGCTCTCCTCTGTGTCTACAACCTTGAAATTGAACACAGCTGCAACCAATCTGTAAATTTGTACTGTAACATCAAGACATGCAGAGTTTGTCGTCTACTTGTCAATGCTGTACAAACAGGTTTACTCCTATTTCAGCTAATAAGTGACCTAAAAATTCAGTAACAACAACATTTTTGTAGGTTTCCATCCCTCTGTCAATAAATTTCATTACAATTGAATCAAATCGATGTCATTTATCAGCTGTATGAAAGCAACGATGTTGCCATCGAGCCTGCAAGGTAATCTTCAGAATACAAGCATAAAGTCATTTACATATTTATTGGTGAACGGTAAAGAAATGAACGTCAAAATTAAGATGAGTCATTTGGAGACAAGTTTGTAAATAAATCAAGGTGTAAAAAAAAATTGAGTCAGAGATAATTAACCTAATTTTTTGCAGCTCGTACGTTTTTATTTTGGTTGAAGTTAGAACTTTAAAAATGCAGTTATCTTTATCGATCAGGAAATACACAGTGGTTCTTTGAAATTTTGCTGGCGGACCCATAAATGTCAAGGTACTAAATTATGGACTTTGCTTGTTGTCATAAATTACTGGCAAAAAGCAGGAGGCAACACTGTGGAATGAATTTATACACCAGAAGAGCAATACAAACAAATTCACCTTTAGAAATGTTTACAAGTTTGATGGAAACAGTTTTGAATTTGGAATCGGAATATATGTGACGATGTAAGATACGAGATGTGATGGACTCTTGTTTGATTCAGTGTTGTAGCTGCTAATGTCAACTTGGTAACTCAGTTCAGAAATGCACTTGTTGTGTTTCAAGAGAAGAAACACATGAAAATATGAAAGTGAGCATTTAGCATATAGACATGGGAGGGAGCCCATGAGCCCATGATCCTTCACACATCTTTCTGGGATCATCTTTCCTTAGTTATTGATTCTGTGACTGTTTCATAAGAAGTTTACATCCCTTTCGCCTCCTGCTTCCTTCCTATTCTGTGAGGCATATTATATTCATAAGAAGACAAAACACTGATTCCAGAAAACAGAACCTTGTCCAGTCAGTTGTTTGGTCCTTAGAAAGTATTAAACTATTGAATTTGCCTGTGACACATTACTTTGCATTCCACATTTGGTTGAGTATTTCATCGGTCAAAGGTCAGTTTAGTTTATAATATTTGCCAATATGATGGTAAAGAGAAACTTAAAAGAGAAACTTGTATGCAAAATTGATCCAACTTTTTATTTACTTGGTTCTTCTATATATGCTTTCTTTCTCTGAGGTTGTGTTGTTTACCTTAGCAGCTTATGAAGTAACAGGACTGAAGGTTCATGTATTTTATGTGACAATGCCCATTTGCATAGTTCTTAAAAATTATATTATTGATTCTGTATGATAATTTGATTAACTTCTTTAAAATCAATAGCTTGCACGTCATAGGCGACTCTTGTTAGTCCAAAAGAAAAGGTATTGCAGCAGTGCTGAAAATGTAAAGTTCTTGTGAATCTTGATTGATATCTGTGCCATTTGAAAGAGGAAATTCTTATTGTGTTCTTCATGTCTCTTAGTTCTTTGATGTGGTTAAGCTAAAGCACTGAATTGGTATTTGGTTAGACTCGGACTATAATCCTATTCAACTTAGTAACCAATGTGGAAAGCATTTAAAAGTCTACTTCAAAAGTCAAAATGCCAATTGGGACCAATAGAGGTGAAAGCAAGGACGGAAGTACGTGTCTGAATGGGAGTGATTTACTCTGATTCAGTAAGCTTTCCATAAAATTGACAAGAGCCATTCTTCCTGTAATGTTATAGGACAAAAAGATTGTTGTAGCAAGTCTGTATAGATTCCCAGCGCTTAATGTGTATATCGGTTATTGACATATTGTAATTAACTAAGTTATCGAAAGTGTCTATTGTGGAAACCTTCCCTCACATTGGTACGCAATCTTCACTGTTGTCTCCCATCAATTTAAAGCTTTAGCTTGTCAACTTGTTGTCATGATTTTGTCAAACCTGCTGTAATTTACTTTCACTTTTCAACGATGGGCCATTTGGAACCTCGTTGCGATGGCCATTCAGGTTTGCTATTATCTGGCTTGCGCATACCAGAAGTCCTGCCTCCCTCCCTCTGCTAGTAACCTCATCTCTTGATAATGTTTACACATTCTTCACATTTTAAAGAGTCGGTAATGAGGATAACCCAACAGATGTGAAAATCATTGCGATATAGATCTAACTTTATCGTAAAACTGTACGGTTAATAGCAATATTAAAACTTCATACTGAACATAGTGAATTCAATCCACACATAAGTTGGAGGACATGAAATATGACAATGACATGTTATGGCTTATGGTGGAATGACCATATTTTATTACTTTTTGTGGTTCCTCTAAATGAGTTCTCTGAGTTGCATCAACCTCTGCACCTTTCAGTAGTATTGGGAGCTGATAATGTCATTGTTTGCTGATGGAATAACAATGTTCTTCATTTTGTGGTAATTATGGCAAATTGGCAATTATTGGGAACATTTCTAAATTTGGAAGAGATAAACTTGAAAATGTAATGAGTGAATGTGTGAATTGGGGCACACAGAAATTGTGAAAGTAGAAGAGGCAAAGCATAACTACTGTTTTTGACTTTTTTATTGTAGATGTGCAGTAAACCAAAACTTCAAACAATTGCTCCTCGGAGCGGCTATATCAAAGTGGATATTTTCAGTTACTACAGACCTTTTAATTTATCCTTCAGAGCTGAAACGTTCAAAGAAAAAACACCAGTTGTGTGGGACACATAAATTCTGCATTGGAATAAAAGTTCCTAATTAGGAACAGCCAAAGGGTTTTAAAGAACACAGATCTCTTAGTTGTAACGAGGGGTATGGGTATTCAATTATGCTTGAACATAACATAGTGATAATAAATAACCTAATACAAAACTAAAGCTATAATTTGTACTCTCCCTGCTAGAATGCAATTGATAACAGTAAAAGTAAATAATTTAATACAAAACTCAAGCTTTATTTTGTACTCTCCCTGCTAGAATGCAATTGATAACATACTTAAAGTAAATAACCTACAAAACTAAGCTTTAATTTGTACTCTCCCTGCTAGAATGCAATTGATAACAGTAAAAGTAAATAATTTAATACAAAACTAAAGCTTGAATTTGTACTCTCCCTGCTAGAATGCAATTGATAACAGTAAAAGTAAATAATTTAATACAAAACTAAAGCTTTAGTTTGTACTCTCCCTGCTAGAATGCAATTGATAACAAAGTAAAAGTAAATTACCTAATACAAAACTAAAGCTTGAATTTGTACTCTCCCTGCTAGAATGCAATTGATAACATAGTGTAACTTAATAACCTTATACAAAACTAAGCTTTTATTTGTACTCTCCCTGCTAAAATGAATGCAATTGATAAAATAGCTAAAGTAAATTACTTAATACAAAACTAAGTTTTAATTTGTACTCTCCCAGCTAGAATGCAATTGATAACATATAACCTAATACAAAACTAAGCTATAATTTGTACTCTCCCTGCTAGAATGCAATTGATAACAGTAAAAGTAAATAATTTAATACAAAACTCAAGCTTTATTTTGTACTCTCCCTGCTAGAATGCAATTGATAACAGTAAAAGTAAATAATTTAATACAAAACTAAAGCTTTAGTTTGTACTCTCCCTGCTAGAATGCAATTGATAACAAAGTAAAAGTAAATTACCTAATACAAAACTAAAGCTTGAATTTGTACTCTCCCTGCTAGAATGCAATTGATAACATAGTGTAACTTAATAACCTTATACAAAACTAAGCTTTTATTTGTACTCTCCCTGCTAAAATGAATGCAATTGATAACATAGCTAAAGTAAATTACTTAATACAAAACTAAGTTTTAATTTGTACTCTCCCAGCTAGAATGCAATTGATAACATATAACCTAATACAAAACTAAGCTATAATTTGTACTCTCCCAGCTAGAATGCAATTGATAACATATAACCTAATATAAAAACTAAGCTATAATTTGTACTCTCCCAGCTAGAATGCAATTGATAACATATGATCTAATACAAAACTAAGCTATAATTTGTACTCTCCCTGCTAGAATGCAATTGATAACATATGATCTAATACAAAACTAAGCTATAATTTGTACTCTCCCTGCTATAATGCAATTGATGACAGAATGTCAAGATTTGGTGGTGGATGGAAACCATCACTGATCACTTGGTTCTTCTTCATCTTTCCAATTGCATTTGCCCTGCCACCCAGGAGAATTTAGGACTTCACAAATGTACATAGTTTGATTTATTGATTACCATTAATCATTTCCATTCATTTGTTTCTCTTGCATTACTCTACATGTTTAACATCCAGTTTTACTTGTGTAACTGATAGAGGTAGTTTGATATCAATATTTAATTGAAATTTAAATTTTATTTACTGGTTTTCATATCAGGAGAGATGGCCGTGCTTTTCTCTTCTAAATATAACTCTGCCTTGTTTATTACAGGAAGTTAAAAGGTAACCCCTTTTTCTCAGGAATGTAAATATATAAAAGTCAATAAAGTCACTCTTCAAGTGTGGTTTGTTCATTTTCTTAGTCACACATGAAGCAGAAATCTCATCAAACATTCATGATAACTCAGATATGTTGCAAAGTCAAGTAATATCAAGTGATTGCCAATTTGGGAATGTTTTGATTCATCTTTTGCAAGACCCTGGACTGTTGTTTGGTGTGTCTCTATGTAATTTTTTAAACCATTCAAGTTTACATGTGTTGCATTGGTATTTAAAACTGATGTTTTAATTCTTCTAAGGAGATTATTGTGTGTGTCATTAATGGAAGTATCAATTCATATCCTGGACATGTACAACTGTCATTGCAGATATGTATGTGTAGCACCCATTCCCCCTCCAACCCCCCACCCCCCAAAAGGATCTCATTTGGAGTATATAGTGAAGAAAGCTTAACATTCTTAGTAGGAAATACCTCTCAATTTCTAACTTATTGCTCACTTTTAAAGCAGCTTTCTGAGATGGCCTTTGTATTTATCTTGTTTGTTTGTTTTATTCCATAACACTCTTACAACAGACATTGCCATGGGTATACATAGACTCTTCTTGATAATCACCATGTAAGCATAAAATGAAAGTCAGATCTGTCGTAGACCACCTTAATTGATGAATATGACAGAAGCTCATGCTGTTAATTCCGTAGCTTAATCTAATGAATGTGTTGAATTGTCCAAAACTACTGGTGACTCACAAAGACAGCTTTCCAGACAGTGGATGGTGTTAGTGGTCAGGTTTAATAACTTTATCTGGTCAAATTATGAAAAGAGAAGTTAATGGCCGAGATTGGTTTGCATCTTCCTTTGTTAAAGATAAGCAGTGATTTCATCCAATAGGATGAGCTGTCTAAGAATTCCCTGGATAATGACTGATTTATGGACTGTTTGAGTGTAAACCATAGATTAAAGAAGCCCTTTCCAGATTATACCTGGCTTTGATGAAGGACAGTCCAAATCAGTTGGCAGTACAGGCAAACTGCTGATAAATCATTTCAATGCAAATTATGTATTTACATCAAATCCATTTTTTCACTGACCGAAACTTAAGCGTTATAAAGTAATAGTAAGAATCATTAGATAACAGACATATTTTGATATGTATGCAGTAAACATATTAGTACTTATGTAACAGAGAAGTCTTTTAGAGAGATCTGTCCCATGTCCTTACACTAGCTCTATGTTCACCTTTCAATCTCCTAGCTAGGAGCACAGACAGATATTCTCCTACATCACATTTCCCAGAAAGATTAATAACAGGTTTTATTTACTCAGAGCTTGGGAAAATGACGTCCCGAATAGACCGGGTTTATTACGTATTAAGTTTCAAGAAACGGCTGCACAAACCGGAAGTGTCCAAAATCGGGAATGGTGCGAAAAATAAGCCCAGCACTTCTTTACATTGAGAGCTGCTGGAAAAGTGTATTTCACACCCAGTACCGTACCGAGAACTTTGACTTATGGATGTAGTGTTACTTGAAACACATCTCGACAACTATTCAAAGACATGGTTGAAGTTCGTCTCATCAGTTGAGCGTTTGAGCAAGCAATTCTCCAGTGATACTGAAAGCAAGATGGTGGCAAGGTGTCAGAAATTGCTTATTTTAAGTGTCGTTTTTTGATACCTTAAGTTGATATCTTATTTCTGCTTGCCACTTTCTAAATGTGTGAGGCTATTTTATTCTGTATAATAGTCTCTACTATATAACTTAAAACATTAATTCATCTCAGTGATTTTCACCACCATCCTTGCCAGCAGTGGTAATGGTCACTTGTTGTTGCGTGTGGTTCTTATTTGGAGGAATTATATTAATACCTTATATATGTGCTGCCATCTTTCTTGGCAATTTATGTTAGTTCAGTGTCAAGAAAGAGTTTTACGAGACAGATGGATTTTGTAATTTCAATTATTTCTGTGGAGTTGCTTTGATACCTTATTAAACTCTTGTTTTAATCCTTTGTGATTTGAAATGATATTATTAAAATAACTGATGTGAATATGTGCTTCAACTATGCTTTGTTGCCAATTGTAATATGAAGGGAGTCAAAATCTCTGCAACCATTAACCTTGGTATAAATAATATGTATCGTCTTCTGTTGAGAAGTCTCAGTTTATGAGGAAGCAAATAGATAACGTACCAGATATGCTCATTATTATTCTTATTCCTGGCAAACAGATGATTCAGTTTCTTACAACTTTGTTTTCTTTTATTTGATAGGACTCATCTGCATTGTTAGACAGATTGGAGGTTCCCTATAATATGAGAGAGGCCTGGATGAATAACCAGTGTCAGGTGTGCTCTACCCATCTTCTTCACCTAAAGCATGAGGCGGTGGAGATGGTTCAGTCTCTGGAGGACCCTCACTGCAGCACAGGACCCGCTGGCCTCGGCAAACTCTCAGGGGTGATTGGCTCAAGCAACCTTGCGTCTCTACAGAGATACCTCTATGCAAACCATGCCCATGGTGGTAACAATCCCAGTGGCCAACGCCAAGGGAAACCAGGAAAAGGCCGGATGCCACCAAAGTTGCCTACTGCTATGCAGGCTCAACAATATTTAGAGGAAACAATAGGCCCTGGATGGTGGAACCATCCCAAATTTAGTGCATTCTTCCAACAACAACAACAACAACAACAACATGCTCCACACCAGCAACATCAACAGCAGCACCACCAACAGGTATGAATGACCATATTGATATCAAACATGTTTCTACTTTTCTTTGTTCTATGTTACATAACTTGTCTACAGGGTCCAGTAGCTTAAACTGAAAGGTCAGCAGTCATTTTATATCACATTTGAAGTACTTCCAAAAGTAAATTTCTGTTAATTCCTCTCAGAATTTTCATTAAATAATGAATAAGCAGTTAACTTGGGAAGGTAGCTCCAATGAGAGTGCACTGTAAAATTTGTATAGTGCCCTCTATTAATCCTAGCCTGGCAGGATTCTGCCCAATTGTAGTATTGACTCAATCTCCACAGGGAGACACATATTTGCCAAGTTCACATTAGTTGTACTGCTAGTGTATTAAATTGGACAATAATTATGATTTTCTTAATGTTAATGGAGCACTAACTGAGATAGATTTAAAAACAGTTTTTGTTGTAATCGTTTTAACTGTAATTCATAGAGAATATCACCTTGAATTATTCAACAAGTTTTTGTAAGTGTGGAATATGTAAGTTAGTTGAAAATGCAGGAGAGGATTTCAAACTGTACAATATGAACCTCTTCCTTTTGAGAATAATAATGTTGTGTATAGTTTATAAACATAAGTTATACACTTTATATTTCATGTGAATGTGATATAAAGCTGCATATTGTAGTGACTGAATGAAAGTATGCATTAGGTAAGTCTATACCGATATCACAAAGAACAGGAAGCTGACATATCTATACAATATGTAAACTGCATGAATTGTGACCTATTCACTCAATGACAATGGGGCATTATTAAATCTCTATAATTTCATTTGTCTTTCATTCTGCTCTTGTTCTAAAATGGAAGACAAAGTTTTCATTATGTTCTCATGTTGCATTTTCCTGGAGAGAGGAGCTAAAGGTTGACAGCCTTTTGAAAATTGGCCTTGTCATAGTGGAGATTAGAAATAGGTTGGTGACACTCACTATAGGCCTACATTGTTATTTGGGCTGTTGTTAATAACCCTGAATTAGGGTGCCCTGGTTTTACTTGAAAGGGAACTAGGACATTTATTAGCCTGGCTTTTGTATCCCAGTCTTAGAGGTCAAGTTTGAAAGAGATACTGGCATTCATTTCACTGGCTTCTCTTGGAAGGTTTAGCTTAAAGCTTAAGGAAGGAAGCTTAAAGCACCTGCTTGTTACTTGGTCACTATACTAACACAATCGTATTGTTATATGCATTTACAGTACTTAGAAATAATTAGTTCAGTGTTCCCCTCTCATTTAATATGTTACATTAGATTATCATTAACCTTTAAAAGTTACTATCATTGTAAAAAAAAATTGATTTGCCCTGATTCTGTAATCAGCCAGTCTTGAAATTTGGAATCAAACCAAATATATAATATAAACATTGCAACAGGCTAACAATGTGACCCTTCTTCAAGCTAGCATGTATCCTGTGTGTTTGTGTGCATATTTGTAGCATTAGAATGACATGTTTTAGTTGTGAGCACACACAGCTGCTTTAATAAACAATTAAACATGGTACATCTGTCAATTGAATCAGAGGATGTCCATAAAACAGGATATTAAATGATAACCAAGTGAGAAATACTACTGTGGTGTAGTAAAAAAGTAAAGGGGTCTTGTGGTTAGAAGTAACATCATTGTGAGTGAGTCATACTGGAAGGTAATCAACAGGGTCTGTTGTCTGTGGCTTTTCGGGGTCATTAATTGATACTGGGTTTTCCAAAACTGAAACAGACAAAACTTGCTACCAGTAAGAGAGCAACTGTTGTTATTTTGGGTCTGAATGAGGTTTAGAGAACAGAAGTTGAGTTCTTTTTTCCTATCCAGTTTACCATCATGGTGTTAAGAGCTACATAGTATTTGTTTTCAATAGTTTGTTGCTATTTTGTTGGTAGGCTGTCTCATCAGCATTATCAGATGGTGTTACTTCTTCTGCTTTTATCATCTATAGGTGTTTGTTAACTTGGAAAAAAATTAAATAACATAAAAAAAAATAGAAAAAAGTGTGATTGAAATAACCATTCAAATTTCCCAAGGCAGTTTATGTATTGAAAGGTCACCGTGTCATGTTTGGTTGCTTCGTGAGGGATTCGTTTTGAGTTTTGTCATGTGTCTATGTTGTCTAAGCAGAGAGTGGGCTAAGTTATTCCTTTTATGCCTTTTAGTACTCAAATCTTCTGGGTTCCTAAAATCTGAAGGTTTGAAAACTGTTTTTGAAAACTTGAAAACAAGTTTTGAAAACTCCACTCATCACCACCTCTTTGGAACCATCCCACTATTGGAAACTCTGGAAGAGATGTTCTTGTTTTGAACTTCCTGTTTATATATAACTTTACTGGTATTCCTACAGATTGTATGCAAATTGCAGTACTTATTTACTAGCTGGTAGTTTGGTATCTACAAGTTCATTAAGTACATTTAGAAAATTGCAAGCTACTTCCAAACCAAGGGAAAGGGAGTTGCTATTTTCTACTTCCAAACCAAGGGAAAGGGAGTTGCTATTTTCATTCTTATGAGTGGTTTACGAAAATAGGGGGCGCTGTGTAACATTTAACAGCACAGTGACTTGCTTGGGCTTTGTGAACAATAAAAAGTGCAGCTATGTTATTGCTGTTGGCTGCTGATAGCAAACATGAAAATAATCAAATTTTTAATACTCCGTATTAACGTTCAAATAGTTGTTCAGACTTATGGTCTGGTTTAGTGAAGTGTCTGATAATGCTGTTTCTGGTGAAAGTCACATACATATTTGTTAGGCAAAATGAAATTTCAAGTTGTTAATTTTCTTCCGGCACCCGAAATAATCTTGTACTGCACAACATACAAATAGGTGGTGTCTGTATTAAATGCAGTGTTTCCAATGAGCAGAATGGGTAACATTACTGTGAAGACTGTGAGAGAAACACATCCAATGTTTTGATTCAAAGAATAACAATGAGACTTTGTGCTTGCTTTATCTTTGTGTGTTTAGTCAACTTTGATTGCCTTGCTACCGGTCATCGGTTTTGCCACTATCTGAGAATAACTAGGGAAGACGGAACCTTGATGAAAATAACTTTTAGCTATTAAAATTTGAGTCCAAAACTATTCTCTTTTAAGCACTTTTAACATAGGAATCTCAATTAATGCCACATATGTGATTAAATTGAACTCTTAGAGTAAAGTTTCTACTAGGACTTGAACATGAGGAAAAGGTGAAAGAGGTGTCTTTTCTCTACATCATCTTGGCACTTCGTGGACCAGTACAGATGTTTCTGATCTCTGTTTAGATGAACACCCACATTTCCCAAACCTTCCATAAGGCAATTCCAACTCTGACTGACCAATGAAATTGTGCCCAGAGTTATAAAAAAAGGGATTTGAATCTCACCGACTCAGAATGTCATCTAAGCGTTTTATACCTCATCTTTTGACACAAATGTCAGCATGCTGAAACTCTTTTAAGTGTTTCTAAAAGTCCTTTACTAAAAGTTTCTATGGCTAGATATTGAGGAGGGACAAATGCAACTATTTATACTCAGATTACTAAAAGTTCTTCTGACTGTGGCAGAAAGTTCATCTGTACAATCTTGATCAATGGTGACTATTTTTGGTCTCTCTAACATTTTGTGGGTAATAATACTGATGACTGTTTTAAGATGGAAAACTCCTTCAAAATGAAGCAGTGATGATCATAAATAAACTAGAAGGACAAATGTAATGGTTACCTTGCTCTAAACCTTTCAGTCAATTTCTTTCCCTCATTTCAAGGTGTTTTTCTGGATTGATAGATTTATGTCTGTTATTTGATACCCCCTCATCTGTATCTGGAAACAGTTTTTGCCACCAGCAAACACAGTTTAAAGGGGGACTATACTATACAGTGAAGCAAGGCATGATATTGTCAAAGTTAAATGAAGACTGTATTATCAACTTTTTGTCTCCGCGGCAACTAATTATGAATACAAATATTGTAACCATTTGTTGGTCTTGTTCTTGCCCCAATTGAACATGAAACAAAGTCTCTAAGTTAAGTGCATATTTTTTAATGAAGGTTGTTTTTAATAACAATATCCTTTTTCCCCCCTCATCTGATCAACTTTCCTTTTCAAACAGCCAAGAGAAATTTCCAACAGTTTAAAATCATTTGCTTCTGCTGGTCAGATATTAATGATAGCCATAATAATGTATTAATACATTTCATTGTAATGATCAATCTATTCCCTACTCTCTAACCATTCTATTTTGCGAAAATTAACTGGGTTTGATAAATTCATAATGGTTATATTAGTGTACACAATGTTTACCTAGATTCTTATGCAAATAATGGTACTAGGGTTTTGCCTTGGCACATCTGTTGCACAAATGTTGCAGGCCAAGGCTGAACTTGTTTTGAGCTAGGTGTTCAAAAGTACAATGGACTCTGTCAGATCATTAAAACAGTTATTGTATGCAATGAGATACCATACTGATGATTCCCTATCCTTTTTCAGAAGCTTAAGCTGCATTGTTATTTAAATCACTCTAAATAGCTTGGTGGGTAAATACTGCTACTCTAGCTAGGGTCAAGCATGGGTAAAATTCCTCTGGTGTCAGTTTTGTTTTGACCTCTCAATAGTGAATTCAACTCTGTGTAGTAGCTGATTTACATCAGATATTTTGCCCTGTATGCTTGGGAACCACATAGGCGCAATATTTTTGTATGTTTTGTCATTACTTTTGACATGAAGTTTGCAGATGAATCAGCAATGTGGCAGCGGCCTCCTATCAGATTTTAAGAATTGATGAGAAGAGGCCAGAGAATGGAGAGAGCTCTCTCTTTCTCATCTTTCATATCTGATACCTCTCTGTATCCTTCAAAAAATAGAGCAAAGATTGTGTCAGATGGCGAGCAAAATATCGCAGTTCCATTATCTTTATGAATCTACCTAGGTAATTCAGAATTTTATGTATCTTAAGGTGCAATCGAGGGGTAAACATTAGAGCGTGTTATCGTTCAGTCTTGTCTGTCCTTAAACTTACTTTAAAGGGGTTACCAAGATCACAGATGTTAACTTCTTCTTTTCTAGGCTGAGGTTTTATTTTGGCATTTTTGCGATAGGACTATATAACATTGCTGAGCACAATTCAATCAATTAAACTGTTAATGAATGATGTGTAGAGGGAACTTATTCTCTTTTATATACTGTAGACTATAAGATGATTTTGAGATTGTAGGGGGTGTCTTTAAATTGAAACAGAACCCAAAAGTTCTTTGGATACATATTTATCTTTTTGCATTTCTGAGTGGTCAGGAAGAGAGCCCTGCCTGAAGATTGAGGTAACAGATAAAGTTTAGAATTATAACACCTGTGTGGTGGTTATCTCTCCAGGGTATCACAATCTCTGGAAACCAGAACTGTTAGTAATTCATCCATCATTCTGATGGGCAGATGTCAAAAGAACTCTCATGTTGACATTTGGAAATAAGACCCTTCCATTGAAAAACTAAAATATTCAAAACATGAAAGGGATTGCAAGATGTTGGCATGGCAACTCCAAGGCTTTGAAGAGTTGTGATCTGATAACAGGCATGTACAGTTTATAGTTCATTTAATAAAAAAAATTAGGTCTTTGTCCTATTTGACAACTGCCTGTTTGAAATACCCTTGGAAGGCTTGGACCAATTAGGACACATCACCCTTGAATCTGGGAGAATTGTATGCAAAGCACAAATTAAAAGAGCTCTTCAATTGTTAAATCAATTGACTTTGCAAATTTGGAAGACTTGAACTCCTAAAGTTGGGCACAAATCATAAATTGACTTGGATATGTGGGCTATTGAAAATGTTTGAGGTAGGTGAAAACATTGACTTTTTGCAACAGGGTTAAGCAAAATATTTTCTAGGTTATGATAATTACTTCTGAAATAAACGTCCTTATTTGACCCTGTGGAAACGATTTCTGTTGCCTGTGTTGAGACTTATCTTGGATTTTTGACTTGAAAACCAAAGAACCAAGAATTGTGCCCTTGTTGGCACAGCAAGAAAGAACCAGCTTGATTGGTGAAGCTTCTGAATGTTAAGGTGCCTCATGTTACCAATACATAGTGTGGTAATAATTGTCATGGGTAGTTCAGTGAACATTTTTTTCTGGTGATTAAATTAACCGTTTGTGTCCTACATCTGAAATTTCTATAGTCATTTTGCAATGATTACAAAAACTATGGAAGATTTATTAATTTTCTCAGAAATTCTCCCAACTAGTTATTCCAATGAATCGTAAGGCTTTTAAAAGAATTGTCTGGTAGCCATTAGAAGTTACCTTTAAAGACAATAAACGATGTTCCAACATGTTTTCAAAATATGAGAATGCTATTATTGCGTTTGACAGAGAAACAATTTTTGAATCATTTAAGATATTTAAGATTTCAAATATATTTGAACAGTTGTGAACGTGACATCATCTGGGCAAATGCAGATTGCTATCTTCCAATTCGCTCGTTTTGCCTATTTGCCTGCATTACACCATTCACCAAATTGATACGTTCGAACAAACAGTGCTTTTGGTGAAAAACTGGTGAATTTGAAAACTAGATTTCTACAAGAAGAAAACGTCAAATCGGGACAATTTGCACATGGTTAGAAAGAGCAAAAATAAGAAATATGAGGACAATGTATCAAATCTTCCACCAGACAACTCCTTTAAGGACAGGAATCTTTGGGCCACTTAACTTTGCAAATAGAACACTGTTTTTGATGCCAACTTTGATCAGACTTTAATAAGCAGTAGGAAAACTTCCCTTCTGTCTTTACTCTCAGTAGTAGCATTCGCCTTGTCATTAAGATATGCACAGGAAACATTACCATTAGCTTCCTATCAAAATGTAATATCTGCTCAAGCAAAACTAATCACACTGCCATTTTTGAGGGTAAATTTGATGTGCATAGCCTAGATCTACAGAGCAAACAGACAGAATACACAGACCCTAAAAGGGAACAGTTGTTATGGATGAGGAAAACACTCAGTCATTTGGATGGACATGTAGCAGTCTAAATTGAGACGTTTGATGTGACAGTAGGCTCATTTGTCCTTTAAATCCAGTTCTACAGTTCTACAGAACTGAGACATTTGATGGACACTGTACAGTGACATAGGCTCATGATTGCTTTAAACTTTCTACAGTACTGCTTGCTCTTAATGCCTCATTATGATGCATTCAATCTTACACACAAACTAACCAACACCTAGCTTTGTATACTACCTTGTGGTAGTATTGCTTAGTAAATAATCACACAATCAAGACAAGAATATATAATAAAAATATATAAAAATATAATAATGCAAATAAATATACTGTTTACCAAACATTTGGCCTTTACCTCCAATTATGTGATTAGTCCATTAGTGGCAATACTTCACATTAAAGATCATCTTGTTAGTACATTAATTCCTATTTTGTGTTAATCTGTTAGTAACATACTTCCACATTTTGTATTTTTTTTTTGTTATAATCCATTTAGGTATAAAAATGCAAATATAATATTGCCTCCAGGTCAGAATATTGGAGAAATTGCAACCCAACTCAAAATGCAGCAGCTCTTAAATATTATATATCTGAGAGTTTGGCACTGTGGTAGCAATGTAGCAGATGAAGCCTGAACTACAGAAAAATCTAAAAGGCTTGTAAAATATTAGATAAAGTGTGATTCATTTAGGTTCAGCAAAAGATAGAAAGCTGTAGGGTAGGAAATGAGGTTCATTGCCCATCTGTTTTAGGGAGTCTGCCCTGTTTTACATCTCACCATAAATGATGGCCTGCCTATCTTCAGGAACCACTTAAACGTATTTGTCTCAAAGATGTAGGTAGCTGTTTGATTGAACTAACTATGGGAGTGCTGATTTGCTCGAAAAAGGAAGTTTGTTTACTCTTTTTGACAGTCAGCTAAACTCAAAATTAAACAATGATGTTTTGATGGACAGCTTGGCATCTTACGGATTTTCTCTTGGGATTTTAGATTTTTTCTGCTCCCATTTTTTTTTGTCAATGTTCAATAGGTAGCCTAACAGCAGCACATAATTTTAAATAATTCTTGAATAAAACAAAGGGTATTCCAAGGGAGGAGGTGTTTCTTTACTTTTTGTCAATGTTTGCACAGATTTCAATACCAAAAACCTTTGTTGACTATGGCTAGAGTCAAACTAAACAAAGGGTATTTGATAGACAGGACAGAATAGCAGTGTTTGTGATAAACAACCAAAACTGCATAAAGTCCTGAAGGCTGGCCTAATCTTTCTCTTTTCAGGTTAATTTTTATATTCTTTGGTTTCTTATTACACTCACTGGACAAAGAATGGTCTAAAACATTGACGTCAGATATAAAAATAATTTCTTTTTCTGTTTAGATATATATTACCCTATGTAGGAGCAAAGATTAATTTTTGCATTTTTTGCTTCAAGTCATAGACACTTAAATTTATTCACCTTGATCAGAACTATAAAGGTAAGTCCACCAAAATCATCAAATTTGTTAAAGAATAGAACAGAACTAATGCATGTATGTACCAGAAACAGGCTATTAGATTGGTGGAATTCCTTTATCCTTCCATCTCCTATCCTTTTACAGTTTCATGGTTCAGAGTTAGTCAGTTTGACAGGTTTCACATGAATATAGCTATATGTTTGAGTCTCCAATAAAAATCCCAAATTAGATAAGCAGTCCTTCTCTTTAGCCTCTCCTACTAGTGAGATGTTTCTCAATTCCTTGCACTCCTAATTCTAACTCAAATTCTAAGAGGCAACTTAAGATTGTATCATCAGTCCTTTCTTTAATTCCCCTCCTCCCCCCCCCCCAATCTAGGCCATCAACATGGAAAATGGAAATTTTTTGATGAACAGCCATCATATTCAAGGTCATACTCTTGTGATTAATGCCAACAAAAAAGCAGTTATGTTATAAATGATTCACACACCTCTGCTTCGTTACAGTGTCGATGAGTATGTAGTGGTATATTGTTTTCCTCCATTACTTATGGTAATTGCAAGTACTTGGACAGATATAGAACTCAAAATTCACCCAATTTTGTGTCCTAGTTTTTCACTTTTTATCCATGATTTATGAGCCATATTCATCCTCAACTGAATATTTGTATTGAATGGCATGTAAAATTAGGCAGAATTACCATTTAATTGCTCTCCAATAGTCCCATGTGTACACTACATGATCTACAACTTGCAACCGACCATGAAAACATTGCCAGTGGCGGCAGGGCAGAGATGATGGCTCATCAATATTCACGAGCCATCCTAACTTTCAATCCAATCACAGTCACAGTTGATCAAGTTACCAATGGACTGTTCCATTTTGTAGCAAATCTGATGTTGCTATGAATGAAGAGAGATTGTGTGTGGTTTGGGTCGTCGCGTACTGTGTGAATGAATTTCCTCTGTGTGCAAGCCCGCCAGATAACAGCTGTAGTACTTGTTTAGAATACCGCGGGAAGGATTTGTGGTGACCCTTTTGTTTGAGTAAACTGGACAGGCAACAGTTTTAATCACTGTACAAGGTTAATTTTCTCCAAATGGTCTTTCATTTCGGTGCCTAGTTGACTTTGTTTTCTGTGGAAAGTACTTGAAGCATTGAGTCTTTCACACATTTCAGGAGACTTGCGTGTTTACTCACTCCACATGTAATCGCTGCATTTATTTTTGAAAGAACTATGAATGGAACAGCCCACAATCAGAGTGAACACACTCTGTGGAGGAGTATGGGCAGATATCAACAGACGACAGCTCATTGAGATTGTCTGTGTTGTTGTATCATGCTTGTTGAAGTGGTTCTAGCTTGATTTCCTGTGGTGTGGTGTGTATAGTCAGGAGTATTGTTAGAATTATCATTTCTGACATTTGTTGTTGTTGTTGTTGATAAACCTGACTATTACCATTGATTGCGTGGTACCGATTGTATCACAGAAAGTACAGCTTACCAGAAATCTGCAGTGACCATACATAACTCTATCATGGACTGTACCTACACGAGTTGGACTAATTTTTGCAAGAATACTTTTCATCTGGAAATGATACACTGAGTGTGTAAAATTGGATTCTACTAAGTTTTCCATATGATCTGATTTTAAACAAAAGTATACAGTATTTACAAGCATAAATGGATTTATACTTTCAACCAAATTCCCACACGGTAAGTATTCCTTTCATGTCCATTGACCAAATTTGTATTTTAGTAATTATATGTTAACAAGCTGACCTAATGTTGAACTGTGTTGTATGTTTACTTTCAGGTGCCAGGTCTATAAGTATGATATAATAACTTATTAACATTGTCACTATTATTACTTAGTAATGGTTAAATATCATGTGATAGTCATGTGTAAAATGAGTGTACACCTCACTTAGTGGATCCATGTACACGCTACACAGGAGTTACCATGGTGCAGCACTTAAACAATGGAAGTATTGGAATGCTGCAAGTACTGCACTCAACATTTGTTCTTAAGAGTACATCTGTGCTTACTTTGTTATTTATAATGCTTTGATTGTTACTTCCAATGAATGTTACCAGATTTAGTGATCGAGTCAATGGATAGTGGTGGTTTGTATCTTGCTGCCAATGCTTATGAAGGACTCATATACTGTAACTTGACTAAGCTTCAGTTGCTGTACATTTCTAGTAGTACTCTTACTCTCTGTTCCACCCCCTTCCCCCCATTATTTGGGTATGTGACAACTGTGAAGCACATTTATTTCCATATTAGAAGTTTGCTCCAACTAATCATGATTGCTTTTTTGAAGTTCTAAGTCATTCACAAAGCTGCTGGTAGAAATATTCATGTTGTTACTAGACAGTTTGTGAGTACTTAACACTAATTCCCCATCCCTTTCTCTCCACCCCCACCCCCGTCCTGTGAAGTGGCTTTTGGTACGCTGTACAGTGGTTGATCGAGACACACAAGATTTGTATTATAATGCTGTAGTTACCTCTAACCTAGCTCCTACTAGCACCATGCTTTTAATTTATAGTCTACTGAATGATATTCCACAGTCACATGAAACTGATTGCCACCATTGTAACAGTTTACTGGGTGTATGATCTCCTTGTCACTTGTATTTACCCGATACTCCAAAAATATTTGATAATATTGATATGGCCCCTGTCAGGTCTGATGGATTTATCTAGATGAAAAATAACCCTTGGTTGTGAGTCCAGACAGATTGGGGCACTGGTAAGAAATGTCTAGGTACCAGTAGGTTACTATATGTCAGATCTTGGGGAATATTGTCTGACAAAGAATATACCTTTACTTTCTGGTTGCTTCTTATCAGTTAGCATTGCTAAGTTGTTGGAGATTCAGTATATATATGATATAGATATATAGTGAATGACCAATTCAAACCAGTAGATCTACATTTAGTCAGAAATCAATATGCAGTTACATGGTTTTCACGTTCTACTCTTGGAAATTATTACTTTGAAATTTTCAAGAAACTAAAAGTCCATCCTTTAATGGAAGCATAAACAATTGCATAAAAATGCAATATGTATTATTTTTATAAATTCAGGCATGAGGAAGTATACGGAACTATTTAAAGAAATGAGACAAATTTATTTTAGTTTTACCCAGGTGTATGTATGGTAGGCCTCAGAAGCTTTAGGTGGTGATATGTTCATTCTTCTAAAGACAATACACTGGATAGAGGTAAATTAAGGTAATTGAACTTTCCATGTTAAATTGACAACCTTGGAACATTTCCATGTTACATTGTCATAGTTTATTGAACTTTCAGTGCTACATATTATCAATTACAACCCTCACATCGGTTTTTCATAATTGATAACTCATTGGATCCTTAGTTAAACCATACAGCCAATTTTTACCTAAACGTTTAATCATTGAAGCAGAGCAAGATTTGTCCTCATGGATTTCCTAACACTCAGAATCTCTGACACATCTTCCATTACAAGTGAAGAAAATCAAGACATTTGTTTGTTGGCAATGCTGCCAAACCCTTTCATGTAAGTATAATTGAGTGTGCGATATGATGAGCACATATACAGAGATTGTACATGAAGGGGATGACAATTAATCATAAAGACAGTTCAGTTGTAACCGTTTAACCTCAATATCACAGGGAGCAAACAACATGCTTTGGTCGTTAAAATTAACTCTAAAAGAAACCATTGGACTTTAGACAATGAAGCTGGCTTAAATTACCTCTTTAATACAGTTGTCATTTAGAATTGGGTTTGACAGGATTGTAATGCTTGTGGAATGCTCTAATTAAAATACTTGGGTGCTGTCATAGATGTCTGAATGAATAATGCATCATCTTTTAATTTGTTAATATTTATGTGCATTTGGTATGTATTTGAAATGTCATGATATTGTTTACCCAGAAAATGTGGTTTTAATTAATAGAATTCAGAACTGTTCAAGTTTGTGGCTGACTATTATGGCGTCTGTCGATTTTAATTTCACTCTTTTATTTTCAAGTCATAAAAATATGATCTGGTATAGTATTAATATATGGAGAGATTTCGTAGAAACGATTTCTAAGGCCTATTTATTGCTGTTTTTACAGTAAACTTAGCTTTTTAATATCATGCAATTTTCGTGCTTTGCTTACGAATTAAATAATTTCATCATCTTAAAATCTGGTGTGTTGTTTAAAGGCGAGGAAGTACTTGTAAATCAAACAGGTTATAAAAATAAAACAATCTGTAATTGCTCACGTACATAGAGATATTTATAGCTAGGTATTAATTGATACAAAGATCTAAATCATACAGATGTTTATAAACAGTTCTACAGGTTTTCTCTGCCAAAAAATTGATATGTTGTAGAAGCTTTGTATATGATTTGTCTTTCCTTATATACATGAATTAATATTCTAAACTTGGGTAAGACTTACTGTTGATGACTTAATTTTGGGTGTGATGATGATGATGTCTTCTCATGAGTTTGTTAGATGCTTTTAACTACTATGAAATGTTGAGTATGATACTATATAGAAGTCATCATAATATAATAATAATAATAAATGAGACTTATATAGTGCCAAATCAGTAGATAAAAGTCACTGCTCAAGGCGCTTTACAAAAAAAGCAGATTAATTGATAATGATCAGTCTTTTCTGCTTAATACAAATTATCTGAGATTTGAGGGTTTATTACTGCAGGTAATGGGATTATGGATGATAAATGAGGTGACTTAGGTCATGCTTAGAATTTATAACTACAACTGTAGCAGCACCTGAAACTCCACATGGTATCACAATTATTATACAGCAGCATGCACACTGTACAGATAACCGATGCCATTTGTCCCGACGACCGACCCATCACCTTAACAGACTTGCATGAAGGGGTGTCAGCTGGATGTTTATTAAATAGGACAGCTCTTAACCTAGACTACTTTAACAATAGATTAATCTATGGCTGGTAAAATCAATGAAATTTGCTGTGATATTAGGCTGTCTATATTTGCTGTTTGGCCAATTATATCTCAGTTTCCAGTGAAATGTGCAATTTTATGACTATATATATAACACCGAATCCTCAGTTTCCATAGTAAAGGCTTTTTCAAACTGCTCAGTTGGTACACAATGTAAATGGCATGGTTCTGTGTACTGATAAGACTAAAGAAGGCTCAAAGCATTTACAAATGTATTACTGATGCTTTCTTGATAATGCATGTCTTGTAAGCAATGTTAACAATCTTTCTATTCTACTACCTTCTTCTAGATATGAAGCAAAATATGTGTTACCATTGTTAGTGTAATATGAGGCTGTACCTTAAAAGTGGTAGAGGTTGAATGTACTAGCCAGTACCTGTGGTCTTTTGAGGCTTAATAAAACAATAACTGGTGATATGTTTAGTGTTACAACTTACACGGCTCTATGAAAGATTAACCTGTACTGTACCTTTAGTGTGATGATTTTGAACAAACTAACCTGTTTCTGTGTGAACTGTGTTACAAGGCTGAAATGAATTTGCCAGTGCCATTAGTGTGCAAGGCTGGATACAATTTACTGTGGCAAGGCTGATGATGAAATTCAACTATAGTCATGCATTTAGTGCTAGGAGATCTACTGCACATTTAGTTTCATGGGGCTGTATGGACTACCTGTACGTTCTGTTGTGCCACACTGGACTAAAACTCTCATGCCATTGCTGACTATGATGGCTAACTAAATTTGACTCTCCTAAATTATAAAATTGTCAGATTAAATAATGGGAAAACTTAATTATGTCCTTCACTTTGGAAGAAACATCCTGTAGTACTTTATAATGTGTGTTGAGCATTGACATTGGTGGACAGACTTTGTATGCTTTTGTCTATCAGACTGATACTAACAGTGTCTTCTGTGTGAAAGTTCATTCTCAGTGATGTCAGACATTATCTCATTCAAATTAGAATATTATGATCAGACTCACATCCTTGAAGATTCAAATTACATCTGATATGATTTTTATCTATAGCTGATCCTCATGAGTTTGTTCATACCAAATGAGTCACTCTTTTCCTATTTCCTGTTGTTAAGGAAAACAGTGGATTCCTGTTAATTTGTTTTCATTATTTACAGTGTTGATTGAAGTTCTCCAGTGTAAACATGAGCATCTTTATGTCGTTAAATTATGAACCAGACTGTTGTTGTCTGTATGGGACCAGCCATTTTGCATTTCCAAATATCAGAAAAACATATGCAGCCATAAGACAGACCACAAAAATGGGATAATTAATAGCAAAAAGCCAGAGTAGAACATTTCCTGTGTGAAAAAAACATGGAAAAGGATGAATTGATGATGAAATTATGTGAATTTGGATATTTACACAATATTTCATACGAAGTGTGTTCATACCGTTTTAATCAATCTGATCACCATTTTTAAATTGATACAAATCACCTTCCTATTGATGGAGTCTTCAGTGCTTTGCTAAGTCAGGACGGTTTAGTGCCATTTGTTGTCACCTCTTTGTCAAAAAGTTGAATGGAGGCGCTCTAAGCCCACCATGGGCAATCTTTTGACCTCGGGACCAGCCGCCTCCATCAAATTCGCTTTTTGTATTTAATTTTTGTATTTTCTTCCTTTTGCGAGCCGCAGCTTTTCAAAGCCAGCAAAATAATATTTACATTTATTTTCACCGAAAACTTTTGTCTCTTTGAATACTTACGGTGTGTGTTAGTGAATTGTGAGGGTGTCAACCACACTATTAGGCATAGCATGTATCCACTGTTTCGTCTCCAGTCAATACAATAGACCCCAGAATGGTTGTCTCCATTATTGGCTTTCATACTTGTATGACAATTTAATGAACCGTGAATCCAGCTCTGCTACCATCTGGGATAACGCACTTTTTTTTTTGTCCGGCGGAAATTTTCAGCGGGATTCTAGTCCTTAGGTGTGTGTCTGTTAGATAAATTTGGTTGTCATGGATTCGTTAATTATCAATACATTTCACTTTTCATTCAATTTTCTTTGGTGGTGATATTGGACATCAATAACCTAGCCTGATTGTAATATGTACATGTTCGAATTAACGTTGCGAAGGGCGTGAGACATTATGTACAGTGTTTATCTGGAACAGCTTTGGACTTGAAAGTACAGTGAATGTGCTCTTCAAATTATCAATTAAAGTTCAGAGAAAGGTTAGGTCACTTTCTAAAGATGTTGGGAATTTTATTTTAGAGAAATGGGAAGGACTTCCCCAATTGTGGTATCTAGGTTCTGTCAGTACGTTCTCGACTGTTTTTGTTATTGGGGAAGGTCAAAGGTCATTTGAAGTTCAATATGTATGCTAAAGTATAAAATTGTTGTAAACTTGATAACACTAAAAAGTAAACCTGGATGAACTTCATATGTGGTATGTATATATCCACTTGAGTTGGTACATGAAACCTAGTGTTTGCTGAAGAGGTCAAAGGTCACTTGAGGTCCATATATGCCACAGCTGCCATAGATGCCTGAAAGCCTTGTAAACATGATAACTCCAAAGCTAAGCTTGGATAAACTTTATATTTAATAGATGGTGCTCTAAATGAAACATTTTTGGTAGCAGTTTTGGGGAAATTTTCATAACATCACATATGACATGAATGTTGAATATTGACATGTGATTATGCAATCGCTTGAGACTTGGACTTGGCCAAAAATAGAAATGCTATTTACTGATATATCATCACGAGTGGCTTGGACTAAATAAAAGAAAAGGGAGGAAAAAAGGAGAAAATATGGGCCTTTTCAAAGCCCTAAGAAGAACATTCAAATTGATTCAGACACTCAACCAAATTTTTTCCAACAATTGAATGCTTGCAGCAGGAATATTAGAACTGGTCTGTGTGTGTGTGAACCCTTCAATTCTGACCTTGTTTTCAAAAGTTTATTTTAATATATTGAGGATATTTCAAATTTTATCACATATTCCCAAATAGCTAAAATATTTGGAAAGAATCTAAAGAGTCCCATCAAGCTAAGTTACTTGTCTAAGAGAAGGGAAATCAAAAAGTAATTGCTTTGATTAAGAACATGACTCGCTTTGTGTTAATCCAAGGGTTCCCACACATGAAAAACAAAATTGCATTGAAGCAGAAGCTCATCAAATCATCCCAGAAGCATGTATAAAGAGAGGTAGGGTGTTCCCTTGTTATATGTGAATGTCAGAACGACATCTTTCATCCATTTTCCAGCTGTCTCCCTTTCAAAAAATCTAATATCCATTTCTTTCTTTCATTTAATTGGATGATTCTCACCATATCTATATGGGAGGGTCATAAAATATGGTGATCTTTTTATCTTTAATCAGACCCTTTTAGCCAACCCATTATGGAATAATGCCACAAGTGGGTAGTAAGTCTATGCAAGTGAATTTTCATCTTAATCATCATAATGTTATCATGGGATGTTGTCTTGATATTTGTGCTTTTAAACAATTGTTTATAAATTGTTAGTTATCTGTAGACACCAAAACAAAGGTTTTTGCATGCTCCATTTCTGGAAGGAACTTCTGCAGTTTTACTGTATGAATTTCTGTATTGCTAAAATATTCCAGCTGAGTTGAAATTCTTACTTTTATATTTGGTTTGTCTACCACAATTATCACCAAAAAAATACAACAGAGATGAACAAATAGATATTGATATAAGGAGCAGAGGGAAGTGGAGTAGAGAGGAGAAAGTCGTTAACAGATGGGCAGAGTGTTCCATTTTAACTTTGTTATTACCAAGTGGATTTTTATTTGTGAAAATGAGGGTACTGGTTAGTGCAAAAGCTTTACAAACTATTCTACGATCAAACGGCCCATCACAAAGTTTGCATCAGGTGTACTGCAAAACAGACTTTGGTTGAAATTACTAAATAATGAAACCGATTAAGTCAGTTGCTTTCCATTACAGTTTATCTGTGACCATAACCTAGTTTTTTCCTGGGGCATTTGGGTGGATAGTTGAATACCAAGTAGACTGTTATACATATGAAATTGAAGTCATCTTGGAATTTATTAACATCTTGGTGGGTTGGATGTGGAGTTTTTATTTTGTTACCAAGTGAAAGTAAAACTAAAGCCCAGAAGGAAGGAAGTCTTTGGTTGTCATCTAACTGTACCATGAATCAGAAATTCAGGAGACATCAGAAATAAAATTGTTCATGCTGAAAGATAACAGCAATCTGTTGCGATGACAACCAATCATATAGCTTGAATGTTTAGCATTTTGTCAGGAAGAACATATACAGGAAGTACATATGAGTTCAAATCTTGGAACTGACTTGAAAAGGTCTTCAACAAAAAGGTTAGGTAATATAAAATATAAGAGATTGGCAAGGAATACAGAATACTTCCATGCCATAATGCATAACAGAGGACTAACCATACAGTAGTTAGTCCTCATATCTGACAAGCTTAAATCTGCTAGACTTATTACAAGCAAGATCTTCAATACTGTTTTAATAGCGAGTTTTCTGATATTTTGCACACAGTACACCTGTAATTCTATGTCAGATAAAATTAATGTTTATGTGAAGGTCATTATGTCTGTATGTATGGAAATACACAAGGGCGGTTTTATTATTATGCTCTGTTATCAGTGATAGACTGACTACCTGCAGTATTGTGGAATCATTTGCATTATATACATTGCAACCTTGTCCGTCTTAGTCATTCTCACCTGTTAGCAGCAGACAAAAAGGTAGGTCACAAAGTATCCACAATTCAAATGGGAATTTCAGAAAGGATCAGGAAATGTGGAAATGTAGGTTTCTAGGTCTATCCTGAATGAAGAAATGAAACATAACTCACTTATAGATATTTGTCCATTGTACAAGAGAGACTGGTACCTTGTTGTGATAGTGTCATGAGGGGGTAGTAAGTTTCTGCCAAAAGGAGGGCATCTGCACACCCTTTCAAATCGACCTCGTCGATCGAGTTAAAGCAAAGGGAAAATTGGCAGTAGATTTGTGTCAGTCGTTTCAAGATTATCAAATCATTGCAACTTGCTTTCTGCTAAGCCAGTTTAAAATGCTACAAATTATAGGCTAATAAGTTGTTCTGTGTCTGAGGGTAATAGACTAATAGTGCTATCTATTCCAATTTAAACTTTGGTCTGTAGATGTGACTGGCTTATTAATCCATAGCCCAATGCATGACACTTCAAATTGATACATTATTCTTACATGAGTAACAAATTTAAGAACTCCATGTGTGACAATCTTTACCAAATATTATTTCCAGATAAGAGTTACTAGTTCTCTTTGTCAGAGAGGATTGGAAGTAGAGGTCCAACCTTTCTCCCATAAGAATTAGGTCAGAGTCGCACTCCACTCGGCAAGGACCAAAAGGGACTTTATAGCTAAGTAAAGTTTTTCTTTTATGCCCATCAGTATTAACTTCCAAGGTGTGAAATGGATTTTAATTTTCAGCTAAATAATTCTCCCACTGGATTTGTTATGAAAGTTAGGGAAAGCATGAAGATATGGTTAACTTCCCCTAAAATTGGGCTAATCTGTGAAAAGTTGTGAAATCTGTGAAGTGTGACTGATGGTGACATGTTATCTATAGTTTTCATGGAGCAAAGAAAGAGGCAGAAGTTTGGCAGTGGAAGGGGTTTAAATTACAATCAAGGAAAGAAAATTCTTTTGTCCCTTTCATTAAGTGTTAAATGGCATTAATTATAGAGATGCTATATATTCTTTGTCCTCATGCTTCTTGTATTGCCAAGGAAGGGGAGTGGGGAGGGGGGTCCTTTCATATAGACAAAGAATTTGTCAGTGTAATGGTAGAGGAAGTTAATAATTAATTGGATGCCTATGGGCACAAATGCTACCAAAAAAAAGCAATAATTTGAAATGGCTTCTCAAAGAATCCTTTGTCTTACCATTGCTAAATGTAAAACATGTAAGGTAATAGTGTGCTCATAATCTTTGAGTTAAAAGTTTTAATCAGCTTTTTGAGTTTGATCAGCAGTTTTTTTTTCAAATCAACCAATAATTACTCTAAAAAATGAAATAGCGATTGATCAGAAAGTAACCATTACAAATTTTGTAGCCAGGACACTTTTGTACATAACATTGGTCATAAAATTTCCAAATGTTGGCCATGTTTTATTTAAAAAAAAAAAAAAAACTGTGGTATAGAGAGGATTTTTCCAATCAATGCTTATAGCTGCTTTAGGAGACTACTGCTTATAAATGTTTTGGTTTGTACTTTAAAGGATGGATGATTTTAAGGCAGAATTTTAGACAATTTTTGTTAAATTCTATCCATCATGTTATCAATTCCAATAACTCAACAAATCATCCTTGGATAACATTCGACATCATTTGTCCTTGATAAAATTGTACTACATTGTTAACATATTACATTTGAGGCCATAATGTTTCCAATTGAGTTCTGGTTTCCGTCTAAGGAACTCAATGGTCTGTGTATTAGACTAAATAGTCCAGTCACTTTGTCGGACAGATAGCGGTGGTTTTTAACGGTCTGCAAATCATCAAAACGAATTTTGTGCCCTAAGTCATCCAGTGAAGGAATATAAGCAACACATTACAATATCATATAGATTTATTGCTATTAACTAGAAGCAACTGTTGATGGAGCTAAGAACACTACCCTAAAGGATTCAGCATTGATGGAACCCCCTTATGGAAAGTAGGGCTTCAAGTTAAACCCTTTTCCTCTTTATTCTCAGGACACCAATGCAAAACTTGGACATGTCTTGGCTTTTAGTTTCATTTAGTATGGAAAGATGTAATGGATTTCAAAATGTCCAGTCTGTTACAATTCTTTCAACAACTGATCCTATATTCTCATTGGACAACAAAATTGTTATTTAAGATGAAAGTTGCTGCTGCCCATTTGGTTACTTAATATATAAATCTCTCCAGTTTGCCTTCACCTGTCTATGGGATATAGATTTACAGGACCTCAGAGTTCTGAGACTGTTGATCACCCCAGGGTATTGGAACACCCCCTACTATCACTTCAGTTGATTGTTTTATGAATGGTAAAACCCAGGGTAACCATGAATCTAACACCTTCATTTCTAAGGTTTAAATTGTAAATATCATTTTTTAGGTTCATGACCCTATTTACGCTAATGATTTTTATTACTACCTTTGGACACCAACTAATGCCCCTGTTGTCTTCTGTAGTTTATGGTCCTTCAGAGGAGAAGTCTGAACCAGACTCTCACAAGGAAACAAGAAAGTGGGGTAAATTTGTGACCCCTAACAAGCTTTGCAGCAAATGTTCATAGAGTGTATCACTCAATTTGGCTCCATGGAAGAGAATTTTCACCAGAATAATGCCTTAGCTGTTTAAACACTCAGCAGTTGAATCAATAGTAATGAAATCTATTATTTTTAATCCAAAGTTGAAGAAGATGCTAATATTCTGTCACTGATAGATGTTAAACAGAAATGTTTCTATACTACCACAGACACTGTTTTATTTTACAAAGAACTATTACACCTTTCAAATTTTAAGTCTAAGGTTTCTAACAGGGAAACTATACTTGAAGACTCTGCAAGGTCAAATACAAGTGATCATCAGTCACATAGTCATGTCATCAAAATCAAATGTGAGATGTTTGTAGTGAAGGGGGGGGGGTGTCTTCATCTAGCTTGATAAATTTCAAATTGATGCATTAAGGTTCGTAAAGCTGTGACATGAAGGGTTCCCTGCTGTTTGCATATAAAATGTTCCTGAATGTGTTTGATGCAAATAATGATCAAAGGCTACTATGGCTATCTATGCCTTACCTCGTAAGTAGTTCTGAACAATAACTCACTTTTGATAATATATATATATGTATATGCATTACCTTGTAAGTAGTTCTGAACAATAACTCACTTTTAATAATTTTTACTGTATACTATGGAAGAGTATGTTGCACTATGTAGTGAAAGTTGCACCTGTTTGTATCATTCTAGAGTTAATGGGAAATCTTCTTGTGAACTGTAATAACCCTGTGGCAAGTGCTCTTTTACTCTGCTAAACTCTGCTAGCTGAGATAATGTATTCAAATATCATTTGAAGAAAAAAAAATCATTTGATTTCTGATAGGCTTACCCCAAGGATAATCCCAGTGTGCCATTGAAACAAATTTCAGCTTTGATTGGAGTGCTCAAGTAATTTTCTCAGTTCTTTAAAGTTTCAGTTCCGATCTTGCAATTGATACCAGAGGTGACTCAAGCAAAGTGACCTTTCAGTAGGAGGTCAATGTCAAAAACACTTTGATGTGGAAGCAGATTATTCAACAGTTTCTTATTTCATTATTAATTTTTTTCTCTTCCATTTCTATAACTCAAAATAATTTGGCACCTCCCGATAAATGTCTCTGTAATCGAAGACACTTAGCCTTAGGATTCAGATTTCCAAGTTGAAAGTCTCTGCAATAAAATATTCCTACTATGTGAGTCTCCATACATTTACTCTTCTGCCAGTCTGTTGGCTTTTGAACCTTTGTGGTAGGTGGAGAAAACCACACCAGCTTGAAAATAATAGATTTTTGCAACTGGATATTTATATGGCATGTTCTGGAATAATTTAACATTTTTTTTTGTATTCTGTAGGATTTGCTGGGATTATGTTAACTGTTATTTAATTGTTCAAAGAGAAACTTATTTGAATTCTAGAGATGACCCAAATTGCACATGGGCAGTAGAACATGATCTCTCTGTATATAGTATTGCAAAACACTGCACAAGTTGATCTCTGCAGCCATGCAAATGGAGTGTGAATAGCGAAAGCTTAATACGAAAGTCAGTGCGACCTGATAAATAAAATAGGGCCTTTGATTGCATTAAGATATCATGCAGACGCACAGACGAAACAATCCGTTTCTGGTTAAAAGTTTCTGCATTCTGTTATAAATATGTACTAACCTAACCAATACCTTTTCAGAGGGTAGACAACCGTGTTGACCTGTTAGTTTAGAACAGTTTGCCAATAGCCACCCCCAGCCCACATAAACATAGACATGAATTTAAAGTGTGAACAAGTACAAACAAAAAAGTCATATATAACACTTGTGCTTCAGTGATGTTCTGACCTTTTAAACATGGAAATACATCACACCTCATCTAACCCTACGTTACCCCATTTCCACCCCACCATAAACCTCTCCATAAATGGAGAAGGTTAAGTGAAGACTAGCACACAAATGGGAATGGAATTTATAACATCAATGCCATGAGGTGCCCTGTTAAAGAGGCCATGACACGAAAAATCCAACTCATCGAGAGTAACTTCCTCTGAATCTATGAGAAAATCTATGTTCAAAACTATCCTCAACACCTTGAAAACCTCAAGGACTAATTAGTAATTAACGTTTTAATATTCGCATCCGAAAATAGATACCTGAGAATGCGATTTCACAACAAGACAATGATGACGTCATGTTAGGAACACACGTGCAAAGCTCAGGCATGTATCGGATGCGCGACGATCATACCGTTCCATATACAGTACACGCACATTTACACTGAGAGAACAACCACTGTATTACGCTATATCGTTAGAAATTTCAAGTTTGTTTTACAACTGTTGTAAACTATCCGAGAGAAATGCCGGTCCGTTGTGTTGTTGGGGCTGCATAAATATCATTACCCATGCAATTAGCCTTCATCCATGGCTGAAGGACGAAAAAAACACGGCGATTATGACCAAGTTAGTGCACAACACCAGCGCCGATTTCACTGGGCCTAGCCAGTATGCAGCTCCGAATGAAGCGAACACTTCACGGAAGCATACTACGATCCCTCCTTTTTGTTATGAAATAAAACAAATGTACTTTAACGGTTCGACATAAAAGAGTCATTCTTCTGTCAAGTAATCCACAAAAAACTACTCTGAAGACCAGATCGGGGAACAGGAAACCTCCAATGGGGCAAGTGGCGATCCTTAGGAGGTAGCGCGCCGAGCACTAGTAGTACTATAGTATGGTTCCCCTATAGTATTAGCGTTACTACACTGAAGTCGCAATAGACGAAGAGATTTTACTGTATCATCTAAATTAACACCCCCTTCATTGCTCTATTGTATACTAATAAGCTATGAGGTTAGCTTCAGAGGCGATGGGTTACATCTTCTTGTGAACAAATCTCAGTGCCCCAATTTATTTCTGGAATATGCTGGATCAGTTAATTATAGCAATAATTTCTTATGCCTATTCCAGGAAAACCATTTATTATGTTGTGGAGGGAGTGGGGGTAATGGGGATGGGTCAAAATAGGTAGGTAAAAAGATTTTATTCCAAAGGTTGTTTAATTAAATCTCAAAGCGATTTATTTTAAAGTCACAGAGCCAAAAATTCACACAACATAGTTCAAGTGTTAAATCATTGAACAAAATTTATTCAATATCAGTTCTAGACAGTCATTCTGGACAATCTGAACTAACATTAACAACAATCATTGTATTATATGACATAAAAGTAAAACTGTACTTTCCATAAACATTATCATTCTTAAATTACACTAATGTAATTTGTGACATCAAAGGAGGTTAAAAGAAAACAACTTACATGATTTTTTTTGCTTTAAGCCTACAAAGCAGTTGCATGTCCATCGCTATCAATCGTTGTTGTGACAAATTAATTAGAATAATCCAGAAGCAAATACAATACAGGGTTATTTAAACCAAGAAACACTGCACGACGCAACTCACATGCAAAAATGTTACCCACGCACGACGACACGTACAACACTGATGGGCAATGTGAAACACAGCATCACACGCATTAAACAATCGAAGACCATTAACAGGGTGTACTGCTGAGTTTTTGAAGAAAGACTACAAAACAAACCAACTGCTGCTGAAGAAACAGTCTAAACATTCAAGAGTTCTGCTGCCTCCATTGGTCTTTATTATGACTTTTCTGTCAAATATCATTGGTGATATGGTTATTTTGGCTTCCAGATTAAAGGTACGAATCAAACGAGGTAAATGCCCCTAAAAAGGTCAATGCCCGTTCCCTTATGCACATATTATATGACATCACGGTCACGCCAATACTTGTGTCTAAATGCTTCAAAACATGCCTTTTCTTTTATTGTTGATGTTGGGTCTGGAAAATAACCTTTTCATCCTGAATTAAAAGTCTTGAATTTCAATATATCAACACTGAGGGAACCCTGACGGATTGATAATCCAACACAATCGTAGTTTAGAAAGGCTTCCTATACAATGAGTTTTCTCCTGGCAACTTGAATCCAGTGTAATGACCATTGGCTGGAAAATCACTTCTGATCCTTTGGACTGCACATGATGGTAGCACAACCCTGACGTGTCTTGCTAGGAACCCCAAGTATCATTGAACCTGTTGACCGTAGGCTATGTATCTGTACTGCCTGGGAAAAAATTTATGAAAGTTCAAAATGTATTAATGTTGGCCATGATGTCCACAATAACAAGCAGGCACACAATGTACAGTTATGGTTACATTTGTTGTGATTTTACACCTTCCATGTATCATGAAACATTCTTTTGTTTCAGAAAATTGATTTGCAAAACTCCAGGCCAAAGTACTAGCCAAGTAATAATGAGTATGAAATAACACATATGCCTACCTAGCATGGCTGCATAATGCAACTTACATCCCCGAGCCAAACTTTCAGTATGCAACCAACCCTACTAGTACTACACACTCTACATATGGGTTGTAAGTTACCGTAACACAACGCACAATACGGTTTAGGGTGTTCCGCGAATTCCAACAACACATGCACAAAATGGACTGGATTTTGTTTTTAAATGCTTCGTTAATAAATTCTTACCACGTTGTATTTTCCTTGCAATGGTTTCGAACGGATTTCTTCTTCGATATGTTGTGGAGCTTCAATTTCGGCTCGTTTAACAGGCTCGAACTGATACGGTTCTAACACCTCCGCTCCACCCTCAGCGTTCGGTTCAATATTGGAATGATCATCGCCTTCACTCTCTGCTTCGAATATGAGAAAGGGCACTCTAATTATAGCCCAATTTCACTGCCTAGTGAAGAACCATTATCACTTTGAACTTCGGTTGCCGCATTTGGCTCTGGATCCGCCATTTCACAGGAAATTTTGATTTGATATCGCACTTGTGATCGGTGTTTTGTTTAGTAACTACTAGTGGTATGTGTACTTGTCTACTGTGTACGTGAATGGTACCGTAGCAGCGACAACAAATATGTGTTCAAAACGTGACGTCACATGACGTCATGCGAATCGGAAAATTTTCGAGTAAACAAAGTTTCAAACGCCGAAAAGGGTAAATTCATTCTCAATTTTCGACTTGAAAAATCAAGTTTTAAACTGGCAGATTGGTTGATACATGTTTTAGAGAACATTCTTTGATGGATCCCAAAAATATAGGACTTTGAAATTTTCGTGTCATGGCCACTTTAAAAGCGTTTGTATCACAAACTAGTGTAGAAACCAGTCCTATTGAAAGTAATTTTTTAGTAACAAAACAGTTCTTCATAATGGAAAAAGTTTTGCTTGTGAAAGGTTTTTTCCCCCATTTGATGAATGCCTGAGATACTCGCCTGGTAACAGACACTTATATTCTTATGATAAACCCCTTAAATACTTACTAGTTAGTTGCAAATTACGAGTAGCTAACAGACCTTATATAAACCTGCCCTGATCTCTCAATGACCGGAACAAACATTTAGAAGAAAAGGACATGACTTGAAGAGGCAGTGGCAATACAATGTGTAGACTGGTTGAGTGGTCTGTAGTAGGTTTACATGTCTATCACTTTCATTAATGGGGGGTGGCAATCTAGTTGCTTTGGAATGCAATAATGTCAGCATTTAACTCTGTCTGCAATGTTATTGTTTGCTGCTCGATGCTCTGCATTGTTCACTCGTTTTATTTCTCAATATTGTTTACGTAACAGTTTTCACACAGCAGTGAGAAATTCCTCGGAATGAAGAAATCCAATATCAAATGGGAGAGTGATTTAGCGAAATATCAATGTAAATGGCTGATAGACCACTATATGTTAAATTGTAATGTGAGCATGCATAGAACAGTTATTAGTAGTGTGGATAAAGATAAACAATGTTGGGTATTTAAGACCTTGGGACTTGATCCTTACTTACCTGGATCTTCACAATGCATAACTAGCCTATCCAAAATTTACTGAATAATAATGAAAAATTGAATTAATATAGATTTATCGGAACACCTTATAATCATTCACCCCTTCTAAAAATACTAACTTCTTGTTTATAAAATATGCTTGTCAGTTTTAAAGGGTAAATAGTATTGCCTAGCTTTATGATATGGTCAGTCACACTAAACTACTGCAATGCTTCAACACTCAATTTCTGGCACTCGTAGCATTATTTCTCACTGAGACAATAACCATTGTATTCAAAGTTTCTTAATGTATGTGAAAACCAGGAAACAAAATTGCCAGAAAATTACTTTTGAAATGTTTTAACAATATTATCAGCATGTTAACATTTGTGGCAAATACTGATTGACCTTCAAATATTAAAACTAAAAATAGGTTTGCATTTTACAATATGGGGTAGCTAGAGCTATGTTGTTGTTTGGTAATCAAACCAATTTCTGGCTAATTTACAAGGAACAATTTGTGAGTTGTTTAATTAATCAATGGGTCATCCTTAACATTTACAGAATGTTTGTTGAAAGTTATCTTTCCAAAGGCGTGCATTGTTTAATATAATTTTAAGTTGCAGTTAGGGAGCAAGTAATCAGTGTGAAAGGCAGTGCCCTGCAATCATGTCCTGATTGTCCTACCCAACCCTAACTTTCTTCCTACATCGTTGAACTTACGAACTCGACACAAAACTCCCTCCACTCCTCCTTACCTCCTCTGCCTCTCCTGTAAAGCAAAACTGAGAGCATCGTAATTTTCCAACCTATGAAATTATTGTATGTACTAGGTTTTGGCACATACACATGCCCAGACATTAAGAATGATTTTATAGTGTTCAGTATATTTATAAACACAGGGATAAAAATTGACTGCTAGAATTGCTTGTATGGTGTGTTGTATCTTTCATAGTGTAGTACTAATAATATAACCTATTTTCTAATGCAAGGACATGATTATCTTTGAAAATTTGCAAGCAGTTTGCCTATGCTTCTGTTATATGCTAGACTGACAGTGAAAGTAAATGTATTTCTTCAGTTGTAGGTCATGTAGCATGAAATTCTCCTGAAAGCATTTCCTTATTCATACCACAAGCCCAGCTGTACTAACATCCCTACAGCAGCAATGTTTATTATTCAAACAAATGGCAAGATTATTGTTATCATTCTGTTAGGCTGTAACTGTCAGTAATTGAGTTGAGACATTTAGAAGGTGCAAAATATTTTCCTTATCTTAAAATAAATGAAAATGCTCAGTTAACATTAATATGTCACAGTGATATTTACTAAAGCATTTATTTGGGGACACTATGTAAATGGCTTTTAAAATGGGACCATTTGGAGTACTATTTGAATTTTTTTTTTTAGAATTGTAGAAAACAGTCAAACAGCAAAGAAAGCTACTTTAAGTCCATTCCAGGTATTAGATTTAGTGTAAAGGAGCAACTGTAGGCAATTTTTTTTTATAAATATTTTTTTTACATATTTTTAAATTATTGTCATCTTTAATGAGGGTAGTCCTGCTCAGTGCAGAAGCACTGCTTTCCAGAAGTCCTTTGTAGGTGTTATGTTACCATTCGGTGCAGTGCCATTCTGTAAAAGGGGTGCATGCCTGTGTCACATTTAAGTCCTTCCTGTACTGAGCTATGCGTCACTCTCCCTTGTTTTTAACCACAGTGGCCCCAACATTCTCATACCATTGACATTCCATAACTAGTTATTGCCTAAAATGAAACACAGTGGTTTGGGCTTTAATGACAGAATAAAAAAGCTAATTTAGAGAGAAACACAACCTCATTGAAATTTTATCTCTTTAGAAGACATTGCCTCTCCCAGACTTTGCTAGGATATCTGGCTTTCAGTTCTTTATAGCCCATCAGTTTATTGTGTGTTTTTCAACTCTTTTGAAGCTTTTATGGGGTCACTTTTGAGCCAAAACTAATTTGCTGAAATTTACTCAAGGCGTCTAACTAGTGACTTCCTGGGTTCATTTTGCATCATTAAATCAGTAGCGCAGTGTTTTGCAGTGTGTTTAATTACATTTCACTGTAAAGAGTGTCACAAAAAGGGGGCTAAAACTTGCATTGTCCAGCTGATGTGTGACAGTCAATCAATGACAAAAGCAGTTAATTCTGTCCTAAATAGTTTGGAAGTATTTGTGAATATTTGAAGTTTGAAATTCCATTCCACCAATTGTGCCCTGAAGTCAATGGTCTTTTTTCAAACTTTAATCTGTTTGTAAAAAAAAAAGAAAAAAAAAAGAAAGTTGTCTCCTTTTCTTCCTCTTTTCTTTCACTAATGAAATAATCAGTTTAATCAGTTTAATCAGTGCTAGATTTATGATGAACAGAGATTCAGCTCACAAACATTTAATTAATTATAAATTTAATTTCCATGCTTGTTTTGTTTTATACAGTATACACTATTCAAAGTTGATGACAGCTAGGCTTTGTTTTTCTTGAACATTACAAGATCTGAGGCAATGGTTGAAAATGTATCTACCTCCAAACAAACTGAAGCCAGGGAGGAGTTGTATTTCAATTGACTGTTGAGAGGAAGTATCAGTTAATATGGTAACAGTGATTCTTGCCTGCAGAGAAATTGTCTGTTGAAACTAAACCACAAAAGAGAAGGTTAACCTTCTTGAAGAAGACCAAATACTTCATATTTACATTACCTGTCCTCTCACTATTGATGCATTCTCAATTGTGTGCCATGCACTAAATTGTTTATATTTCAGTGTTGTTGGGTGTTTGTAACCAATGAGAAGTGTACTATTAACACTGAATATCCTTTGTGTTTATAATCATTAGAATTATGTCACGTTATGCATGCTTGTCTGCTTTTACATGCTGTTTGCATTCTGTGGACAATTTTACTAAATCTACCACAATGGAACAGAGGAAATATAAAAGAAATTGTAATATAATATCAAAGACATCCTCCATGATTTTGTTACATTATAAAGGTAGGTTAACGAGTAAGTTGCCTACTTTTTCTTGATTCCACGTGGTTCTCCACATGTTAATGCTAATCACATATAGAAAAGCAAATGGAGAGGGGGGGGGGGGGGCGGATGGGGGAAGGGTAGTTCACTTGTACTTAATTATTAGAAATTAAGAGTAATCAAGTTAATGACCTACAATGTGTCATTTTGGTATCAAATAGCATCGATAAATTCATCAAAATGTCCTTCACATGTTAGAATTTTCTTTATTTTATCGTTTCTTTCCTTTTCACAACAGAGTGGGTATACCGCACCGGCACAGCCGAACAAAGGATCATACATGGATATAGGAATGGGAAGGGTACCTCCGGTGCAACAACCAACTCTTGGAGACAGGTTTGGCCTGCCAGCATCAGGTCTGAGCCCAGCATCCATGGGACTGGGGGTCCGACCCAACCAAACAACTGCCGCATCCTTCTTTGCCAGGTAAAGATTACCTTAGTTTACTCTGGTTGAAGTTATTCTCAGACCATATGAAGGATAGATAACATGGATTAGCTCACCTATACCACCCATCTGTTACTGAATAAGATATTTAATTGAAATTTGAAAATATTTTAGGTAGTGGAGTTTTGACAGTGATTGCTATACTGTATTTAAGGCTTTTTATGGGAAATTAAGTGGTAGTTTTGGTTATTTCTGGTAAAAGTCTGACACCCCTTATAGAACAGACCACCCTTTCCTACCCCTACTTTCATGGCCCTGCTCATGATCTACAGAAGTTGTAAGGGTGAATTCCGTGGGGAAGTACAATTTCTTATTACTTAATGTAATCTTTGGGTATTGACTGTTAGCTTGTTACCCAAAAGAAATCAGATAATAGCTGTCTCACATTTCAGAGCCTACAAAGATTCTCTTTCCTTTTGTTTACCAAGATTCCTCAATTCAATTCTGCAGATGTGTCATTGAATTTGTTTTCAGTACTTCTTGAATTTCTTTTGTTTTCTGTGGAAAATGAGATCAGATCTTGTCAGGATATTTAGAAATTTTGATTAGTTTGAACACTGTCTACCAATCATTTCATCTCCTGATTTAATTACACATTCAACCCCTGTGGTTTGCCACATTCCAAGGTAGGCGTATTTAGAGAGCTTGGAAATCTTGCTCTGCACTAATTCCTTCTTTATTTTATATTTCCAAGAGGGTAATGACCCATCCATAAAATCCAACCAATAATATTAATTGCAAGTCAAGTGACGATCTGCATTGTACTTATAATACTGGCACAGTGACTTGCTGCTGGAGGTGAAATATGCTTCCATCGTTACTTACCTGTCCCGGAGTAACAATCCCTGTCTTTGCTCTTCTTCGTTGTTATTTCATCATTCCCATAGGGAGGATGAGATATTGTAGTTCCTTTGCCATGGTGGGGTACCCCAGGGTGACTAGAAGTTGAAACGTGTCTGTGTGTGTGTGTCATTGTGCATGTCTGTGTGTGTCCAAGTTTGTGTCAAAACTCCTACTTTTCAAACTTGGTGGGAAGGTACCCCCAGGGTGAAACCTTGTGTCTTGCAATCCCCAACCCCACCCTGGAAACAGGTCAAAGGTCAGATTTATTGTATTTTGTTGCTATAATTCGAGGGGAAACATTGAATCGAAATGGACCCTTCACAGATATAATGGAAATGTCAAAATATGCGGTTGCCATGGGAATTGTGGTCAAAGGTCACATGGTTTAAGGTCAGATGTATATATTTTTTAAATTTTGTGTCAAGAACTCCTAGACTTTGCCGATTTTCTTCAAACTTGGTGGGAAGGTACCCCAGGGTGAACCCTTTTGTCTCACAGACCCAAAAGTCAGGAGTCAAAGGTCAGATTTAGTTAAAATAGCACTTTATAGCTCTTAATCCAAGGGGAACATTGAATATAATCCTCAGAGGTATAAGGTATAAGGTAGTACTTTTCTTCGATTGCCAGAGTGCGTAGCTAATACTGTAATAAATTTGTTCATATGAAATCAGTGTTTGCTGGAGATGAGATATAGGTATGCAACTCCATGGATTGCCCTCTTGTTTCTTTTCTTATATTTGTCTTAAAGCAGTTTATGTTTTATATGGTGATAAAAGAAATGCAGTGAATGTTGTTCCCATTGTAATTTTTTAATTTCCCTAGCTTAGTTTCAGAAAAAAATGCAAATATATTTAATATCATATTTGAGTTACAGTAAGAGGTAAGGAAAGAATGATCACAATTTGGTAGTGCCAACATTATCCCCCCAGCTTTGTAACAAAGAGTTAATTTCTTTCACAAGACAGTGCAAGATGCCTAATATAGCTGAAAGTAACCTTATTTGTACCCATTAATACTTTGAATGAATTGCTAATTTGATTTAATTCATGAACCTCACATCCTTTGATGATGTCTCCAGGACGTGTTTAGGTCATGGTGGGAGGAGGGAAAAGAGATGACCAACATGTGTAACACTTACTATATTGCCTATGTGCACAGTGCTTGTAATTTATGATGCCAATTTTTGGTTCCTTGCTGAAAGCAAAGGAACCTATGTATTCAGGTTGGCGTGTGTGTGTGTGTGTGTGTGTGTGTGTGTGTGTGTGTGTGACGCTTAAGCTTGTATGCACGATAACTCAACAAGGGATGGACTGATCATGATCAAACTTGGTGGGTGGGTGGCCCATAGTGAGTAGATGAACCCTATTGTTTTTGGTGCCCACAAAGGTCACCAAAGGTCAGTTATGGTCCAAAAACCCAAAATACTAAAACTGCAATAACTCCCAGTGCCAATGTGCGACAAGGTTGATATTTTGGGACAACTTGTGAACTGGTTAGGGCAATATTTTGAAACTTAACGGTCATGTGATCTGAGGTCACCAAAGGTCAATTAATGTTAAAAAACTAGTATTTTTGCGATAACTTGAGAACGAATTGTCCGTTAGGGTTGGGAGTTGCTTCAGTGTAATCCAATTGTCGACCCACATCTGGGTGACCCTTGACCTCAATTTGACCTCTGGTGACCTTTTCATGTTTTGGGGATTTTTACAGTTTCGATGCTATTTTCAGATGTCAAAGGTACCTTCCGATCATAGATATCGATAGGTTGACCCCCGTGTGACCTTTGTGTGCGAACTTATATGGGGTCAAAGTTTTCGGTCAGAGTTAGGATGGCTGTACAGACTTATCGTGTTGATTTTTGGAATCAGCAGATCAAACTACATTTGAAACCAAGGTCAAAAGGTCAAAGGTCACATTAGAAAAAATGTGCTTAGTTTGGGAGAAAACGGGCGAAAAAGAAAATGTTTGGTTTTGATGCTAGATTTGGATATCAAAGGTACCTTCCGATCAAAAATGTCAATGGGTTGACACCCGGGTGACCTTTGTGTGTAAAGTTATACAAGGTCAAAGTTAATTTTCAGACATTTAATGCAATAACTCCCAGGGCCAAGGTGTAACAAGGTTGATATTTTGGGACAAGTTGCAAATGGTATAGAGGAATATTTTCAAACTTAACGGTCATGTGATCCGAGGTCATCAAAGGTCAATTAATGTTAAAAAACTAGTATTTTCGGTGAGAAAATGGGCAAAGAAAAAAATGTTTGAATTCTTACAGTTTTGATGCTATATTCACGTCTCAACAATCAAAAATGTCAATAGGTTTACCCCAGGTGACCTTTGTGTGTGAAGTTATATGAGGTCAAAGTAAATTTTCAGACATTTAGTGCAATAATTCCCAGTTCCAAGGTGTGACACGGTTGATATTTAGGGACAAGTTGCAAATGGTATAGGGGAATATTTTCAAATTTAACGGTCATGTGATCCGAGGTCACCAAAGGTCAATTAATGATAAAAAACTAGTATTTTTGCGATAACTTGAGAATGAATTGTCCGTTAGGGTTGGGAGTTGCTTCAATGTAATCCAATTGTCGACCCGCATCTGGGTGACCCTTGACCTCAATTTGACCTCTGGTGACCTTTTCATGTTTTGGGGATTTTTACAGTTTCGATGCTATTTTCAGATGTCAAAGGTACCTTCTGATCAAAAATGCCAATGGGTTGACCCCCGTGTGACCTTCGTGTGCGGAGTTATACGAGGTCAAAGTTAATTTTCAGACATTTAATGCAATAACTCTCAGTTCCAAGGTGTGACACGGTTGATATTTTGGGACAAGTTGCAAATGGTATAGGGGAATATTCTCAAACTTAACGGTCATGTGATCCGAGGTCACCAAAGGTCAATTAATGATAAAAAACTAGTATTTTTGCGATAACTTGAGAACGAATTGTCCGTTAGGGTTGGGAGTTGCTTCAATTCAATCCAATTGTCGACCCGCATCTGGGTGACCCTTGACCTCAATTTGACCTCTGGTGACCTTTTCATGTTTTGGGGATTTTTACAGTTTCGATGCTATTTTCAGATGTCAAAGGTACCTTCTGATCATAAATGTCAATGGGTTGACCCCGTGTGACCTTCGTGTGCGGAGTTATACGAGGTCAAAGTTAATTTTCAGACATTTAATGCAATAACTCTCAGTTCCAAGGTGTGACACGGTTGATATTTTGGGACAAGTTGCAAATGGTATAGGGGAATATTTTCAAACTTAACGGTCATGTGATCCGAGGTCACCAAAAATGTCAAAGGTACCTTCTGATCATAAATGTCAATAGGTTGACCCCCGTGTGACCTTCGTGTGCGAAGTTATACGAGGTCAAAGTTAAAAAATATTAATGAGGTCACGGGTCAAACGTGAAAAACTCCCAAGTTGCAATAACTTGGCTACTATTTATTGGAGTTTCGTCAAACTTGGTATGATGATATTGGTAGATAGTCTCCACACACTGATGTGTGTTGCAATTGATATCATGCATGTTTATAAGGGGGGGGGGGCCTAGCATTATTTCGTTATGAAAAGTTTGTATGCACAATAACTCAACAAGGGAATGACCAATCATTACCATACTTGGTGAGTGGGTGGCCAATAGTAAGTAGATTAACCCTGTTGATTTTGGTGCTCATATCATGAATATTAATGAGGTCATGGGGTCAAACGTGAAATACTCCAAATTGCAATTACTTGGCTACTATTACTAATGGGAATTTCGTCAAACTTGGTATGATGATAATGGTAGATAGTCTTCACACACTGATGTGTGTTGCAATTGATATCAGGGCTTAGCATTACTTTGGCAACAAAAGTTTGTGAGCATAAATTACTGTTGTTGTATTAGGGCTTTGTTAGAAATTTCCCTATGAATGGAACTAATGAACAGCAGCAAGGAACCATGAAATGTTTTCATTCTGGTTCATTTGAAGAGTGAGCTTTACATTCCATTCCATTATACCTGAGCCAAATAGAGACAACACAAGAGTGCCTTATTTTGCTAATTTTAACAGAGCTGCTGCGTAGACCAGCAACTGCAAGTAATTTCTGTAACATTTCTCTGTTTGTGGAGTAAACAGCGTTGAGGCGTCAGAGGTTCTATGTGTTATTAACTCCTGACTTGATATCAGTTTACATTCACAACAGAAGACAGTTGAACATGTGAGATTCTGAAATGCAGAATAATTCATCTTCCACAAAAATGAAAATAATATTGGGAGGAAGGATCTGCATCACTGTGCGGTAATTATGAAGATCGTCAATTAACCCAGATGACAAAAACTTAGGGAATGACTGTTGAAACAGGTCTCGTGATCTACTTCTCTTTAAAAACGATGGATAAAAATATTGAATTTAATAGAATAGTCACATGAACTTTTGCAAGGCAACATTTGAGAGTTTTTACTGCGGCTATCTTTCGGTGTTGCAGCCATATGACAAATAGTTGTTGTGTTGCTCTGCTGTAATTAAAGCTTGGTCTTTGCACACACTAGTAATGACATATAACTTTTCTAGTGAATGACATAACTAGTCTTATTATCTGTTGTTTTCTGCTGATGAGTAGCTAGCTCTATAACAGTATCATGATTAGTTAAAGCTTATCTGAAGCTACATGTCTTTTCTAGCCTTGCCATTTTCCATGGCTGATTCAGGCTGGACAGAATCACATGATTATGACATTCGATCGGGAGATTTGGATTGCAATTCAACAGCAGTTCTAGGAGGGTATTTGGCTTTTAATGCATCGACCGAACACACAATTATGACCCACTGCAAGTCTATGTAGTCTATTTGTAGTAAATAATAAATCTGAGGTGGTGCGATAATGTTAGGTAAGTACATAATGAGAGTCTTAATGGAGGTGCTAATGAGAGGTTCTTAATGAGTGTACTTAATGAGAGTACTTAAGTGCTTGTATATTGATGGTGACTTATGAATCGATGGTGATCAATAATGTTACAGCCCATGATTGTTCAGAGTTGGTCTGCCATTATTGGATGATTGTGATAAACACTGTCATAGCAGTTAGACCAGTCTGTGGTATTAATATCTATTGCATATTGGGACATTTAGTAGCATCATTACATAGTACATCTGTAATGAGATTTCTCTGTGTATTATAGAAAAATGATTTCATGATTCGCTATTTAAATCCTATGTTGCTGCTAAAAGTTTCTCCTACAGGGGCTTTAACTTGATTTGATAGTGCCATCCAGAGAGTAGAATACCGTTTTATTGCATTTTAAAAAAAAGACACTTTTAAAGTAGCCTGAAACATTTTCAGTGTTGTTTGCTTTAGGATGCCTTACAATGTATGCACAATGTCCACCATATATTGGAAATTTGTTGTATTCTTCTGTCCTTGGGTAAACACTCTCTCTCTCTTTTAAGATTGTGTTTGGAGTACTTTGATGAAAGCTTTACATGTTGAGCTGAATCATTGTCTGGGTAAGGAACATTCATAAATAGCGTGTGATTTACTGTCACTTAGCCATAAAACTACTAGTAACGGTTTTCCCCTGTGACAGCTCAAGTTCAAAGCCAAGTTAAAAGACTTGATCCTGTATCGTCCACAGCCCCACACAACAAGACTAGTTAGTTGCTGCTACAAGTGACCTTTGTGTAAAAGATGGGAGATTGTATTTGCAGTCCTGAGTGGGGTACTTTCTCTGTGGTTTATACCAATGCATGCATTTCATACATACCACACACAGCAGGTATCAGAATCTTGCCACTAGTCATTGTGGCAGACAGACTGTATACAGTAAGTATACCACAAAGCTTTCCTTTTATCACAATTTACCTAGGAAAACAGACAAGGGAAGCTGGAAAGTTCAGCACACAAAAAAAAAAAGAAAAAAAAAGAGGGAAAATGCTTAACTTTTCTATCAGTCATGTTTGAACGTATTAAGATTCTGACCCAACTATTTGCATTCATCACTTTCCAATTTTACATGCACCACTTCTATGTTAAGTCTACAGATCCGAGAATTAGGACTAACAATGAACACACATGTGGTTCGAAACATTTAAAAAAAAATTTTATTGGCACTTTTTACCACAATGACAGATTGTTATTCAAAGTAAGATTGACAAGCTAAGAGATACTTTTACATATTGCTACCATCACATGTAACTTTAAAAATTCAAAATTGTTGACTTTTGGTCAAATGCCTTAAAATGAGACATTATACTTATGTGTGTCGTATAAAGATTACATTGCACACTATTGGCAATATGCTGAGTGAATAAAACAGGCTAGATTGCGTTAGGCCAGTCCTGTCTATGGCAATCAGTGTTGTGGTCTGTATGCTATCACTAGAATGTTTTATTAAATTTTAATATTTTGTTTTTTGCAATGGCCCCATTACAGAATAACTCAAGTACAAGCTGAGTGTTAACAAACCAGAGCTACATATATTGCAAATATCAAGTAGCTTTATTTGGTATGATGATCACCTTCTGTTTGGGCAATAGATACTATTAAAGGTAGTGAAAAGACCATAAATTTATCTATAACTGTTTAACATTGCACAACTTCCTCTGCCGGATGCAATCAAACAATTTTTATTTCCAATATGCCGAAACAATACAATTTATTGTGAAGTGCCAGAAATCCACAAATTACCTAAACTAAGTTAAAACATTTCATTCCTTGTTTTATTGCCATTGTTATCAATATATCTGCTTGAAAGATATCTGGAATTTTACCAGAACTTAATTCATTTGAAAAATTGAAAAGATCATGTGTTTTGATAACAACCAACCCTAAAATAAACTTGACACTGAATAACCAAACTGAATAGCTCAAATCAGTTTAAAGTAAATAAATAAATAGCAAAAAATAACAAAATTCCTTGCTTGTTTGCATAGTGTATTTTATGATCAGATGCCTGACAGGCACACTGGGATATTAATTACTGTTGAGTGCTGGTGCCACCAGTTCTTTTGCTACATGGGCTGATGGAGAGTTTGATATACATTTTCATGCTCTTGAGAATCTATTAGTCTAACACCTGACAATTCTTCATCTTAGGGATTTTCAAACCGATTCCTCTTGCAGGACAATTTTTAAGAAAGTTATAATAACCAACGGGGGGAAGTAATGGATCCTACTTGCTGAAATTTGTCTGCTTTTTGGAGGTCAACCCAGAAACGAATATTTGCCAAAATTCACTCTTCAGATGGTATGATAAACTGTGACGATAACTGCGGTAAACAACCCATGCATGTCAGAGCCAATAAGAGCTTACCATCATAATTCTGGTTTCCTTCCAAATTGGATTTACTTAGAATGATGGTGTCCTATCAAGTTAGACCAAGTTACCCAGCTAGACAGCAGTCACGACAAAAAAAGAAAAGAAGAAAAAAAAATAGGAAGAAGAAGAAGAATATAAATAGAAGTGCATAATACTATCCCTATAACTTGTGACTTCATTTGAAGTTCACAGAATCTCTGGTAATCTAATAAAATATCCAAGAAAATGAGATTTGTTAAGAGGGAGGTTGAAGTAAAACTGTAAAGAGCTGGATTGATTCACTTAGCTTCACTTTGAAGAGATGGGGATAGGGAGGGTTTTACCAACGAACATGTGTTTTTCCTCTTCTGTTCAGTGTGATATTGCACATATCGGCCGGGCTTTAGGGATCGGACTTATGAAATGTGTTGAAATCAATTAGCACTCAAGAAAAACGCTACTTGCTGATCTTGTTTCTCAATCAACTGAATTTGATTCCATTTTATTGATGCTAAAAGTGTTGAATTTATTAGATTTCTCAGGCAGTGGCGCATCTTAAGTAGACAGGCAGACTGCTGAGTTAATTTAACAGTGTTTATTTTTAATGAATAAAGTAGTAGAAACAGGTGACAATTATCAAGACTATTTTGGAAACTTTTTCAAGAGATTTCAGGATGAAAATGAATAAAAGAGGCATTATTAAGACTTGTGCAACATTTCTGATAACTCTCATAGAGTTAAAAAAAAATTGTAATTATGTTGAAGATATTCAGAGATACTTTTACAGCAGTAGAAGATGATATAAAGGCTATATAAGAAAAGTTCACATTGTGGCTTTAAATAGTTTAGAAAAGAATAAATATATAAATACCACCTGCAAAGTGGCAATGAATTTGTTGTCTGGTGAACACTGTTAGTGTATTATTGTGCGGCAGCTCATTACTGAAAACGAGATTTCCCCATTGACTGCATAAAAAGAGTATGTTGTAAAACAACTCTGCTCCTATTCATTAGGCAGTTTATGTAATGAAAATAGCTTACTGTAGGTTTCCAATAATGCTTTATTGACAGATCTGCCTTAAAACTAGTGTTCAACCAATTATGCATAACAGAAAATACTGATTACCGATTATTTTTTTCATAATCGTACCGATTCCGATTATTTGAAAATGAGAAAATATCCCGTCTATACGAATCAGCAATAAAGTTTGACAGAAACAATTATTGTTGTGATTTTCCCCTGTTTCCTTTTGCTTCGTTGTTATACAATGCTCTAAGGTATCATTTTGTATGAACCAAATTACCTCTGGAGGTTCTCGGAAAGAAAAAAAAAAAGTATATTTTTTTTTAATTTCCAAAATACGGAAATATGACATCCTACCTAGTCTGCACTGTGCTAAGGGAATGGCCTAACCACCTCGACGGGAATGTCACCTGCATGGGTTAAGAATAGTTACTCAAAATATCCATCTCAAAAAGTATCTCAGACAAACCATCCATCTTCAATCTTTACCAAAGTGTAAATTTTAATTACATATTGCCTTCATTCCGACATTATTTTGTACTTATTTTCAGTATTATACCGTTTAAGCACAAATAGAAATGTTACGAATTTGAAGTTAAACTTACCTATTCGTTACCTATTTAACTCCATTCAGGTTCAATTAGAAATGTAAGCTTAGGCCATTCAAACTGAAAAGCAAATTTTATCATCGTATCTCGTTTAAAATTACTTTAAAATGTAATACCAGATTGATGTAAAGAAATAATAACAACTAGAAACTACTCCAATATAAAATAAAACATTCCCTCTTTAAGACATATCACTTACAGTACCTTCCAAACAAATGCCGATTTCCAGCAAATTGAAAGTTGTAAACTAAGCTACGCATTTTTTTTTTTTTTGCAAACCGATGGTTAGGCTACATTTCCCATTGACTTAGTGTGGTTGTTAGGCTAACATGTGGTCGAAGATTGCAGTTTCCTTGGATATTTTTATTTTTATTTGCGACACAACTGGAGCGAATAAACAGATGGCAAGGTTAGATTTCCATGCAGTTGACTTAGTGTGAAGTAAGGCTACCATGTGGTCGGAGATTTGTGAGGATTTTAGGTTATTTTCGCTGGTACTGAAATTGCTTCGTGCAGGCCGTAATTTGCCACGGGAAATTCCCGGTGATTGTGCGCGACCCTCTCGCACTGCTTCGAATTTGATGCGGGATGTGAAAACTGTTTGCACGATTCGCGCTGCAACTGCAATTCCTAGCTAAAGCAAACGCATGTCACAATTAATTTTACACAGACACCTGATATAACGAGAGCGATTTTCTTATATTTCTTTTTCGCACTCGTAATTGTGCTTTAGGAGGTCTTTTTAGCACTTGCGAGGGCGAATCGCCCATCGCCCCGGCTTATTTCCGACCCTGTCCAGCACATTCTTTAATTTGCGAAATTGGTATTGCTGCTATGTTTACTGTGCCAAGAAATATGAAGTCACTAACCACGAGGGAAGCAAATCGGCGACCCTGGCAGCCTAATTTGATGAAAGTATAGACTGTGAAAGACGTATGGATGTCTTATTTTAATATTTCGTAGTAAAAGAACAAACCTAATACATCAGTTGATATTTTCAACTCCCATATGCTTTTGAATAATGATATTTTCACCTTCCATATGTTTTTGAATAATCGGTATCACATAACTGGTATTCCACGTAATTTTTACCGATTCCGATTATGTTCCGATTATGCAATATTCGTACCGATTCCGATTCCGATTAGGTTAATCGGTTGAACACTACTTAAAACAATTTTGTGGAGACATTGCAGAGGACAAAACATCTCAAATTTTCTATGTAGAAGGTAGACCTAATGATGTAAAGAAAGGAAATAAATAAATAAAAATAAAACTTTTAGACACCACCAGTCCCGGCATATATTATTCACAGAAACTACGGTTTCTTCCTGTACCCAGATTGTGGCTAAAATACAGCAGTATAAAGGTGATATGTTGGGTACTTGTAGTTGAATGACCCCATGGGCAACCCACATAGTCTCCATACCCTGAAGGTCCTGTCACATGTGGTCAACCAACATGCCAACAGATTTCAAATTGTTACAAATTTTGAATGGACTGTGACTGTAATTGGTGACTGCCTTGGGGTAGGGCAATAGCATGGTGTTCCCACAACAGACATGGAAGTTAAGTTTTTGGGTTGCATTTCCAAAATTTGTGCCATCAATGGTAGGAAGGTTAATCTCGGAGGGAAGTTCTTAGGATTTGAGCTGGATGGTGTGTGGGGATTGAAAGTTTCTTAGAAAACTTTCATTTTTCTTAGAGTAGATAATGTTAAGTGTGCTGAGAGGATTTTTGAAGGAAAAAGTTGTGTTTTTTTGTGGCTGTTAGCAAAAGTTATCAAGATCTTTTTCTTGTAGCCTCAAAATGACTAAATGTGTACTCAGTGTTAATTAACAAATAGAATATCAATGCATGTTATGTGTATTACACAATGCTGCTTGTGTTACAAATGCTATTTTGTTGATCTACATCAGTGTAAACAGGCCATTAAAAATCATCATTGGTAAAACGTCTATTGATTGTTCAAGTTAATTAGGTCATTGAAGAACACTAGATCTAAAATAAACTAATTGCCATCGTATTCAAAGATTTGAAATGAGACAAGAGCTGATTAGCTTTACATCAGAATGTACGACCGGATGGATCGAGGACCAATAACATAAATATGTCATCCTACTGTCAGTCATTAATTTCATTGTACTCATAGAAGTAATTTGAAAGTAAAAAAAGTTACAAAATGTTATATGGAAACCAACAAATTAGGTGTTTGAATATTTTAGGCAATTAATAAGTAATGTGAGAACTTCTGAAAATGTTTCTCCTCCAAACAAGTACAACTTTCCAAATCTGAAACAAATTTGGCAAAATTGTTTTGCTTTTCTGTTGTATTTAGATCACTAATTTCATGAGCATATAGGCCAAAGTCTTAACAAAATAAACATTGATTTTGGTGCTTTAAGATATTATCAACACTGTAGGCTATGAGTATGTTACCCTTGAACTAATGAACTTGATTAAAGATGAAACAATATTTAAAAAACTGGTTGCTTCATGCTGATGAGGTTGATGTCTACAGGGTGCGAGTCTAAGCTACTTGAACTCATCTTAGGGTAGTCAGTGTGTGGTCTATTAATATTGTTTATTTATCAGGTATTACCTGTGTTGTATAATCAGCTGTTGAAACTAGGACATAGCAGGGACTCAAAGAGACCACTAAATCCCTCGGGGACTGATATCTACCAAGTCGAAAAACATCCCTACCAATTTTGTTTAACTGAAATTGAAAATTATGTGGCCTGATTGAAAGATGAATCGCATCACTTATATGCTATCAAAAACATCCGATTGAAGGTTAAGTTTGAATCTGATGAAGGGCAAATGTTTTAAGTAATGTCAGCTGTGTTTTCCTTGGAAACATTCCATTTGACACCAAACTGCTCAGATTGCAAGCTAGCATTTTACTTTGATAAGTTGCAGATATTCCAAAATTGTCAGAGTTAAACATCTTAGAGAGGTTTCAGAACTTGTATGCTTATATGGAAGTGATGGATCAAGTTGGATTAGTGTCACGACATGGGATGTTCCTGCTTGGGAAACATTGTCCCATGTTTTGTGAGAGGGAGCATCTTTGATTGGTGCATACCCAGAAGTTAGGGTGATGATAGATAGAGATCAGGAGGAGAGCCATTGAATATTAAACCCGATTGCTTGAAATACCAACAGGAGTACATTCACAGAATGTAACTTAGATTTTGTATAATACTTACCTGTGCAAGCCAATTTATGCCAGCGCGTATGTTTTTTCCCTTTTTTAATATCCGTTAAAGTTGTAGATGTAAATATCTGTTGCTGCGCAGTCTTCTAAAGTCATTGTAAATATTGCACATATTTGTCTTGGTGTGTACAGTGTTATGAAGATCTTGAAAATACTGTCTAATCATTGCTGTAGTACATGTAGATTTAAATAAATCTCAGTGTGCATTGCTTACAAGTCATAGGCTGTCCAAGTTGATATGGAACTTTTCATTTGATAGTCAGAGGTTATTTTAGTGCCTGAAACTTTTATGGAAATAGAACCCTAGGTTACAAACTTACTTTAATATTACAAAATATCCCCAAACAGTTGAGCCACCTTTAAATGCCCCACTTTTCAATTTGATTGCATCAATGATCAAAATACATCCTTAAGACATCCGTTGCTTCATCTCCTCCTATATCGTTTCAATCAGCTTTGCCTTTCCTGATGCCAACCGCCTCTTCATTCCACGAACCATCCCTTTGCGAGAAAACTTTACTTAATTTGAACAAGGACTATAAGATACTAGGCCATATAGGGATACCAGCAAAAGGCAAGCCTCTTACGTCTCCTCTGCAAATGTACTTTATTTCTAGCCTAGGGGTTCCGTAAGTGAATTAGGTTTAGCAGTCATTGGATTTGCATTCATATTTTAAAAAGGTCCCTTCTTTCATTTACTGCTGTTACTGGCTACCACTTATTAATTCATGTGTTTGGCTGTATTGTAGTTAATCTCATTTGGCCGGTGCTACTGGAAAATGCCATATACGACAAATAAAGTTTGCTCGGCATATCTGAACTTGACCAAAGGCACTCTGATATGACAGCTATTTTAATGCAAGGTTTATTTCATGCTAAAATGGAACCAAAATGATAGACATCAATTTCTGTATTTATTAAATGTCAATCATGTAATAAAAATAATTAGCATGGCAACTTTGATGATCAATCAATCCAAGCTCTCAGTGGGTGTGTCATAAAACAGGGGTTGTGAGGAACCATTTGATACGCTATAACTAGTCAATTTTTGTAAGACTATTTCACCTTTCTTTCTCCCGATCAATATGTGAAAGACTAGAACCTTGTTGATTAAAGAACTATTGGAAACTTGAGAGAAATTTAGGCATTAGCAATAATGGAACCAATATGAGATGGACTGTAAGTTGACATAATCTTATCGGAAAACTTTAATTTTCTCCTCAATTAGTCAAATTAAATGTATGGGTGGGGGGGGGGTGTGTGTGTGGTGACAATGATCTGTCACCCAGTGGGGTGTATCCTCAGGGGAGGTGGAGTGGTTTCCACATACCCTCTTGCCTTGCTCACATTTGAGAATACCAAGACGTGACCCTTCAAGGGCGATCAAGATCATAGTGTGGACGCTCACGTATAGGGGCAGACCCCGCAATCGCGATCTTCCTTTCGGGAAGCTTCCTGACACTGCAAAGGGGATCAAGATTGCAGTGAGGATGCTCGGGGATTCAGGTGACCCAAGGTCTCTGGTTACTGGACCTTGCCTCTTCAAATCTGAACATGGCCACTGTAATCTCGAGTGTTGTCTTTGAGCTCAAATAGATATATGTTATGCACTGTGACAATCATGCTTCCTACAATGGCAATAATCTAATAATGTAATCAGTCCTTCATATAACACAATGCTATTTTGTAAAGTATACATACATTTGTTGTGATAGTAGGCTCTTATATTGAATACAGTGCAAACCAAAATTGTATTCTGGCAAAGTTTACTTGCATACCTTTTGTACTTTTTTTGTTTTTTTTGTTTGTCCCCTATTCATTGATGCTACTTTATAGTCAGTCATTTGAAGCAATGCACTTTTTGTGCCTTGTTGGTGATGAGACATCCAATTTCATTTGCAAGAGGAATTGAGCACACTTTCCCAGGCTACTTATTCAGGTCAAGTTGACATCAATTGGTTCTTGAAAAGTTGAGTGTTTTGATGTGTTTGCTAAGTTAAAACATTAGAATTTTAAACCACATGAATACACCTGGAATATCTTAAAAGCAAATGATAATGTTTCTTTTAGTTTTACTTCTGAGATTATCTTTTCAAGAGGAAGTACTGCAGCCAAAGGGAAATGGATTGTAAACAGAGTAAATTTGTCATGATGCATCTTTTGTGAAACTAATGGATTCCCTTAAATTTAACAGGCCTTTTGAATCTGTTTACATTCCTTGTATAAAGCCAAACGTTGCAGAGAAGCTTAAAGGATGACTGTAGACTGTCCTAATATTAATATATTGATTTAGGTACCTTGTAGACTGTCAAAAATCACTGCTATCTAGGATGTATCTTTATTCCACTTTATGTTTTGGAGAAATGACTGTTTAAACAAATGATGCTCCTCAATTATTAAAGTTGTCTGGACTAGTTTGTTTCACATACACACCATTAGTGTGATTTCCTTAAATAAATTGTTTACAATTTGCAGTACAGTTTTGTCAAGGAACGAATAGTTTGAATTTTATGTTGGGTTCTCTCTTGTTTATACAAAGTTGACAAAAATATGTTTTGAAGTGTTAGAATTGATAAAAAATGGATAAACAGTAAACCTTTAGAGCAGCATGCATTGAGAGTCAATCCATAAGGAAGCATTCAAGACATTTTAGATTATTTGAAGGGTCAATATCTTGAAAATGGAATAGTGATGGAAACAAGACCAGTATTCCAATATCGCAGTTTTGATTGGACTGTGAAATATCAAGACTAATATTCTACCTAAACTTATCCTTAAAGTTTAACAGATCAAACAGGTTCCAATATGGCTGTAGTTGAGTATTGCATAAATGTTCTTCATTTTGCTTACGTCCTCTCGGCTGCACAGTAAGGAGGAGAGGTAAAGAGACCTGTGTGAGTATGCCCAAGTCTCTTTCTTGCCTCTCCCATTTCACCATCTTGTAAAGAATATCTTATCCATTTTCAACAATTTTGTATCCGCCAAATATTATTGCTACAGTTTCAATTTGATCTGCGTTAACGTTTCCTTTCTATCGGATGGTCTGATATTTTAATTTGTATCATCGGTGAAGGTTTGCTTCTAGAGATCTGTCCTGCTCCTCCTCCCGTGATATGTTTTATAGGTCAACCAGGTGATGGTTGTTTCTTCATCTATCTTATCATCTTGAGGTGAGATTAATCGCCCTCAGGATATCAAATAGTCGCCAGCCCCCAGTGGTAGTCATCAAATATAACTATGTTTGGAAAGGGAAGGTCTTTAAGTAGCTAAAGGAGTTTTTCATTACTTAGTTACTGATTCGCTTTAAGGGAAGTATGCTAGAAAACAGTAGAGCAGCAAAAACAACCGCGAATGTTTTCCTAGGAACTGGTTAGCTAGGAGTCAAGGAAGTTTCTGAGAACGTGGGAGATTCTCAAGGCTGAGTCTGTGGGCGCATGGGTGCAATATCTCAGAGACTCATGAATCAAGATGACCTGAAATTACCTAAAAAAGTAAATGCCCTGTTTATTGGATTCATAGAGATGAGATATGTCATTGAACTGTGTTTGCCCAAATCAGCTGTACAATTTATCCATGCATCAGAATCTTGTAGGATTGTTACATACCAGTGTCTGGTATGCCTGGTGAGTGTGATTTGACTGATAGTTTACAAATTGAGTGGCTCAGTAGGATAGATGTGGCACATACCTAAGTCAACATGTCTCTGCAGAGAGTTGCAGGAGGGGCACAGAAATTATTTAGGAGAGACAGCATCAGATCTTGGACCAACTTATTGTCACAAATTACAGGTGCAGCATTTAATAACAAAGTGAGGTTGCAAAGTTCAAATGTTTGTTATTGGCTGGATAGAGGATGTGTCCTCTCTCTGGGGAGATTAAATTTGGAAAGGGGGGTTGGGGTTGGCTGAGCAGGAGGAGGCAGCAAGATTAGGGATGGAGTACAGTTCATTTCAGAGGAAAAGCCTATGGGTTTCTTGATTTGATCGAGTGTGATAATATTTTGAGCAACCCTAGAGAGGTATTGCAAACTTGGTGGCCCAATGCAAATAGCTGCATGAAAGTGTGCAGCAGTTTCTATACACTTCCTGCCATATCTGTCAAAAGGGATTGGAAAAGCGAAAAAATGTAAGAAGATATGTAATTAAAAACACTTATAGTGTTCCTCTCAAGATTCCATCGAGGGGATTTCAAGTTTTCTCAGTCATAAATGCAGAAACGCTCATGTTACTAGGAAAAAGGATGCGGAAGATTAAATTTTCTTTGTCAATCAAGTCTCCCTTTCGTGTTTAACCTCTTCCTGCTGCAAAAGTCCATTGAGCCAAAGATATAATAAAGTTTGCTGTGTTTTGCTATCATGCTCCTCTCATAGATTGCACAGAAACAGTTTGCAAGTGGTTGCTAAGAAGGAACATCAGTTAGATGTTAAGTTGTGAGTCAAGTCTGGAAGGAGAAGCTACATTATAATCAATATAAGGAAGAGTGATCTATGGTAGAGAACTTTGGGGTGAAAATTAATAAACAATGTTGACTTAGTGGAGTGGCCAAATTGTCCATTGAATATTTCTTGGATTTTCAAGGAGATCTACTTTAGTATCTTTAACCTCCTACTTTATTTACATTTAGAAATACTTAAAAAATTTAGAATACCCTTCTTAATAAAACAAGCTTCTTAAAGAAATTTATGCTTCTGTTGGTCACTCTCAAGGAATCCAATTTTGTCACTTAGGTGTTAGTTTCAACTTCAAATACAAAAGAAGGAAATGGAAAAATATTTGAGGTTTTATGGCAACCTGTTAAGAGGATGTGAAGTATTTTAACCAGTGTTTGGGAGAAGAGGGCTTCACATGACTAATGCTGGCTCAGGTTAGGATGAACTTACTATCTTGTAATTTATGATGAGTATCGACTGTCGAAGTAGTTGGCTTGAATTGAATCTTTTTAAAGGATATTAATATGAATTATTATTTTACATTGTCCAGTTACTAATAGCAAAGACAATAGGAATGTAAATTAATGAACAGAGATATTACTCCCTTCTCCCTTCACTGTCACTTGGTGATTTACACTGGTAACAGGTATCACGGCTGTTAAAGCTATAATTTGTGTTAAAGTAACCGTGGTCTGTATGTACTCTAAAGCGTTCAAGGAGAGCAGTCAGGTACCAAGATCATAGCTGAAATGATGCCATCTGGCATAAATTTTAAAAGGTTTGCAAATGAAACAAAACGTTGAATTAAATTTTTGGATGCAAACTTGGTTTGAAATCGGTTACAACTCAACGTAAAATACAGTTGAAGTTGTTATCAGGTAGTTAATTGTTATCTGTAGTTAAGCAAGTTGAGAATTTGGGTAATGTAAAGAAGCATAGATATCGTAACATCGATTTACTTTCAGCCACTGCTTTCTCAGGGAACTCTATTAAATTAGGCTTAATGATTTGATCATATCGTTGGTAACATTTCCCCCTCGTTTGGATTGCTGGGATGATTGAGTTGGTGTCATGTGGAGATACTTTAGGCTCAAAACACACACAAAAGAGAAGAGCTTAAGTAAACTATTACCAACGCATCAGCTCAAGATGGACGTGGGGCCCTAAACAAATAGGTATGACTAGCCAGGAGAAGAGATAGCAAAAATTGTCATCCATCAGTCACAGCTAATTACTACAGATGGAACTGACAAATGCCTTTGTAAACTCTTCGGGGAAGAATTTTCTCCTGGGTTAATCTCAGAGAGTGTCCACGCATTGCCTACGACGAAGTGATTTATAGTGCACGTTACAATCGTAACAGTATCCTCGGAACAAATAAGTTCCATTATCTTTCAAAATCTTGCAGAGTTGTTTTAAAATTGATTTTTCTTTTTCAATATCTTGTGACTCATTCTTTCATTAACACTGATTGGTCATAACAACTTGCTTATATTTTTGTACTCCTCAAGTTAAACAAGGCTGGATTGTTGACGGCTGGTTTACATGTTACCGTGGTAATGCTTCAATAAATCCAGAGAGTAAATGAAAAAATTGGCGCAGCGTCGAAGCCATGTTGTGATCAAAGTCAAACAGCCTGCCATCGTAATGGTACAAATCATTCCGTGGTTTCATTTTGACTCGATGAAAGTAGCTTTTAATGTGTATCATGTGAGTAGGTTTTGTTAGTCGTTAAATCTCCAAGCGGGGTAGAAGAGTCCCTGTTATGTCATAATCACCAATAGTTGAAAGTCATCATTTTGTCATTAGCGACTGTTTTTGATATACAAGGATGACTTTTTGATTTCTTCTACTTGTTGCTGGTGATGGTATAGTGCAGTGTCTACTTGTGATAGCACATTGTACTGCCCTCTATATTTGGTTTCCCTCAGAATTTTTGAAAGGTAGCTGTAAGCGGAAGCTAGCACTCCTTCTCAGGGAGTAATAATTTATGACGACATGTTAAATTCTACTATTGCAGTTAAGCTACTTGATTTTACAAACTTCACAAACTGCCCTCTTCTGAACTAAATCCTGTAAAGGGCTCACATAGCTCAAGTACATAGGTCTTGACAAGTGGAAAATCAAGAATGTTCCTGTCCCATTAGTTGACAAAACTCACACCCTGAGAAGGTTAAATATAAATACCGAATCCTTATAAAACAGACGATTCCGTTTGCACAATGCTAGCAAGGTATTTAATATGCAATGCCAACAGGTCTATGTCAAAGTTCAAACTAGCATTTAACAATGAAGAGAAGAGGTTATAATCAAATATATTCGTTACTCCAAAAGAAACCTTCATTTGTCGAAAAGGAGAGTGGCTTTGTTTGGATTATTGCAATCTCATTTTGAGTAAATAATCCGTTAATCATTTGGCTAACTTGCAGACCAAACATAAAAAGCTGATTGAACTTTAGGTTTCTTCACTTTGCCATTTTGTGTACTATTTTAGCAATTTCCCCCATCGTGGAAAGACATGAATATTTTTCAGAAGATGTTCAACCATCTTTCATTTTAAATTATGATTGGCAATACCCTGAATTTTGCCATGTCTTTTCTTTTCTTTTTTTTGGTCAATCTTATTGATGAAAGGGTCTTTGTCCTTTAAAACTGACATGGTACACTTTAGAAAGAGTTCATATGTAAAATATCATGTGTTATGGAAAAGCTTTGACGTCTATTGAAGCGATTAGGGTACTCAGCATGGTATAGGTTTGGGCGATTAATAAGCCCTTGGAATAGCATAGGCATATCAGCATTCTTTCTTAATTGACGATCTAGCTCTTTGATTACATATTTAATTCCTTCTCCCTGTGTTAATGCTTAGCTAAGTGTTAAGATTGACAGGCCAGAGGTAGAAGGTAGCCTTGTCAATAGAAATGAGAATACAGTCAATATAAAACAACTCATGAAGTATGTCAACTAGATGACGAGCAATTAAACTCTGATCAAAGATCTGTCACGACTTATTTATGCGACACTGATCGTTAACAACCGTGAGCAAAGAACGAGAAGAAGTTAAAATCATAACTAAAAATTTGTCTTTATGAAATATAGTCCTGAAGAAAAGACAAAAACAGACCGGTGGAAAGTTTTTATGAAAATTGGTCATCCTGTGATTGGTTAATGTACTGTGGAAATGTAATTTAGTCTGCACTTTTTTTTAGCCATGTTGAACAAAAGAGAATTGCATGTCAATTAAGTATTGAGCTGTTAATAATAAAAAGTGACAAACTGATTCAAATCATTTGCAAGTACTTTAACTGTTTGTTACGACGCATGGACAGACTCATCACAAATGTGTTGGTTTCTTAGAGTAGAAGTGACGTCAAGTGAAGTAGAGGAAAATTTGTAGAGTAGATCTGGAATAGACAGCAATATGGAGAGACAGCAATATGGAGTCATAAATATAGCATGCTAGTAACAGCATTAAGTAACAGCTAGTAACACATACTAGTACCCCATGTAGTGTAGCACATGTAGTAGCACATGCACTACTAGTAGCACTAGTAGCTATAGTAGCACAGCTAGTTACACATGCTAGTAACAGCATGCTAGTAACAGTATTAATAAATGAAAGCAGTGTGGAGAGAAGTCATGAATATAGCACGCTAGTAACAGCATTCATAATGAAGTTGATTTAATTTACATCAGAATCCATCTCGTATGTACATTCCCACAATAAATATTGTTAGTGTCATGAAAGATGTTCAGCAAAGCAAGAGCAAATATCAATACTGAATATAGGCATGCTGCACATTCATAACAGATATACTATGCTTTTAGCATATAATTTGTCATTGTCACTCACAATTTCATGTAGCTTGTAGTTTGAAATGTTAGTGTGTATGGTAATCATCATTACACTATGGGAGTATGGGTATTGCACATCCCATACCCATACCATACCACTTATTTACAGGACATGTTTTCTGCTTTCACATGTTTATAAGTATGCCAAATTAAGCAACTAAAATGATCAGTTGTACGTTACCCAAACATACATCAATGTAATGATTATTAAATTTGAATATACAAGTACCTGTGATAAGGCCATTCGTTTTCTAGGTTGGTGGAGGGAGGGGGTTGGAAATTGTTGTTGACACCATCGTTGACAACATTTCAGCTACATATGTTGAGTGTGATTGGTATTGTCTATTGTATTTGACCATACCAACTTAGTTTACTATTTGACTGTACTATATTTCTGACTTAAGATCATCTTCATCCATAAGAATTAATAAGAAGGTAAGTAAGCAGCAGTCTTTATGACTCCAGAAGTTTTTGTCAAATTTAATGTTATGAAATGCAAAAGTGGTCAAATCACATAGATTAGTTAGAATGAAGGATGAATATCAGTTTCATGGTTTGATAAAAATGATGGTTTGAAAAAAAGGTTGAAACTGAACAGAACATACAGCTTATAATTATCCATCTCAGACCTCCTGAATCTCAACTGTTTCAGTTTCCTCTCCCCATACTCTCTCCCCCCCCCCCCCTCCTAGCTGTCAACCTCTAAGAGCTCTATACTTTAAAGAGGACATAGTTCCTCATAGCAAGAGGATGTCAGGCACCTTTCAGCAGAGAACTATTTGAATACTGACTGTGTACTGTTTCAACTCATGTCCTGTGGGGAATGGCTTGGCAAACAAATACTCCACACACATACCCCTGAAGAGTTACTTAATTGGAAAGGTCATCCCCAATTGAAATCTTTCCGTGACTGGTGGAAACTGAAATGAATTTTACATCAATCTGGGAAGAGATTTCTTATACTTTTAATATCATGGAGCATCCTTTAAGTTTTGTCATGAGATTGTACTCAACCAAGCTGAAAAAGATGTCTACAGTGAGGATTATTACCAATCCAAGACTTTGGTCTAGCCCTCGCGGACAGGGAAGGTATAGTTAATTGTTTCCAAAAGTCGAGGCAGTGAGTGATAGAAGAGGTTTCTCGATATCCAGGAGGATGGTGCACACAGCAGGATCGTCTCCAACGAGGCCCTCGAGTGGGTCCAATTATAAAATACAAATGTCAGTAATGAGATACACAAAGTATTTCCTTTTGCCAAACGATGATCGCCAAGCGAGCATATTCTGTTAGTGTAGTAGTGTAGCTATTTTTATCATGGGATGGTTGTTTAAGTACAACTCTTTATTGATGTTTCCTGCTGAGGATGCAAATAGCATAGCATTCGACAAACTGATGTTCATTTCTGTAATAAATAGGGGTGGGGGGGGGGGGAGTTCTCTCAGAAAAAAAGAGTAAGATACATGAGGATTGGTTATCTGTATGTCTTCATTTATCAGTATCTACCATCTTGAAAAGTGACTTGATTAAACTTTAAAAGGATGGAAGAAGTAATCATGCTATCAGTTCAGATCTTGTGTGTTACCTCATAATTAAGTTGTGTGTGTTATGGTATCCACTGTTTATTTACAAGAGGTGTCAAGTGCACTAATTCTTAAAACAGTTAATACAGCAAAGACCTATCTCCAATCAGGCAAGCTCCTCTACGATCACATTTTTTTTTTATCCAGTTTCCTTCAGCAAATTCCGTTTTCCTTGACAGTATTTCCAGTAGACTTGTTCCTTTGAAACCCTACAAATCCCCCTCTTGATATCTGAACAATATCAACTACGACAATTGACTGCACAAGGATGGGAAATATTGGTGTGAAGAGGCTGTTTACAACAAAAGTGTTTTCTAAACGTTATCCCTCTTGTGATTGGAGACTAGGACACTGTTAATTCATTCAAACCTCAAGTGGGGTTACTCTAATACCTCAAGAGAAGGCTTAGGGCTACTAGAGTGATCCATTCATTGTTAAGAACAACAAGGGAGAATAGGAATCAATGTAGTCCAGGATTTCTCATCTCTTAATGCTTTTAAAGTCATGAATGGATCAGGGAGGTGTGTTACTGACAAGCCAACCACGATTTGAAAGAGTCCCTTCCGTACCAATTACTGATTCATTGTGGCCCTTTATCCTGTGTGGCCTCGCCTTGAAACCTATGATACCCTCATGGTAAAAGGATCACTGGAAATAATGCAATTACATTTAAGCTTTTATTTATAAGCTACCTTCCTCTCAGTGTCTTTTTTCTTAGGCTTCCTATTCAAGAATTAGTGTAGTAAAGACTGATATAACCTAAATTGATTCCTTATGGCCATGAGTAAGCCAATTTTACAAACGCTTTTCAACCTAAGCCAGAATTACACTATTATAAAGCTCGCAGCAGACCCATTATGAATGGATCTGAGCTTTTGTTAGATTTAATGAACAGAAAACTTGAAATGATTGCTTAGTTGGCATGGCTAGTATCAGTGCATACAGCTGATACAGTTAATGTGTTTGTTCAGTACACCTCAATATAATTGATTGCCTGGTTATTACCCATTAGCAGTTAATAAGTTGTAGCCAATAAGTCAGGATGAGACCCATAATTGATAGGTTTGTTCTCAAGTTCAGCTGCGCTTTTCAAACCATTTCTGTATCTTTAGGAGCAGGCTCATCCATCTTCAGTCTCTCATTTCCATCACCGTCGCCCGACATGTTACAGATGATGTCTGCCGATACTTGTACAGGAAATGTCTCTGGAGTACCTACTTATCCTCTGACATTCTCTCTAACCTTTGAGGCAAAATATGAAGACAGGATTAGAAAAGTGTGCATGGATGCAAGCTAAAGAGGGACATTTTCTGCCCAACCCTACCCCTCCCCCCCCCCCCATCGTTGATACATATAAGTTTATGAATGCCAGAATATTAACATTGCATGAGACAAAAATTCATACATAAACCCGTTTCAGCAACGTTCAGAACAAAATTAGCTTTTGTTAAAGCTTACTGTCAACATCATACTCAATACGTAGTAAGTTCAAATCAGATGTGATGTAAGTGTGATCATGTGATGTAAGCTATGCACCTCATATCTAAAATGATAAAGGAACGACACTCTTAGGCAACTATCCGCCCCAAACCCCCCCCCCCCCCCTTCCTGAGTTCTTGTCAATATAATATTCACCCTCAAATTATTAGCTCCCTAAAATATGTAACCATATTGTTACAGCATATGTGTAAAATGTCTCTTTGTTAGTGATTCTTGTAAGCCTTTGGCTATTCAGCCCATCTTGTATTTATCTGCCCCATCAACCATGAACATACAGGAGTGCATAAATAGTTTACATGCAGCAGTAATGGTCAATTTGATTCAGTGCATGGCATTAACAAGTGGGCTTGCCAACCTTGTGCCTCTCTTCCTGCCAAAATGTTGACTGTAGAAAAAGTGCATGGCCTTTATTAGGGAAAATGTGGATGTAGCTCATATTAAATTAATTTAATTAAATGCATGTTGGGCTACTCTCGACCACTGGGCAGGAAAGGTCATTTAGAGGTCACTACAGGTCATTATTTGAAATTTTTCAAAATGTATCTCCTCTTTCCCAGAAGAACACATATTCTTGAAAGTTGGTCATAATGTTTCTTTGGGTAGTACTTGTTTTGGGTGTACAAGCACTTTTGGAGCCAATGTCATCTAAGGTAATTAGATGTCAAAACATGGAAATCTTTTAAGCAGTGTGTGAAGTGATCTTGAATGCTCATTCATTTGCATTAACTCAAAGTTTGAGTTATGACACCATTGGTGCTCTAGTTTTCTGCATTGACTTTGAATAACGTTGTAACAGCAGTGAAGTTCATGTTTGGGAGTGGGGACGAAAAGGAGTTCTTTGTTCAATCATAAGGTCCCGAGTATGTCGTCCAGTTACAGAGTTGTTGACAATTCATAATTATGGATGTTAAAAAAAATATGAATCTAAGAGACTGACTTCAGTCTTAGCTTGCGGCTTTGATAAGCCAATTATGGCTTCTTCGCGAGTTCCTGCTTACAGGAGGATCTAAAATATCCATGAATAACTCTGTGCCATTCATGGATCCGCATGCAGCAGTACAGCTTATGCTAATTACATGATGGGATTTGTGTTGTGATTGTGGTCGATCAAGTGAATGGTGTTTCTGTTAGTGTCATGCAACAATGATCACAAAGGATTTTAGAAGGAGTGATCGCAGACAGTAATTAAGTTGAGTCTAGCCCTTGTTCAGATTGTTTTCAGTATTGTCATATTATGGTCACTTATGTTCAAACAAATTTCTGTTGCAACCTTCAGCACATTTAAAGCATTACCCTTTTGATGTGGTATTGAATGCTTTACTGTCAATACATAATCTCAACTTTTGTGGGAATTTTCCTTGAAAATATTTGAAAACAGAATTAAGGTACAAATTGAGGGATATTGATGAAAGTAAAGCATACCTACCTAGTCTCTCCAAGATGTTTGGATAGATTCATATGATATTCTTCTCCATGGGTTTATTTGGTCATCCAAATGTTTGGGTAAAGACTTAAGGATTTCGTATGACGTTATAGGGTAAAGACTAAAGGATTTTGTATGATGTTATAGGTGTTGAAGAGTTCCATCTATCGTCAGAAGGTCTACGGTACATTTGCCATGAAAATCAATGGATGAAGCAGAGTAATCTCACTGCTTTTTCTGGGATGAGTTGTTTTCTACGTAATCAGCTTAATTGATGGAGCGTCAATAGCCGATGATGACAAGTTGGTGTGCAAACTCAATAGGATAAATGACTTAGGTCTAAAAGCATGTGGATGCTTCCCTAGTGGGTCTCTTTTAATCAGAGTCAATACTTGGATTTCAACCACAAAGCCTCCTCCCTTGGTTTTCACTGTGACTCTCAGTTTGAATAGCTGTGACCAATATAGCAGTTGAAATTCCCTGGACGTGACTGGCAGCTGTCAGTCACGACCCCTAATCCAGCAGTTCTCTCTCCTATTCAGAGGATATGGGGGGTTTGTCAATGGGATCTGTTACAGACAGTGACTGCTTTGCCTCAGCTGACTCAGCAGCAACAAAACAAGTAGGCCAGGGACTGTAGGTTCCCATTTGTGATGTGCATTCGCTGTGATGATATTGGATGGAGTATTTGTACATATGGATCTTTACAGAACCTTTAGGATTTGTGATGTTCTCTCAGAGTAAGGAATCAAAAGCTTATATTTTTCATTGATCCTTTTTTCACCTTCAATGTACTTTTGCTCTCATTTTTTTTATTTTAATAATTGTGATCCAAATTTCTGCTTTTACCGTTGTTGTTTTCTTTTGGGAATAATGAGTGTTGATTGGCCTGGTTTATTTGTTTTTTATCTCTGACCTGGATTTGATATTTCTGTAACACAGCTGCATTGTTCTACTTTGTTTGGCTATACTAAGATTACTCATCTGATTTCCCAGAGCAGTTATTAAATTGTTTTTTTTTTTTCAAATGATGTACATTGATGCTTTTCTCTGTTATTGTTGTTTCTATCAAATTGTCCCAGAGGTGGTGTATTGTTGATACAGGATGGAACTTTCACATTCATTCTGCTTTCAAAGTTTTGTGCTTAAGTCTCCATTTCTCAGAATTTTAATCAAAAGAAAAGAGAAGAAACCCACTATCATCCTATATGTCGCTAGTTTGCATCATATCAACCCCCTGGGCCCTCCCTCCCCCACAATGTAAGGAATTAAATCTGGGATTGGGGCACTGCCATTTTGTAAACTTGTGATTTCATAGAGCCACAAGTTAGTACAATGTTGAACTCTCCCTCAGTTTTTATTTTCCTATTTGTAGGTGAATGCAAACAGTATTCAAAGTAAACAAATATATACCAGTATAAGGTCAAGATGCTGAACAAATTTTGAAATTATTTTGTTGGTAGAGCACAGGATAGCTATTCTAAGGCTGTATGTTTAGAAGTAATTTGAAGTAATTTCTTCTCTAATAAATCTACTTCAAATTACTTCAAATTAACTAGTGATAATTGGAAGTTTGAAACCTTTACATTGATGAAAGTAATTTGCATTTTGGTCTTCTATCTTTTGAGTTTGAGAATGCAAGTGTGTTGTAAATATCAGTGGTGTTGTAAATACACTGTGGGTATGTGCTACTGTTGGTACACTGCCGATACCCAGTATGTTGAGTATAATAATGAAATATTGATTGCGTTTGCAACTTACGGATAAGAGTGAGACGTTTCCGCTGAAGCGGTACATTCTCTTGTACTATTGCATAAATGAAATTCATTGTTTTTGGAATTAAGCTGTTAAAATACCTTTCATCATAACAAGGTCAAATACACTAAACATAGTTCACTCCCTGTAGTGCATATCACTCAACCCAGCAAAGCTGTGATATTTTGTTCCTCTTTTAGCTTATAAAAAACAGCTGCTGGTAACCAAATCCTGTTGCTTAAATCTCAAGGTCCATCACAATTGGTGATGCTTCCGATTTAACACCGCCCAATTAAGTACATTCTGATGAAATACATTGTAAGGTACCACATAGTTACCAATACCATCCTCTGGTGGAAATTTGAGTAGAGTTAAAATAGTTAGGGCAAGCCATCAGTGTATTCTTCAACATAATTATTTCTGATGAACACTGCAGTATGTCATGCAACTCACTGCTCCTCGCAGCTGTTTCTAACCCCAAATGCTTGTTTTTTGAAACTGCATCATACACTTGGAAGCAATATTTGATAATAAAAACTAATAAGAGCTTCAGATTAGTTATCCATTTAAAAGAAAGCTTTTCACTCTTATGTAACGAATGATTGATTAGTACTTGAGATGATTAAAGTGAACAGGTTAATGATATGTCATCAGTTCTCTTGTGGATGTTAATGAATATACATATATATATATGTATATATAATTGGCAATATTTTACTCTTTCTACAGGGCTGCACAGAAGCTTAACCTGAGTTCAAAAAAGAAGAGGAAACAGGAAGAGCCTTTACCGCCACCAGCTCCTGACCCTCCACCATTTCCAACCAACTTTTCAGACATCATCAGACTGACACCGCCTCCTCCACCACCGTCTCTCCTCAAAAATGTTGGAAGGGTGAAAGAAAACCCTGGAGTTGGAAAGGTTTGTTTCTTTCAAGTTTCTCTTTTCTATAGCGGTGCAAAATATTACATGGTTCGCTCTATCTAGCCTTCTTTTGTGTCGCATTGTAACTTCAAGGGGAAGTGGAGAATGTGTAAAGTAATGTCTGCATTTCTACTAATATTCCAAACCACTATACATGCTACATTAGTGTATGCAATATAACAACCTGTAGAACAGTGTGAAGAAAATAAAGAACATTGAACTAACATAGTATAAATTTGAAAAGACATGACATCAGTACGGTGCTTTGTTTCGGTTTTCGATTAGTCAATTCTCCTTTTACACGAGAAAACTTAAATTTAAGGTCATCCATATTCACAACTATTCTAGAAGAACTTTAACAAGCATATAACTCCCTATGTAGAAGCATTTTCCTTCTCAGAGACATTTTATTACAGCGTAAGACTTGTTTAGTTTCCTCGATGTCTTTGAATAATTTGGTTGGTCAAAACCCCCAAGATAAAACACTGTAAGAATTATCAGTACCTTTTAGCATGCGAAAGTTCAGTGATGACTGATATGGGCAGTTTTCTATGATTTGTTGCAAAGTTAGTGACATTAACTCTTTGCTGTTAAGTGACTGGTCCGTTGCTCATCCTTATTTCATATTTACTTTCAAGCATTACTTTCTCATTATTTGTCATTATTCACATATATATCGAAATTTCACAAAATAAAACAATTTTTGTTTGTCACTATTATACACACCTGCATTCCTGACCAGAGACACAGTCTGGGACTTGCTTTACGTCACTACCGATGTCAATTACACTTTTTCAACTATTTGCATTTTCCTATCTGTATCCTTTTATTTTCTTCCTCTATTGGTATTTGTTTTTGACTGTTTACTTTATTTACTTTGGAAATTTTTATCACAAATCCTTGCCATCTGCCACCAGCCTTTTGCTTTTCTTAGTTCAATGTTGGCCTTAATCGTGTGCATAATGCATTAAACTAGCTGGCTGAGTCATACCATTATGCACTTTATCTTGAACGGCCTTACTAGTGTTGTTGACAGGATCACACTAGTCAAATAGCTGAATAAACTTGTTTTTTTGTTGTATTTTGATGATGAAGAAAAGAAATGAAGGCTTCTCAAATCTGATCAGAGAAGAAAAACAGCATGCAGACAGTTTTGAAAAATTAATAGTACATGATATTTGTTGACGTACTATTGTATATAGGGGATAGAATAGAACTTTATTAAGTGCTTGCTTAGTCTTTTCAATGATGTTTGTAGGTAGAAGAGTTGTCGAATGAGACAGAACCAATTTCTCTAAAAACATCTGGATTAAAAAGAAACAAAACGTGGACAGTGGCCAAAATTATGAAAATCCCTGTAAGCGTGCGTACTCAAAAGTGCAGTATTGCATGTTGAATCTCATCTTTGGTCAGTAGCTGCCCCTAATTATTGAATACCAGCTAGAAAATGGTATTGGTAGTTAAAGTTGTCAAAATCATTCAGAATAAAATAATAAAACTGTGTAGATATCTTTCTCACAATTCTTCAAGGGGCTGGCAACAGAATTGATTTGTAGCTCAGTCAGAATGTACATGCCATGACAGTGTATACGTCTATTTGGCTCGATATCACTCGGGTAATTTGGGCTGGATATTGGAAGCATTTGGCGTAACAATTATATAATTATGCACAATCCATATTGGTTACTTTATTGGCATATCCACTATCTTTGCAATGGGTTAAGTGAGCCAGAATCTTCAAATGTTCTGGGTTCTGACTTTATTCTTTGACAAATTTAATTCAGTTGCTGGACCAATCATGTTTCACTGTGTAATATATTTTATAGCAGAGGATCCAGGAAGCACCCCGGGCAGTTTGACTATAAACAACAATCTTTCTCTTCATATCTGACTTGTTGTGATTACCCCATCTATTCTAAGGTAGTCACTAGTCAGTCCTCTTTATTTTGATGATTAAATATTCATTAACCTGATCAATACGTAGAGTCTTCTATGATCAGCTTCATTAATTTAAAACAGGATGTTAGATCTAGTTGACTCCAAGTATATCTCCTCCCCAACATTGTCTTCTTCTTTGAGCAGGGATTGATTTCGTCCCCATGCCTGTATTGTCAGGCTCTGTCCATTAGATGGTTAATTCAGTTTATCTGTTTCCATAAGCTTTATTGACATCTAAGCCCCTCCTTATGTCACACCTTTGTGACAAGTAGAGCATCGATTTGGACATGGCTTGTTGGTAAACAAAGTTCATTTAGTTCATTGTTGGGAAGGGAATCGCCAATCAATAAAGACTTGACTACACCGTTGAGTGGCAAGAGGGTCATTACTTTAAATGGTTCATCAACAACCAGAGTAGTTAGTAGTTAAAGCAGCTGTGTGTTGAGTTAAAACCTTAAAGCTATCATTTTATTTCAATTATAGCTGCTGATAATGTGTTATATCTGTACAAAAAATGAAGAAGGATTGTTCCAAAAAGACCAGTTTTACGGAATTGGCTGATTACGTGCTCTTCTAGTACTCAGACAATTTTCCAAACAAGTCTGGTTTTAGAGCATGGGATGCTTTCTATTTCAACATTTGTGTCTTCTTGAAGGACAAAAGATCAGTTGTTGCTTGACTCCTGATACAACTGACAAAGAACTATGTGTAGAATGCAATATTTAATTCTTGATTCGGTCAAGATCACTCCTCCATCAGTAAGATCTTTTGTGACGTTTCCTGTGCATACTTGAGGGCAAATACGCCTAACGAGTACTAATTAATGCCAATGTCTATGGCACATTCATACCAAACATTTAAAATTTCTACCAACATTTTCTCATTAAAGGAAATCACTATGGAATGCAAACATTGAAATTCTTAGCGTTTGAGTATTGACAAAATGAATCAGTAAAAATCCAATTCTTCTTCGCTGAACATTAATGGTAGAGATATTATGGACTTTATTGTCAGGAAACTTCCTGGTTGTTTTGAATCGGTAACAGTGGCAACGTTTTCGTCAGTTTTTCATTCGAGTCGAGTGGCGTCTGGTATAAACCTGTCAATGAAGACCAACTGAAGCTGCCTCTGTCTCTCCTCAACTATTCATCTTGGTAGACCTGAAGGTCTTTCTCTAAAGTTATTGTCAGCTCATCCATGCATCACTGACAATACTATTCATTCGATTTGGTGAATAGATGAAAAAGAAGAGAGAAAATATAGTTTCTTTGAGTTAAGGAGATCATGACTAAGATTCTATATTGATATCTCAAAGGCTGAAGAGGATTGTTCTGGTGTCTTAAATTGTAGAGTTTTCATAAATAGGTTTGTGCATGTAATGGAGAACCGTTGGTAAAAGAGAGAGCAGCGAAGTATTTACGATGTGAGAGGATTGCCTGATATTGATACTTTTGAATTTGAATGTCTACAGGAAGGGGGAAGAGAACGTGACATGATTGAACGAAGCTGGTTACATCTCTGACAGAATGTAATAAAAGTAACAGAAATAATTTGTTGCCAAGTTTTTTTTAAATTGTTTCGGTATGATTGAATGAAAGTAGAAATGTAAGGGAGTGAACCAGTTTTTTGACAGGCACACTTCCCTGAAAAGAGCAAAGAAAGTGGTCTGAACAGTCAGTAATCCTATTAGATTGTAAAGCAAGTCAAATCTCTGCTTAAAATTAACATAATTTAATAAAGAGCAGGAGTTGGCTGAACCAAAGGTATTCTTAGATAAATTTATGCATTGTTACCTTAACAGTCTTTCCACATTTTGTTGGAGCATAAAAACAAGAAGTTTGCTGGCAATATTCAGTGCCATGTTTCTGTCTCTGTTACATGCAACAGGACCAGAGTAACCCCTCCCCGCATTCAGAAACCTGTAGCCAGCCCTCTGACCCTCCCATCTATCTCCTGTAGATAGGGTGGAGCAGAGGAAAGATTGCACTTTTGTTACATTTTTTAGAGTTGTTGAGCTGAAGTACATTTCAAGATTCAGCCATAGTTTTAAAATATCCTTCCAAGTTCTAGAAAACAGATTTGCTCATAATAATTATATTTAGAGAGAGAGATACAGCAGTGAAAATGCACAATGCAGACTGGTGAAAAAATACATTTTTTTGCAGGCCTTTTTGGAGGGCTTTAGGCACTGACCCATATGACATCAAAGCCTGTTTGCTAGGTTGGTATAGTTGGGCGGGGGCGGGGGAGGGGTGGTTTATTTATCATCATGTTTTATCTAGTTATATGCATTAGCTATTGGGGAATGACAGGATTTGTGGGGACATAGGGGAGGGATGTGGGGTTGGGTTACATTCTTTACTAAGAACTCCCAACGTGTATGACTAGTTTTGAAGTATGCGTTTGGTTTTGGTTTGATATTTTCAGCTGTATTTTGAAAGAAATATGAGAAAGTGCATCAGATCTTCATTTTTTCTTGCTCAGTTGTGGTCTTTTCTTGATCAACAAATGACGCTACCTCAGCAAATCTTCTTCTCGCCAAAAGTCCTCACAATATTACTTGCGATACTTGCAATGTGTTTGAAATGAAAAGAGAGGAAAATGAACAGTCAAGTTTGGTATAAATCAGTCTTTGGATGTTAAAAAGTGCTGACCATCTGTTGAGATGACTCGTGGTACTTGTCAAGATTGCTGCACTGGTGAAAAGGACAGATTTCATGACCAATTACGTAGCCAGTCTCTGGCTTTAATAATCCGAGGACATGCTGGATATGATTTCTGTCTATTACCACACACAGAGAAAGGCTTAAGTTCCCAAAACATCTGTCTACATGTTATCCAGGCAGAGTTGACGACAAGGAAGGAATCCTCGAGGGATCAGATAGGCGTCATTCCTAAACTTGACCTTCAGGGGACTTCTTTTCAACTTTTTTCATTGATTCACAAGAAAGATACATACATGTTCTACAGGAGAGCATAATATATGGATGGATGGTGGTGAATATTTTGTAACAGACATATTAATGTGTTAGTTTGTTTGCTTGCTTAATTGTTTTAGTACAAATAGCAAGTTCCATCTAAAAGTTGAGATTCTTAGTACCATAAGGTAGTATAGACAAACAGTTGGAAATATATCAAAGACAGTTTTAAACTTTTAAACAGCAAATTTAACTCATTGACCGGTGATTTACCTCCCACAGTCTTAGTATTGCAGCAATAAACTTTGTATAATGTCTACCCTGGATGGGTTTGTACATTTGTAGTACTAGTAACTTAGCAGATCTTCATACTGACAAACAAAAACTCTTACTTATAAAGATTTAGAGATCTGTATGTTCATTAAATTTGATGGATCATTTTCACATACTTGTTAGATATTGGACTGAATCACCACGAAGTACTGCGATAATGGGTTTTACACTGGATCAGGCAATTTAATGATGACCTTAGACAAATGTCATCACTAAACAGCACCAGCAGCTTTCCATTCTTTTGAATTTTCTGGTTGTTTTCTCGAAGATATCATAAGTTTTTTATATGCTATATCGAGTGCAGTGAATTGCACCCAAGGTTTTTTTGTTTCTACAAATGTTGGAATTGGGAGAGGATTTTCATGGCCGTATCTCCGTCTCCAGTCAGCTCAAGAACGCAAAGCTTCTAACAGTTATCTTCGTGATTCATCAACCAAAATTGATTTCAGAAGTGATGAAGTACAGGCTTGGATTGCACTTTTGGTGATTAGGTGACAAAGAAAATTGAGCCCTTCAAAGAGTATATACAGTATATGTAATTGCTGTATTTTGTAAAATGAGGGAAACCAGGCCGAGAAATTGCATGGTGCAATTAAGGGAAAGAAAACCTAAAATGTAATGTCAGGAAAAAGAAATAAAATGTCCACTAAGAGGTTGCAATAGTTTGTGTTTTAGTCGTTAGCACTCTTCACCATCAGCACAAACAAAAGTAGTCGGAATAAAAGGAAATTCTTAGTGAAAAACTGGAAATAATCCTGAGTAAGAATCTAAAAGTAACAAAAAACACATGCATTCATCTGGTTTAAACATGCCTAAAGTTTGACTGCAAGAACATTGCTTTATATTGCAATCATTTCCCTCCAATATGACTTCAAGTGAGGTACCTTTAAAGCTTGACGATTTTATGAAATAGAGCTCTTCTTCAAATTTTACATGTGCCCTAATTTTACTACGAAGTAACACTTCTCTTATGTCATATTCATGTACTACAGTTACTTTGTGTACTGCTGTTACCACAGTTACATACATGTGGTACAGTTATTGCCATATCATACCAGTGATATGTTCTTGTTAATAGTTTCTATTAATTACATTGTCCATTGTGTTATATTTTCTATATGGTTGGACCTTTCACTGTGATACTGTCATACTGTGAAGTAAATAATCTCTCTCTCTCCTCCCCCCCCCCTTCTATGTATTGTGCATTATTGATGTTCTGGCATCGTTAAAGGAACTCGGCCAGCTGCTTCCTTTCTCACTGCTGTTAAAAAATTTCATAAAAAACTGTAAAACACAAAAGAATAAATGTGCAATGTTCTCTCCACTTACAGACCTGCTGCTGCTGCTGTCCTCGTCTTTTTTAATTTTCTATCAACAGTAAAAAAGATGTAAGCAAAATAGGTATAAATTGGAACTTGCTCTAAATTTACTTGATGTGAACATTTTAGTGGGGCTGCTGCATCTTGATTTCTTCTGGCGCAATCCATTTCACTAAAGTATAAAACAAGACAAGCTAAGAGGAGGAGGAGGAGGATGAAGAGGCAGCAGCAAAAAGTGCAACGATCTGGAAAAAAGTAGAGTAGTTCATATATTTCAAGGCTGGAATCACTCGCTGCTTACTCATCACTTTAGAAGTTAGCCGACTAGTACTGTACAATGCTCTGCGTAGGGAATATGTATAGGAACTGCGGTAGCGTTAACATGTACTGAAAGCTCTCATTTTTCCATGTGATAGCGTATTTGCAAGGGATACGAAAACTCTGTGCTGAATCTGCAACGTGCATGCCGTTTCAAACCAATTTATTGATTGACAAAAATTTTATCTCAGATACTTGTTCTGCCAATGAAGTGTTAAATATTACACATGTTTACCGCAGCATTTAAAATGTCAGACAGATGTATAGACACACACCGATAAGAGTCAAGGTTGTGTGGTGGTTATGTACTTGAAAGAGGAAAAAAAGTATAAAATAGCAGATAAAACATGAAAGGAAAAATGGCCTTTTGCAGTTAGATGGATTAGTGAAAATGCAAATTTGTATTGTTAAAATGTAGACTTACTGTTATGCAAGTTATTATTTGTATCCATATTAGCATTTTAAACCCGAAAATACAGACACTTATGATCTTTGAAGCATCTAATTCATTCAACGAACTTAGGTTTTGAAAGACCATGAATTTTTTTTTTTTTTCTTAAGTGAACAATGTCCTAATCTTTCTACACTGATTTCAGAATGTTAATAATACTATATTAATCTTCGAAACTGGCCTTCACTTAACTATCTATTTATACACGCTTGTATAAAAGTTCGAAAGCAATTTTAAGATGCCAAGTGTAATTTTTTTTTTTAAATGCCTGTACATCGCTGTGAAACAAAGCCAAAAGTTTAATTCTGCAATTTAATCACTGTAGATTAATTGCATCACCTAGAATGTTTTGTAGCAGCAGTACTTCATGGTAACCCTTGGAGGATTACCAATAAACCTCAAATCCAACTCTCCCCTATGAAACTTGATTTGCTCAGTGGGTACACAAGGGGGCATCGAGTTACATACATCAAAACCAAATAGCAAATCGCTAATATCTGTTAAGGAAACTTGGGTTCTGAACCAGTCCTTTTCATCTTCCTTTTGTCAATTGTTGGTCTTTTGGAAACTCTTGGAAGTTAAAACGTGCTCAGAAATCAATAAAATCAGTAGAAATTTTGCTAGAAGAATTCTGCCGCAGGGCTAGTTACCGTCTGCAGTCAAGTGAACACGAGCGCTGAACGAAATCTGTCCTCGCACAAAAGACCTCGACATAGCCGCCTGCAAGCGGAGCGCAATTTCTCACTTCTTGAGTTTCACTTGGACATGCTAAATGATCAGATGTCATTTCCGTTGAGACAACTTTTCCAAGCATTGTTTCACTTTATGCTTATGACTCAGGTATCAATAAATCTAGTACTACCACCGATCTCGTGCTGGTTTCCATTTTATATACAGGTGGTAAGAGAAAAATGCGAAAGGGGAAAAGGGGAATGTTATGGTTTTATACAGGGTCATGAAGAAGGAGGCCTAACCCTCCCCTGAAGAGAGAAAGAGTGAGACAATGCAAAGTTTTTATATTTAGTAAATCTGAAGTAGAGAGTTTTCGGGATGATGCAGCATTACATCATCAAGGATTGCAGCAGTACTGCTTGGTCAATTGGCCATATATGTGAAGTGTAAATAATATGGTTTGTGAACATAGTTGGTACAATAATCTTCCATTTATGCGTAGTGAAAATTACATGCACTTTTTTTTTTCCTTTTTTGGTTCCTGGTATTAAACATTCCTTAATTATTATGTTATAACATAACAGCAGAGCAGTGCATTCAGCTTGTATAGTCCTGATTTAATTCAAATAATGAAAGTTTCTGGTTATATGCATTTCACCTGTGATTATTATATCTGATATTAAAATTGTGACGTACATGATCACATTTACTCCAAAGTCTCAAAATGCACTTGGAGATAGTACTTGAAGACTTTTGAAAAAGTAAAATATTGACCGATTGCACAACTATTAATACCAAACCAAAAAATAACGGTGAAGTCATTTATGTTTCAAGTGTGCTTTTCACAGGAGGGAAACCTGTAAGTTACCCTCAAATAAACGTGCAAATGATATTTCTGTTGAAAACTTTTCACTCTTGGCAAAACCATTCCATAAGATCAGTTTTCCCACCCTCTCAAAGGAGCACTTTAATCAAAAAGAGAAACAACTAAATGATATACATTGAAAAAGAAGATCCACTCAAGCAGGTTTCTTGACACACAATGTTGACATAACATTCTTGGTGGATTGTTTGTAAAATCTGTCAGATGGCTTTTCTGTCAATCATCTTATTAGAGAGTCATTCATCTCTTTTGGAAGTATTCATCTTCTGAAGGACTTCAAAGTATCTGAATCAATAGGGTTGGCCTCTCATCCAGAGAATTTAATCAACGAGAAAATTTTAACAAACGAATTTGTGCTTGATGCTGTATCAATATCCAGGATCCCCTGTCATTTTAAAGATGGATTCACTCCCGGGAGATTGAATTGTAACACACTTCATGATGATGTCACAGTTTTTCCTCAACAAGTGGAACTCTGCAATTAGATTTTAATAATGGAATTAGTCGTGTCTGGTTTATCGCCCCATTTTTTTCCCTTTCCTTACCTACTGTATAAACCAACACCACCGGTTTTGAAGCTTCATTACTCGTGAGTCATCGTGACCGCTGCTCATTTATCTTTAGTTAGCTCTGGCGAAAAGAATACAGCAACTTTGGAAATCAAGGATGAGGAAAATATGTCTGTGTTTGTTCAGTGAAGCAGATGGTTTTCAGGGAAGGTAAAAGAAAGGACGAATGACAAAGACGGAATAAAGCAAAGACGGTAGATTTATGCAGATTTATCACCATTGTAAAAGGATTTACAACTCATTCCGTTTTTTGTTTACTGTTTTTAAAGTTAATGACTATTGTCTTGAGTCATATATTGAGGAAATAAATTATGAGTAGTGTATCATCACCAGCCCAAATACATTGCAGGCAGTGATTATAGTACTTCAGAAGCAGGCACTATTGATGATGCTTACATGAGATCCTCGATATAATGATTTATGAAGTATGCTTCAATACAGAGGTACAGAAAGGCTGGTTACTACTGTAAACACACACAGTAGAGATTAATATGAATCAAGAAGGAATATATACATCTTAAAGAGTGATTTGGGTGTAACTTAAAGGAGAGACAACAAACCCAACCAGACTTCATAGGTCTATGTGATCGAGATTAACGTAATGAACCACTTACACGAACAGCTAAAAAGAAAAGCCCAGTTCCATGTGGGAGATATCAAGGGTTTAATGTTTGTCACACACAAGGCTCTCGACTTGTCTAATTCTGACATCATCAAATGTTTGGGGGTGGGGGGGTGGGGGGAGTAGGTTGTCCTTCACAGAGATGTCTGTCATATAAACTGAAATATGATGGTTTGGTTTTTTGTCCCCTTTAAGGAATGCTATAATACAGAAACAAAAATTCCAAAAGACCATTTAGCAAGATGTGTAAAGAAATTCAAACAGATGTACGTGATCAAATTTTACACACTGTCATTGAGACATAGTACTTTGAGGTGACTGTCAAATAAAATTAACTTCTAAACAAACTCATAATGTGACATGTAAACAACTGTAGGTGTGATGTGACTTCTAAAGAGACAGTCATAATGTGACCATTATACAATATTCATACATCTGTACATTGTATAGGTTATTCACATGATGATGGATATGATGGCACCAATGGTAAAAATGCTGGAGGGCCCTGTTTACTTGCCACATAAAAACCAACACAAAAGACCAACAAAAAGTGCTTTGTCAATACCTGTGGGTCAACCGAATGACCGTTTGGTCGTCCATCCTTCAGTTAGCATTACATACACATAACTTCTCATCAATTGCACAAGATTTTCAGCTTTTCCTTATTTCATATTTCATCAGCAGTAAGTCTCCTGTTAAGAGCACTAGAGACACTTTCAAATGGCTTTTTAGAGGGTGTTTATCTTGACACACATATGAATGGGCTGATATTTCCTTAAGTAGCCCATTAAGAGGGAGCCACTCACCTTACGTGTTTTCATTCAATGTGCATCAAGTACTATCCCCCAACGTGAGTCACATCAATTAGTTCATGCTTTTCTTGTTCCAAAAGTGCCCTTTTCTTTCCTTATCTTTTTTTTTTGGGGGGGGGGCCTTGGTTGTACTTTTTGTCTTCACGGTACGAAGGACACTGGTGCCTCCAAGGCATCTTAACAATCACGATACAAAAATTGACATATGTCTGCCCCATTTCTACCTGATTGCCAAGGGGGGAAGTCATCTACTTTTATTTTTAGGTAAAAATTTTGATAATTAACATGGATCTGTGTTGCCTCCTGGGAGACTTATTGGTAACAGCATTTTGTGGAAAAACACAATTTTTTCCCTTTTTAACTGTTTTTGCATCTTTGAAGTGCAAATATGATGTGACGCTATATCTGTCTTAGAAGCTATCGTCAGAGTCTGTAGAATGACTGAAGAGTATTAGACAAAGCGCGGCGCTGGGGAAGACCCTTGTGGTAAGGTGGAAGAACTCAGGTAGAATAATTGAAGGCTTTAAGCAGACTATATTTCATTGTCCATTAAGGGATGGAGAAGGCTTGAATTTTGATTAGATTTGGTCATCCCATTACTCACGCATCGACCATGAAAAATTCAAGGGATTCCCGTCTTTGCTTGGATTTGGATTCGAGCGAGACAACTGCATGATTAACCTTTGTTGTACTTTCAACGGTTGATGTCTTTGAAGCTTCTTTGAAGTGACAATTCATGCTTGAAGTTATTTTGGCTCAAGAGTTGTTAACCATATTGCAGTCAGTGGTGTATCATTACTAATTAATCATTCTGTTTGTCAAAGATTTCTAATCTTTCAGCCTTGCAAGTTATAACAAACAATGGCAAGAATCATTGCTCACTTAAATGCATGGGAAAGGAAATAAGCAATTAGGTTTATTCTTCTATTTTTTGTTTTTTATTGCATTTTGACGAGATGAGTCATAGAAATTTTTAAAAACATTTTGCAGAAAGCTGATATTGTAGATACTGACTTTGAGCTTTTTTTTTTTTTTTTTTTCATCAAACATAATTCTAATACTAAGATATGATCAACATTTTTGTGCCATTTACTCAGCGACTAGGTCAGTCACTACGAATATCTTACAAGCTGGTATTTCTACGTTTTAAGTTCGGTTACTAATTTGCCAAATGGAAAGGGAAATTTCATTTTGTCAACACGCATGTACAACATCAAACCTGTTGCAAGATGTATCAACTGTCAAAGTGTTGATTTCTCAAAGATAACTGGAGGAAGGAATAGAATGCAAATTTCACTAGGATGCTGCTAAGATTATATTTGTCTTTTACATGTCAAAAGTAAATTTACCTCTCAAGTATCTATTTTCAAAATCTCCCCTTATCTCTGGTCTCTTTCTCTCTGCCTCTCCTTTCTGTCGATAAGATAAGATTCTGTCAGTGCAAGTACACCACCTGTTGTGATGTGTCATTTAGCTGTTCTTTCCATTATCACTACTACCACCCCTGTTTGAACTTCCTCATTCCCCCCAGTTCTTCCTCAAGATCAAATATCTATTAGACATGCCTTCATGGAGGAACTAACAGGAGATGGAAAAAAATGCCAAGAATTAGCTCAAATCAAAGAGGTTGGTTTGTTATGGATGGAAAATATGCGGTAAAAATTTATGAATTTCCATTCTTGGACAGGAAACTAACCATTATCTTAGGCCGGAGGGTAGCTCATGTTACAGCATGTAACCCATCCATATTCCTAACTCTACCTCAAAGACTATCAGCAAGGAGACAAGTGCCTTACCCCAGACGCTGCTGCTCATAGAGAAAAGAAGACGACATTGAAATTTGATCATTCCAAGTATTCTAGAAGGAAGCAAACAGAGAAGGAGGAAGAGTCACACAGAGCCCACTCTGTTATACAATTATTATCAAAATCACAAATAAGAAAAGCAAAACATTTCTTTCATTTTATGGAAAGTGTTTGTTGTTGTCGTTGTTTAATACACCTGAAAGTGTGACGGGTAGCAGTAGTTTAATTGTATTAATTTAAATGCAGAGGAGGGCATATTACCAAGACAAGCAAGCAATAAATAGGAAATAAATACACTCAAAATAAATTTGATTTTGATATTTGTATTCCAATTTTTTTGTGTGCTGGGTGGGGTGGGGAGTAGTGGGATATGGAAATATATTTTTTAAGTAGTACCATTTCCCATGTAAGCCTGTACAACAGACGGTATGTTACTACTACTAAGTACTACAAAAGTGACATTTGAATAAAAAGGTTTTACATGGGGCTGCAATTTGTAGCTGATCATTGTGATCAGACAACAAAGTTTTTAATTTACTTCTCAACAAATTTATACATCAAATTGTATAAGACTGATTCACAGAGATGTATGATTTAGTTCTAAAAAGAGGATTATTCAATCTAGTGAAGATATTGAAACATTTGGCTTGCTGTTAGGCTTACTAGAATCAGCTAAGCAGACAGATGTGAACTATTAGTAACAACCTATGCTAATGAAGATGACTCAACTTATGTTGGTTGCAATCCAGTTAACAGTTTCAGGTTATTATTGGAAATCATCTGGATAATAATCTTACTTAAAGTAAACCCACTACCTCTTAAAATGCAAATGTTCTTACTTTTAATAACATCTCCCTTTACCCACTTAGTCCTACCATGGTTAGATCATGAGGTACACAGTGATATTAGTGCTTAATAAAGAAAAGATCATTAATATTGGGTAAGATGGATCATCTGATCAGAAAATCCTGTTCTTTTACACCACATACAAAAGAAAATGTAACATTGCCATTTGACTAAACTGTGTAGTTAATTTGAGGGAATTGCTCCAGACATCCTGATATTGTTGGAAAAGAAGCTGCATGCAGGTATAGTCTGCTAGCTTCAGATTCTAAACTGTTTTTTATTCATGAATACTTACCATTATATGCCCTAAGGGGTTCTAATACATCAAATACAAATAGACAATCACATGAAGCAACAAATGAGCTCGTTAAGAGACAAACAGCTTGCATCTAAGTATGGCATAACCAGATATGCATATTAGGGTTTATCAGCATGTTCGGTTGAGGGAGGCTCTTTAGTTTATATCAAATAACAGAAATCTTGTGTAGCTGTTTATACTTTATGCAAAATGTTGCATTTATGGATTTTGTTGTCAAATTTTTAGTAGCCCTTAGGCTCAATAGGTCATTAGGTCTAGCAGATCATTAATTCACTACTCAGACATGGGCAGACGGTTGGACCAGCTTTCATTCAAAGGACATTCATTTGCATTTTCTCTCTGTCCTTTTGATGTTCTGAGTGTTCTGAACAGCTCTTAAGAGAAGAAAACTGCTATCTGCTCTCTTGAACTTTAGAAACATTACAACAGTTAATATAGGTCTTTATTTGGAGGATTTTTGTAGTATTGATAATTTCATAGGCAAGTCAGTTATTTTATTATATAATTTATTCTCTTTTTTAGTATTTAACAAGTTCTCTTGTATACTACCTTTATTTCATTATGAAGTGTGTGCGCTCCTTCCCAGTTGTCGGACATTTTGGAATGTTTACACTACTTCTGTATAATGACAGAGGGGGTTTAAATACATATTAACACTTAATGACTTCAGTGATGACTTGTTCTAAATACCTTATCAGTTGTACCTTCTATCAGATCACACTTCAAATGTTGCAATTTGAGAGTCTGCAATGTAAGGATATGAATTAAGTGAAATATTTGTCTTTCCTCTTCCCAGCCTTTACAAATAAGCTTAAAGATTGTATAATGGTTGACCATGGATCTCAGGAGTGACATTTTTACCCCAAATGAGATTTTCATCATTCTCAGTAGTTCATGCTTGTCATTGTAAGGCAGGAAATGTTGTGTAAACACTTAACAATGCTTGAATAAGGTTTTGGCTATTTTAACATGTTTATCTCTTGGATCATTGTCAAGTCAAAAAATCTGACGACTTTTATACTTTACGAGAAATTCTAATCTATTGTTGCCATGACAACCATGATTAGATTGCATGAAAAGAAGAAAGGAATTTCTAAAACACCGATGTGGATGCTCCTTGTTTTTCTTATATCCTGTATGTAAAATTTTATGATCATCCATGTCATAATTAAGTGTAAAATTTCATGACAGTTTTTACAGCGCAATTTGCCATTGAAGTCATTCCATATTACTGAGGTTTTGATTTGTTAATAACATAAATGTCAAACCTGATATTTCAAGCCGTCAAGGCTTGGCTTGAGTTATACGGTGTCTTCAAGGAGCAGATCCAGAGTTTGAAATCATTGTTGACATTTGATGTCACCTTCACGCATGTATAGTGCTTTTATGTCAGTCGTTCATCAGGTATTCTTCCTTCCCTTAACACACTAAGCTCATGTTCTCATCAACACAGCCTATTGACCTTCATGTTTGTATTTTTGTCTTCACAGGTCAAAGTCATGCTCAAGTTAGTTCCATCAAGCAACCCCAACGACTCTTCATCATGTGTGACAGTGGACATCAAGAAAAAACAAGTGACCCTGTTCGACCCGACAGCACTGAGTGGCTTTGTTACTCCAGCCGGTCGACGAGCGGGTGTCGCAGCTCCTAAAATGTTTGCTTTCGACAACATCTTTGAGCAAGATGCGTCACAAGTAGGTTATCTCTTTCATCTAAACCATTTGAAATGACCACTCCAGACTAATCATGAAATAAGCTCTCTGTATGATGTCAGTTTTATACATTATTAAACTAAGTTGTTATGGCACTGAAGAGCCTCCTCAATCTCATACATTTATGTAGCAATTTTAACAAGACTCGTTATGCGTCGGGCTATGACTAACTGCTGCTGCCATTTCTTGAGTCATTTAAAGGCAAGAGAGAAATAAATTTAGTGCAAGAGATAGAAATCTCTTTAGAATGTGTAGTAACAGCATGTAATATTACAACAGAAGCAGATGTATTTTAGCATGTTTGTCACAGAGTGACATTTATAACGTGAGGGATATTTAGCGGAGAGCCAACTAATATCTCTGGATGTCAGCAACAGAGTGACAGTTGGTCATGTATAGAGACAGACAAATTATTACAAAAAATCTCTTTGATTGCTAAAAGTGAGGCAGTTGTTAGATGAATCATTAGTTCAGTTGAGGGTTTATTTTACAGTTTTAGAGGTAGTCTTTTATGATTAAGGGGTTGTGAAAGAAAGATGAATTGATATTATGACAGCCTATAAAAACCTGTTTCATTCTATTAGATGGAAGTGTGTTCTAACAGTGTTGCTGACATTGTCTCTGCGGTGGTCAACGGTGCTGATGGGTGTCTCTTTGGCTACGGCCATTCTCATCTCGGTGAGTCCCCTCTCTCTTCATTCTTGGTCAAATATCTGACTGCCGTCCATTGGCACCAACCAGTCTTAGTTTGGTAATGCTAGCACTTCAGAGCTAAGAGAGTGCTTATTTGCTTGACCACATCTCATTGACAAGGTTGTGACCTTTGGAGTTGGAGACCCTCATATTTGTCTGGGTGGCCTGTTCAGCTATCCCTGGATATGTCATATTGAGATATTAATGAGTGATATGGATTGGCTACATTGCTATAGGCAGTCTTGTTTGCAGTGTAAATAGAAGTCAGTGAAAGATTGCTTCCTGTGATTAGAAGACAAACTATGGTTTCAAATGAACACTTACAAGTCATAACAAACCACTCAGACTGGATCTGGGAGAAGCTTGGCAGGTATTAATTTACCTTGGGGAAAAACTGCCAAAGATTGGCTTGATAAGGTATCTTCACTGTATGGGTGGAAATCCTTCACTTTCTATGACAGCTTTCTGGCCACAAATGTTTGGTTCTTCTTGCCGGATATTTCAGGCAATTCTGTCTGTGTAGTGCTAATGAAATCTGAAAAGGAAATGGAACGTTGGGTTGTGTGTGGCACAGTGGGATGGATCTCAGCAACCAAGTGCATTCCATGTCGACACATACTAGTCACAATATTACAGAGCTGAATTGCTCATTAACATTTGTTGAATGAAAATAAAGCTGATATTGTTTGACCAATTGTAATCGTATTGAGCTGAAGTATTCAAAATGGCAAGCAGACACAGAATGCAACCCAGTTAAAGCCTTAGAGGCACGCCATAATCCATTCATTCAAATTTCATTGCCTCCCTTGCAGAATATCGTACCCATTTGGATATTTATGATGTTGTATCTGCCACTTCACTAAAAGTATCCCTGGCAAATAATGTCTTTTCCCTTCTTTCAAAATTTTATGTATTTCCCCACTTTGACAGATTTAGGTCAGTGGAGTGATTCATATCATTTTGGCCACCACTGCCGGTTACCTTACTTACTTTATCCTTGTAGGTTATCTGCTCATAAAAGTTATTGTAGAATTTATGATGGGATGGAATTAACAATCCCAAATGAAACTTGAAAAGGCTTTTCACTTCTAATATATGAACATTTGTCTTGACGCAACCATCATGTCCATCCCCGTATAGTCTTCAAGTAAGCATTTAATGATGCAAAAATCTCGTCGTCGAGAAAGAAGGGCAGGATGTGACCACTCTTTTAAGATCGGTAGAAATGTTTATTACTCTGCTCACCTTAACTGGTCGGAAAAATTTCCCTTTACAAAGCTATCAACTAAATCAGGTCTAATCAGTGGACTTCTCGTTTTCTTTTTTGAGTTAGTTACCCAGGGGAATGAAGGGTAAGAATCTGTGCCTGTGTATGACCTTGTCAGGATAGTTATCAATTAAGGTACTTAGTGAGTAATCAACTCTTGGTGTCTTTTATTGTTCTTTGTCCATGCAGGCAAGACATACACCATGATCGGTGGCGATGAGTCACCGCAGACCCTGGGAGCTATTCCATCCGCAGTAGCCTGGCTCTTTAAACTCATCAACGAGAAGAAGGAGCGAACAAGTACACGGTTCTCTGTGAGGGTTTCGGCAGTTGAGGTCCACGGCAAACAGGAACATCTTAGGGACTTACTTGTAGAACAAGCAAATGGTACATTTACGTTCCTATTTTCTTTAAAATTGTCAGACAAATTTTGTTTGATATGTTCGTTATGATGTTTCATATAAGGAGGTAATCATTTTCTCGATCAGGAAGAATTGAGGGTCTGATCCATAATGACAACCTTGTTGTAAAGAAATCTTGGAATAAAATGTTCACGAAAAAAAAACAAGGGTGAATTTGGGAACATTAAGGCTGCTGTCGAAAACTTATCACTGGATAAAGATTTATTTACTTGGGGGCCATATGGACTTATTTTAGTCAATGTTTTGATCAAGATTCTGAGGGCTTGTAATGTATGTCATCTAAGCTAACAATGTTAACTGTTACATCCAATCACATTCTCTGTTGACAAGATTTCATTCATCTTTCCTTACTGTTAGAATTTGCCAATATTTCTCAAAACTTTTGTCAAGTTTTATCAAGTCTGAAAAATAGAGTTTCAGTTAGCATAACAAAATAGGATTAACTACTACTTAAATAATATACCAACTGACATTAGAGACCTGTGCTTTTCCATAATGTATACCATTTGTCTCAAACTTGAACCTTTCACAGAATTGACACGGTAGTCTGTATGATAATTTATAGCAATCAATACATCTAACAGTTAGGCCTATCCTACTGTTACTAACGGTAGGATAGACTAACGGAAATTGCTTGCTTAATATCATACTACTTCCTCAAGCCAAGGACATTTTCTGCTATATCTATTACCATGATAATAAAGGGTATTATTCAAGACTTTAGCCTTCAAGACACATCTAACAAGCGTACTTAGATTCTGCAGCATTGCTGCTCTAGTCGTTCTCCCATATATCTAGGGTCTTTACAGTTTTAAGTTGTGGACCAAACTCAATACCTGCAGTGATTTCATGCCTTACCTATTTCTGATCATAATCATTCTATGATTGACGGATGGTACTATGTAGGTTTGGTGATAAAACAACATTACTAATTTGTGAGACACGTTAAGCATTTTGTTTTGTATTAATAGGTCCAATTAGGTCTAATTAATCTTATTTTTTTCATATTAACAATGTTGTTCAATAACAACTTCCCGACATGGACGTTAAATGGATGTGTGCCGAGAGATTGGCTTCGGTCAGCTTGCGAGTCTACAAGCCTCCATGGCTTCTTTCGCGAGTTCCTGCTTGCGGGAAGATCACATATACATACATACATACATATTAGGGAGTATACAGTTATGTGTGAATATTACATAACTTGATCCAATGCAAACATACAATATATTATTCTTCTCAAATTATCCAGCTATTGAAACCTAAGATAGTCTTTGATTAATGGAGTTTATCCACCTTCCTGTCAGGGTGTTGCATAGAAAGATGTGATTTGTAATGAAGCTTGTATTTCTCTCTCTGTGCAGCAGAAGTATCAGTAGTTGGTCTTTGTTAACACAGCGCTAAAGATTTGTAAGCTGATACAAAGTTATGAATCATTAATTTTGTGTGAAATGGGAAATGGTGTGAGATAAGTACACACCTGTCATTATGCTTTAGGATAAGCCGGAGCTGCTTAAAAGTTAGCAGTCATGGTTATAATCTCATGCAAATCCATTGGGACTTGCATTATGAAGACAAAGCATAACATTGTTTAAATTTTTAAATTACCTTCCATAAAATATTTTGAATTTTTAAACTATCTTCCGTAAAATCTTTTGAATTTTTAAACTACCTTTGAGGTCTTCTGTACTTTTCAGAAAGATATCACTTTGTGTAAATTTTATAATAAGAGAACAATAAAGTGTAAGTTTGAGTATGAAGGTTGAGAGATAGGACAAATATCAGCTTCAAAGAGAATTTAAGCTGTTTGAAGCATGTTTGAAACCATATATCATTTAATACACCCATTGTTCATCATTGTAAAGCTTTCCTAGTTCAAGCTTCATCCACAAATATATAACATCAAGGTTTGTGTTTCATTATGAAATGTTTTGACTTTCAAAACAATTTCAAATTGGACATTTTGTTTTTCTTCATTTTATGATATGACATTGCACTGGCATGTATCAGAGGAACATTATGTGGTTTTATTATTTAGTAATAATGTAAAATCTATTTTTTAGGGGATAACTTGTGTTAGATCCCAGCTCTTCAAGGTACCTTTGCACTTTCTGCCGAGCCTCAGATTGTCTTACACGCCAGATTCTGTTTTAATCGACAAATTTGTTTAGGTATGCAAATTTTTGGCAATTTGCATTGTAAAGTAAGAAGCTCCGGGGAGTTATTGGATAGTCATTGTTGTCGCCATAGGGACAGTGATAGTTTTGATTGGTGTCAAATATCATCCCTAATTATAACATGGCTTGACAAAAAAACAAAGGATATCATGGTAATTACTCACACCAGAGAAATTAAACTATACGGCTGCTTACACATTATCTACTGCCAGAGGCAAATGTACTATTAAAATAATGAGAAGCCCTTCAAATTAAAAGCAAATTAGACAAAGGGAAAGCCAATCAAAGGCTAATATTTCCCTAAGTTCTTTTTATCGATGAGCTCACACAGTGTTTTTTAATTTGTTTACTCTGTTGAAAGAGGGTCTCTTTAGTTCATGCGATCGTTTTTCATAAAGCTGCAATTGAGTTTTTGTAACTTTCTTTTCTCAGACCAAGTTATATCCTAGTCATAAGTGATTGGATATATTCCCCAATATAGTAAATGAATACTTGTGGGTTACGACCATGAAACAACATTAGTGAATTTTTAATGATTTTTAACAGATACAGAAAATTTTGCGACTGACAAAGTTTATATAATGCTTCATCTTTAATCTGCAAACCAGTAAGTTTATTTTCATCATTCCTGGTGTGGTTTTGATCAACCTCTGACTAAAAGGTAACCATAACCTTTCCCTTAACCACTCTGTATAGTGCCACCAGATTGTCAAAACGTAAACAGAAACTGCAATTTTGATATTTCAAGGCATGACAGCAAATATTTACCTTTGAATTTATTGAGGTAGAGCAATTATCCAATTTTTACTCTGTTTGTGTTCATCTGCGATACAGGAAGCAATAATGGAGGAGACGCATCGCCTGCTGCCCTCTATCTTCAGGAAGATCCCATCTGCGGGGTTCAGCTACTCAACCAAAGTGAACTGAGGGCTCCAACAGCAGAAAAGGCTGCATTTTACCTTGATGCTGCAATTGCAGCCAGGATGAACCATGGACAGAAAGGTAAATAATACAGACAAAAATCTTCCCTATCTGTAACCGTACCAGGCTTCTGGATAAGTTCTTGCAATTTTGGGTTTCCTGTAATAAATATGGCTGAAACATGGTTATGACAATGACGTTTACTATGATTTTAGAGCAACAAGTTATCCTAGGAACGTTCTATTTTTCTCTGTCACTTCAGGTTTCCGATAATTTTGTCAATATTAGTAGCAAAAGATTTCTTAATTTAATGGAGTCAACATACAACCCCTCATCTCTCCATTTCCACTGTTGAAGCTGAAAGATTAATTTCAAACTATTTTTTTATTCTCACCTTCATTGTATTTGCTTTTTCTTTTTTCTTGACTACCTCAGAGGAACCAGAGGCTGGTCGGTATTCTCACATGCTGTTCACATTACACGTCTACCAGTACAGAATAGACAAATATGGTAAAGGGGGTGTCAATGGGGGACGAAGCAGGCTCCATCTCATCGATCTCGGCAGCGGAGACAAAAGCAGCAGCAAAGTACAAAACGGGTCATCTTTAACATTTTCTGCTCTCGGAAACGTCATACTTGCCGTCCTGAATGGCCAGAAGCATATTCCGTACAGGTAAAATATTGATGTCTTTCCATCATCTGCTATCACCAAGAAAACCAGGTCTTGACCATAACAGTCATCAACTCGCCATTGGGGAGTACTTTTTTAGCTTTGGCGAATAGAAAATGCACTACGCTCAACATTTTGGGGAGTTACTGGTGGACTAGTCAAACCCCAACATTAGCAAGACTATTTCACAGCATGATCAAAGTAGTACGGTGTCGAACTTGAAACAAGTTAAGTTGTAATTAATTTTGTCAATGACCAAACTCAATAGGAATTTACTGTGTGAAATGGTTCGCTATTTGCATGTGTATCATATACAGGAATTTTTCATGTGAGGAGGTTGTTCACTAACTTTGCGAGGGAAGACAGATGCTTTGTCAATGTTAGATTTGCATTGCTTAAAAGATCGCTTTGATTTAGGCAGTGTAGCGGAAAATCAGTTGTCATTTTCGCACACCATTTTACAGTTAAAAAGCGAAGAATAAATAATTGGGAAAATTGGGAAAAAAGTCCCTAATCGAGTAGCAAGTTGCTGTGAGTTACTGATTAGGCTTACTTGCAAACACCTAGTTAGTAAATGCCTAGTATTACAGAAGCCCTAACATTACAGCGAGAACACGCTGATGTTTTATTTCGTGTTTCCTTACCAAATATTGACAAATTCACTCCATAAGACAGCATCTTTTAAAACCTACCGTGATGTGAATGCCATGAACTTGGCATCAGTTGGAGTCGAACTATTACCGAAGTACTTGCAATCAAAGAAAGCAAATAATGATAACAACCACATCTGCTGTTCACATATTCGTCCATGTTCTGATTCAATCATTTATTTAAGTGCCTTCCTTATATATTGCTCCTATGAAATTGTTAGACATTTTCCAGTCTTTGGATTGAATTTCAATCCCCACATTTAACGTTCTCTTTACAGAGACAGCAAGTTAACACGGTTGCTTCGTGAAGCCATGGGAAGCCTTTCATGTCGTACGGTGATGATTGCCCATGTCTCGTCAGCAATTCCTTTCTACTCGGAAACACTCTCAACAATCCAATTGGCGTCCAGGATTCATCGGATGAGAAAGAAGAAATCAAAGGTAGACAGAGTTTAATGACCTGTCCTGAATTGCTTTGTCCTAAAGTTCATTGGCTCTTGCTGGTTGAAAGAGAATTCTCGGTGGACTTTTCTGCTGTAATTAGTTTTGTTCAGACACCATCCTTCTTTGTGTTTTTTTTTTAAATTTTAAAACCAGTTAGAATTTTTGGATATACCAGCATGCTCATTTGGAATAAAACATTGCTATGAAAAGGTGTATCGAATTATAAATTGGACAGGCACACAAATTACAATTCAGTATTGACTTTTTCTCAGAGAAAAGTTACAAAAGAAGACTGTCTTGATGACAGATTTGTTGACTCAAGTTTGATTTAGTTTATTCTTTATGGTATAGATACTATGACCTAGGGAACTGTTAGTAGAAGACAGACAAGTTCGCAATCACGTAATACTTTGTGTGGTTCATAGCTAACAGTTGAGGGTGTTTTCCATTTCTGTGCTATGACCTATGAAACTGTTAGTGATGACAGACGAGGAAGTAATCACGCATACTTTGTGAGAGTCATAGCTAACTGTTGAGGGTGTTTTCCATTTAAGTACTGAGTATTTATGGGTGCAAGAAGATCTTTCAATGGCTGAAACAGTTCTCACTAAGTTTTTTTATGCTTCGTTGTGATTATATCGTGATTGTCAATTGTATCACAATCTCTGCAGAAACTTATCAAGGTCTTCCATAGATATACTGTACTTCTTTCAAGTAGAGCATTCCATCACAATCTGTTTTATTTTTTCTTTGACAGTATTCTGGTACCAGTTCCTCTGGGGGAGAAAGTTCCTGTGAGGAGGGACGAATGAGAAGGATTCGACCCGCTCATCGCCGTACTTGTCCATCCCCGGTACCTGAGGGGGGTGTTCAGGTTACCAATGCTTTAAACCAAAGTGATCCCGAGTACCTTTCCAGTAGTGAGCAGTCATGTGATACAGTTATCTATGTAGGACCGGACGGTTGCCCCCTCAGCGACCGAGATCTGACAGATAATGAAGGTCCTCCTGATGTGCTTCCAGCTCTGATGAACCTCAATCTGAGTGATTCACAGAGCAGTGACGACAATAAACACCTGGGGAGCGGTAGCGACGGAGAAAACCATCCTCTGTTCGGAGGAGAGGGCAATAATCACATTTCAGATAACAGTGAAAATGAAAATGAGAACAATGACGACTTAAATGAGGTTAATTTGAAGTCAAACAGCAAGTCCAACCTCTCCTCAGGGACAGATTACACAAGCCCAACTCTTTCAAACGGTGGCAGCAGCCACTGTGAAGATGAAAACAAGAACAGAATGGATCAAGCCGACCAAGAGTCTGAACCAGGAAAACTATGCAAACCAGATGTACCAGTGAAACCCAGCAAATTGAAATACCCTCCCTTAATCAAAGAAAAGCCAACCCTACCAACCAAACCATTATTCCGGGAAGAGTTACCAAAGGAGACCAAAAAATCCTCTCTTCTTCGTTCAGAAAAATTGAAGGCTGCCGCCAAAGAAAAGAAATCTGATTGTATTCCAGAGGAGCCCAGTGATTTAGCCGAGGCTGAGGAAGAAGTAGATTTACCAGTCAACTTTGGTAGCAACGAGGACATCGAAAAGGTGAAACAGTTGGTGGATTGCGACGAAATGGAAAATATTCAAGAGATGGAGAGAGAACGACTATCCGATCCCGACAAGAGGGCAAGCTCAAATATCGACGACCTTAGCGTGAGTGAGTTTGGTGAGGAGGATGATCTTACGGAAGCCTTGAGGACTGCTGATGCTGATTTTTCATCTCAGGCAGCATCAGTATCCTCAGTAGACAATCCTATTACTCCCACCAATGAGAAACCAAACCTATTGGATGCTATTCCCTTAACACCAGAAGAGAGGCAATTTTTATCTACCACTTCAATGTTTTCAAACCCAGAATGCCTCATGAAATCATTTACATCGTTGGACAGGATTTCTGAGCTCCTTGAGAAACCTGTCTCCGAATTATCTGAGGATGAAATATCTTTGGCCTTCTCTGAGCAGGAGACCCTGAGCTTCATCTCTCGAGCTTCGGATGAATTAACCACGGTCACAGATACATTAACGATTGATGAAATGCCTTTAGGGTCGGAGGCAGTCTGCTGGTTTCAGCAGCTTGCACAAAGGTCCATGGACAATTTCTCTGAGAACATATCTACCAGCCTGAATAATACTAGCGTTGGTGGTTGTATGGAAGAGCCTTTCCTGCTGCTAGGAATGGAAGAGAGGAAAAAGATGGCCGGGGGCCACTACGTGTACTCTGATGATGAGTCAGAAGTAGTCGATGCAGAGAATTACAAAATGGGGCCTAATTTTCCAGACTGCTTCCGGTTGGATAACGATACCATTGATTCTGTATCTTTAGCCAGCAATGACTTGGAGGCTATTAAATCGATGTATGTCATATCAAACATTCATGCAGACAACTTGTCAGTGGATAGTGATCCAATGGATGACGCAGAGCTGCCTCCTGGGTTAGACCTCGGAGGAAACCTATTGACTCATGAACCTGCTGTGATGACCTACATGACCATCAATAACGATGACCAGGTGGTGATGAGGGAGAAACACATGGCTGATGACCACCCTCTGCGTAGGTTGAGCTGCATCAGCGATGCTACAGATGCCACCTTCAGCACGACCTCCAGACCCAACAGCTTCATCTCAGAGAAAGATGATGACACATCTCATTCATCCTCTCTGGGAAGGTCAAATCATTCAAAGAGTCCTCAAGATTCCAAGATCAATGAAAGAATTGCAGCTGCACTCCATCTTCAGAAACTGCAAGCCCAGATACTGGCCAGAGCTATTGCTGCTAATTACAGCCCACGTATGAAAGGTCATCCAGCTCAGGGACAGCGACTTGCCAGGGGACCTTGCAACCAGACCCAGGTCTCGGGGAACGTCTCCCCTGTTTGGCAAAGAATGATGCCTAACGAGGAACCCAAAAGAGAACCTCTGTATGATGTGACACCTGCTCCTTCTGTGTCACTCTGCGAAAGCACTCCGACCCATTCGAAGACCTCAATTTGTGAAAGCACTCCTACACACTCAAACTCTGTGTGTGGCAGCACACCTTCCCACAGCAGTGCTAATACTGTAATCTGTGTTGAGAAATCTCCAAAGAGGCCTGAAAACACATCATTGAACAGTACTCCGAGAGCGAGTCCCTTTAAGAAAAAGAATGGCAGCCACAGGCCACTTCTAGGGGTAAGTGCGGCCCTGTCTAGGAACATGGAGAGTTCAGCATCTCAGGATGAGGATGAGCTGGCGGAGATGTGGAAGGACAGGAAACCTGATGGTGCTTGTTCTGAGGATATGTGTGACCTGGTTCGCCCACCGGTCATCGGAGCATGCTCGTCTCCCACATTTCATGTTGAAGTGAATCCATGTTACTCTCAGGAATTTGAGTATGAATGTAAAGATCGCCATCATTATCAAGTGCACAGTCCCAAGAGGGGACTCGAGACGGTACCTGAAGTGGAGAATCACATCTATGCTTCCTTGGAGAGAGAAATACCAGAACGGCTCAAGCCTGAGCCAAATATCCCCAAACCAGAACCTAGTGTGAGAAATGGTAAATCTAATATGTCAAAGCTACCTCTTCCTAATTCAATGAAAACTCCCTCTAAACTTCCAGCTAAGAAACAATACAGGTCTTCCGGCAGTAAAAGTGACAGTGAAACAAGAAAGAGTAGTTCTAGGTTACCAAGGACTTCAAAACTGCCTCAAAGTAATAGATCCTCCAGTAAGAGCTCGAATAGCGCCGTTTCTAAGTTAACAGATAAGCCCCCATCGTCAATGCAGAGAACTAATTCCCTTCCAACACACAATAAGTCCATGAGCAAATCGGCACCATCCTTAACAAAGAGTGGAACTTCGTCCAGATTTTCATCCAGGGATCGGCAGGGGTCACAGCTGCCGGTCAGAGGTGTGAATGGTAACCTACCTACAGGTAAAAGGCTGACCAATGTCTCGGACAGTAGCAACGACAGTGGTATAGCATCGGGGGAGAATGGACACCACAGACCGGCAATACTTTCACCATACTCCAAAGTAACAGAGCCCAGAATCAGAAGAGGTGCGAGTAGTGGCCATGGGAGTGATAACAGTAGCTCCTTCAGTGATCACCCTCCAACAGTCACCAGGAGATTACATGGAGCCAGTGGTATGAGCAGTGGCTACGAGAGTAATCGAAGAGATAGCTACAGTGAAGCAACGGCGTCCGCTCCAGACTCATTCAGTGAAGGCTCTTGTGGAAAAGTTAGAGGCAACAAGCTGATCAAGAAGAAATTCCCTGGTAAGCCAGCATTTGTTTGCATGTATTTATCTTGCCATGTACATGACACGTATTCTTGAACATGAAGTTTTATTTGGGAAGAACTTTGTTCAACGGATCGAACCACATACACTTTACGTGCATGTACAATACAACTAACGCCCAAAGATGTTTTAAAGGCCAATAAAACACCAGTTGCATAGATTTTAGGAATTTGAAGGATTTACCAAAGATAAAATGCTACAAGTTGTATCTAGAATGATAAATCAGTCTTTCACTTGTGGCAATGTGCACTTTAGGGGTACATTTCCTCTGGCCTGATAGCATCATCCAAGTCTCTGGTTATGATTTTGAACTGACATGTATGAAGCAACATTGGACAGTATGATTTGTTCTTGGGTACTTTTCATAGCGAATAAATCTCAAAGAAAGAGTTATATAGAATGTGAAGGAAGTGTTAGATTTTAATCAAATTCTTATTATAGAATAACCTTGAATAAGTCATCATTTCTTAGCTTCAAAGTTATTATTTGGTGAAATGGAATCCACAAAATTGTCTCTCAAATTGGAAAGAGATCATATTCAGGCAGAAGTTTTTTTCTTTTCTTGAAAGAAAATATAAGTTATCTGTCTGTTCACAGACCTTGCAAATGATTGGAATATGTCGTCAGATAGAAACCAAAATGTAAAATTAAAACTATTTGCCAAGGAATTCTCTGTGGACCGTGATATAATTGAATCTCGTCTGAACTTGAACCCGTAATGTGTTGAAAAGGTCATGATTCAACCATCATGAACTATGTAACCAAAGATATTGATATTCTTGGAAAAAAAGAATGGTTTGAAAGGTTCTCTTGGGCAAACCATGTACATTTAATTGTGTTTATAATAATACAAAAAGTTTATTAACCAAGGTAGAATAGCTGTTGTACAACACTCTACACCAAAATGTCTTACAAAGCAAGCCACATATAATTTCTCATAGAACCGTAATTTAAATCAGAGAGTTAAACAACTGAACTATATTTTAATATCTGGAATCAGTAACTAGTTGGTCAAACTTTGTCATATTTTGGAGTTTCATTTAAGGACCGACAGTGTGCTATACAAACCACCGTTTTCAACTGTCACTAAGCACTAAATTTTGCCATCACAAATGCCTTTCTTGAAGAAAACAATTGCAACAGGAGTTGTGTCTTTGTTGTTTTCTCAGGGACGAAGTCAAGCTCAAAGAGGAACCGAGCCATTCCCCGCTCTTCTGCCTCTGACACAGGTGTCCCAGTCTCTCACCGGCCTGGTAGACCAAGGCCACTGAAACCAGAGGAGGGGGTAGAAATCAAGGTTTATGAGGTAGATGACCCCAAAATGTTACAACAGCAGAGGGCAGAACCTGTTAAGGTAAGACATCACTAGATTTGAAGTAAAACAGTTAAAATTTAGTATTCTGTTTGTATCCTCATCATATAGAGTTATACTTAGGGAGGGAGGGGTGGTGTTGGGTGGGGTGGTGTTGGGAGGGGGCGGGTGGAAGAAGGTAAACGGTAATCAGGGGACAACTAATGGTCAGACTGGTAGGTACTGCATCCTCTATTTATTTTGTTTGTCTTAGATAAACATAACCATGTAGAAATGTAATATGTAACTCTTTCTCACTCTTCAGTGTGTCTAGTCAATAATATTGTCCAACTCATCTGATTCTTCCTTCTGTTTAAAGCAACACTCAAGAGTTTTTTATTCATCAATTCGACTGATAGAGAGAGGTACAAACCTGACTAATGTCAAATAAGTATGTTTAGATGACATCACTTTGGCAACAGTGAAAAAATCAATAAAACACAGGCCAAGATGTTACAGTGTTTTACTACATTGTCAATCTGTGAAAGGTCAGAGAGTACTCACAAATTGACTTAATGTTGTCAAATTTCTTGCAGATAAACATTATTTCCATCTAGTTTTTAAGCAAATAATAATTTTGAGGGAAAGTGAACAATATCAATGTTGTTTAAGTAGGCTACATCAGAAGTTACATTACAGCCAGAAAACTGCAATTATTTTGGGAATAGAACCCTGAATGCACCCAATCTTCTGCTTGTGAATATTCTTCTAATATTTGAAGGTTTTTTTTTTTTTTAACGCACCAGAATTTTTTCTTACTTAAGTCATTAAATATTCATAAAATTTTTGAGACATATGAGACTTGTGCTAAGTAATGAGTAAATGCTTCATGGTTTGATGAAGACATATTTTATCATACAGAGGTACACCAAAATAAAAGGTGAAGTCAATAAAACTCCTTCCAGGCCCAGGATTTACCTTCGGGGTGCGACAGGGAGGCAGATTTATAATGTTGGCGACAGGGAGGCAGATTTATAATGTTGGCGACAGGGAGGCAGATTAATAATGTTGGCGGTATTTTGAATCTTCCAGGTGGAGAGTCCAAACCGCCAACTGGACACAATTCAAGAAAACTGTGTGAGAAGAGATAGTTTTCCCAGGTTCAATATACATGCCTGATTTTTCAAGTCGAAATGAACTTTGAACCCCTCAATTATTGTCACACCTTGGCACGATTTCTTGTTACTTTTGAATTATTTTTTTTGAAAAATTGATTGTCATTTCTCCTGGCATGCAGCAAGGTGATTGCTCTAAGTGGGAGGATATGAACCATAAACAAGAGGTATATTATTATATATATGGATGTACTCCCGGCATTGCATGATCAATATATTATCTGGATCAGATCATAATCTGTGAAGAGCAGGATCAAGTCCATTCTGGTGATCCAATATTAAATCTTATATGGATCAACATATCCTCACTATTAATGTGAGGTATCTGGATCAGATTTTTAAATCATTTCAAAACTGGATCAAGTACCAGTTCTATTTTGAGATCCATCTTAAACAGTATTTCAGGAATTGATCAAAACAAACATGATGAGAGTGATTTTATCCTATGTGGATTCAAATAATTCCTATTTATCCTCATTCCTCCACTTAAAGGGGGGGGGGAATGTTCTCGTAAAGCTTGAATTACCACAGCTGTGCAGTCGAGTCAAGTTGCTGACAAAAGCTTTTATATCAATAAGCTCTACTTGGAGAAACTGTTTTCATGGGATCTGATCTGGATCAAACTGAATAGTACTTGATATGTTCCACAGCAAGAGCATGACATCAAACTCTGTAGCATGCTTTAACCACCTCTGCATATTAGAAACAACTGTCACTTCGCTTATGTTATTTAGAATGCCTGCTATGATTATTACAGCTTTAGAATGTATCAAATGTACTCTGTAAACAAAGACAGAAATATTCAGTTGTCTTTTTGTTTTTGCACGTGCTTGTTTACTTGTCTTTTCAAAGCTCATTAGTTTGTTCCATAATAAGTAGATTGGGCTGCATGGAATTTTAGGACAGGCCTTCACATGTATTCTCTGTTCAGTTTTCTTTCTGATGCTTCAACCTGTGATGAGAGTAAAATGGTTTTACCACGAAACTTGTATTTAGTTGTAAACCTATTTTCATAACATTTAAATTTAAAATTTTGTTTAAATCTTAAATCTTGATTTTCACCAGGCACTTGTCTATTTTTATGTCCTTGACAAATATTTGTATGCAGTTTATTGGGTAAAAATCCCTGAAAGTAGTGCACTTTGAAACTCTCGCTGTAAAATGTTACCATGAGAACACTACATTTAAAGACTTCGATCGACTGCCTTAAAAGCCCTATTATGATAAATCTGTGGTGTTCTGAATTGACTTCATGCAATGAAAAGTAAACAAATGCATGATGATCTTTACAGCCAGTATTTTATAATTACCATTAATGTTAAACCTTGTGTCCTTGTGTCCTTAGTTTGTCACAAATTTTCAGCATTTGGAATACACATTAGATTTGTGTGATTTATGTGAAGATCGATTGTGTTTAGAGATTCTGGGTTTTTTATCCTTTTTTTTATTTTTTATTGTTGTTAGCAAAGGTAGGCATATAGACAATAGATTTGCACTCTGCATCGAAAGTGCAAATATATTACAGCACTGCATCTTTTGCCAACATGTTTGAATATATTAGTTATTGCACTAGATATCCAAAGGAAAACGTGTAAGAGTATTAAAAAGTTTTGGGATTGTGAATTGACTTTTTGTTGAAGTTTTGATCGTGGATTTCCTCCATTATTATTATAAACAATTACAGTTTTGTGTGTATTGCTTTAAAATTATGAGGGCAATTTCCAAGCACATGTGAAGGAAAATAGAACCCAATTCCAAAGACACTTGCACATTTTGTAGAGCCAGTAGTCTTCCATATTAGTTTCAAAAATAACATATCAATAATTTTAGATGTTTTTTTAAAATATTATACCTGACTTTTTGAAGTTTGTTTTAAGTTTTGTGACTGTAATTTCACATGTGTAGATATATTTAGTTCTTATATGTGGTTATCAGTGATAATGGAGCATGGATAGTGGTGGACATAAGATACCAAAGAGAGGATTTAACATACTAAATATTTTGATAGGTATGCAACAAATGGCAGCAAGTGTGGTGGTTTGCTATGTCTTCTAAAACAGTTCTGTAATTGTTGCTATGTATCTATTAGTGTTGCAGGTACTGTGTATCTTCCATCTACTTCCTGTGATGTATGATTGTGTTGGTTTAACAATGGAACCATTGTTCAGAGTAGTCTTTGTAATATGTCAATAACACAGCGAGATGACAATTTACAATGGAAGCTGTTTCTATTTTTTTTCATCTCCAGTGCATGTTCTGGAAGAAATGGACTCCGAGCACCCCCAGCAACCTGAAGCCGTGGAAGAAACGCCAAGGAGCGTGGAAGAGTGACTAACCAGGTCTTTCTTGCCTCCATTATTGTAAATAGAGATCTAATTATGGTGCTGATTCCTCTGTATCATGTGAGCAGCATCTAGAGTGGCCTGGATTAGTTGCACTGATAGCAGACCACAATGACCCGGTTGTCAGATATGTCAGGACAGCAGTATCAACTGGCTCACAATAGTTGCACCATATAGCTAGCTACAATGGAGCTGATCAGAATTTATTAGGAGAGCATTATCGGGAGAGGCCTGGATAAGTTGCATGGGTAGCAGACCACATTGACCCGTCGGTTAGATTGTCAGGACAGCAGCATTGACTGGCTTGCAATGGTTGCACCAATAGCTAGCTACAATAGAGCTGATCAAAATGTATTAGGATAGCAGCATCTGATGTGGCCTGATTAGTTGCACCAATAGCAAGCTGCAGTGGAGCTGATCAGATTATATTAGGAGAGCAGCATCGGGAGAGGCCTGGATTAGTTGCAACGATAGCAGACCGCAATGACCCGGTCGCATTTGTCAGAAGAGCAGCATCAACTGGCTTGCAATGAATGGTTGCAGCAATAGCAAGCTACAATGGAGCTGATCAGATTTATTAGGAGAGCAGCATCTGATGTGGCCTGATTAGTTGCACCAATAGCAAGCTGCAGTGGAGCTGATCAGATTATATTAGGAGAGCAGCATCGGGAGAGGCCTGGATTAGTTGCAACGATAGCAGACCGCAATGACCCGGTCGCATTTGTCAGAAGAGCAGCATCAACTGGCTTGCAATGAATGGTTGCAGCAATAGCAAGCTACAATGGAGCTGATCAGATTTATTAGGAGAGCAGCATCTGATGTGGCCTGATTAGTTGCACCAATAGCTAGCTACAATGGAGCTGATCATATTTGCAATATGCTGATGAGATGAGAAAGATGAGAATGATGAGAGAATCAATGATGGTCTGGATTGGTTGCCCTGACAACAGACCACAATGAGTCTGGCCAGGTGTATTAGGAGTTCAGCATCAAAGGAGTCCTGGACTGCTTTCAAGTTTGTTAACATTAGAACCTAAGAAAAGATGTAACTTTCAAATGATTTAGATGCAGACAAAGTAAAGACTATAGGTGATGAATTGAGGTGATGACTACAGGTGATGACTTCAGGTGATGACCATAGGTGATGACTTTAGGTGATGACTTCAGGTGATGACCATAGGTGATGACTTTAGGTGATGACTACAGGTGAAAGGTAAACTAATCACCCTGAGGCTTTATATATGCTGCATTTTAAACTCATTAAGGAACATTTTCAAATAGAGAATATCTAGTTAAGGTGTTTAAAGAAGGTGCTATTTAGCTATAAAACAAGGTGAGGCCTTGAATTAAACTAAGTTTGAAACAGTTTTCTAACAGATTCCATTGTGTGCATACTACTTACTATTCCTTGGAATTATCTGCTACAACCACTCCATGCAAGGATGAAACTAGATATCAAATGGATTTAAACATGTATGTGAAGATGAGCATATGCTGCCACCATAACCATTTCATTTGTCAATTATGTCCACTGAAAATATTTAGGGTCAGAAAAGCAAATGTCTCTCTTTAGAGAACAAATTTGATATTTTAAAATAAGTCCTATAATGAACCATATATTTCTAGTGGTTGCGCTGCATAGATGGATCTTTCTTAAACAATAAACTTAAATATTTATTCGGTAGCTTTATATAGCTCCTGCTCACTAGAAATCATACAACAAGACCTAGAAATTGCCAAAGTTTTTGTAGGTGTCAGATTTTCTATAGAGGATGACAGTTGTTTTGTTATCAAAGGGTTGTCAAAGCCAAATTAATTTTTCTCTTTGCAGGGTCAGTACTCATCATTTTGTACATAACTTTACTATTTATCAGAGTCAATTTTTTTCTTACCCTTTTCTAAATTTTATATGAGATATCATATGTCAACATCCTCCAAACAAAAGTTTCAGTAGCAAAATTTTACCCTTTTTATGAATGTTTTACATGTTATTGCAAATATCCATTTGAAAAAAAAGAAGGCAGAAATTTTTGCTTCTTTTTGTAACAAAATCAAGTATGTCAACCAATCTTCATCAGCCAAAATGTTTAAGTAAGTGTTTTTATATTTGTTTGGAATAGAATGGTTTTACAGTATAACTTTTGTATCAATGTTATGGAAACTGGATTGGTCATTTAGATCATATGCTATTCCTCAATTTTGAAAAGTAAACAAAAAAGCAAAAGAATTTTTTGTGGTGGCACAACATTTTTTTACTAACTATGATTTTTTATTTGTTAAGTTTATCCTATAATTTGGAATGGGTATTATGCAGACGTTTTAGCTCACATACATGTCTTTCTTATTGCACATGTTAATGTTGTTATATATCCCATAGTTTACCATATCCCCACCACCCCTTACCTTCTCCCCACCCCAGCATTCTGTTGGTTTTATGTTATAAACCTTATCCTTACAACCACTGCATTCTCACCCTCTAAACCAATAGCACTTGCATCACTCATCTTCCGTACTCTAATTGATGAGAATAATGGAAATGAGCAACCCACCCCCAAGACCGCTACTGCACCTCTGTTTTAATGTGTTCTGAAACCTGTAAGCACATTTGGATACAAATCATCACTTAAAGTGTCCATCTAGTTTGATATTTGACATTTAATTACATGTATTCAGTGAAAGTTCCTGTCTTGACCAATATTTGGGCATTTAGCAAATATTTGCTGCGTTAGATCCAGTCTTAAGTGAACCCCTTTCTCATTCATTTATGAACTATTTCACATATGTCAAAGGATTATTTATCATGTTTATTTGTACTATATGATATAACTTTAAAGAAAATAAGATGTTTTGTACAGTTCTGTGTATGATACAGAGTATTGAAAATGCATTAATAATAGTGAAATGAAAAAAAAAACAAATTGCAAATTCATCATTTTTATTTACTTCTCTCCTGTTGATATCAGTTATTATATATGATCCACAGGGAAATAATTAGCTAATATTACTTGGATTAGTGCCAAACCCATAGATTAGCCATCCATTGTCTCCATATTCAGCCTTTGGTTGTTCATATCAGCATCAATTTCCTCAATCTTGCTCTTCGCTCGTGACGATGTAGGAAGCTTTAAAAAAGTGAGGGGTAGAAAACCGTGGGTCTTAACCTGAAGTTTAGTTGGGTATATAGATACTACAGTGGCCCAGATTGGATATCCATCTTGATTGCTTGGTACTCCTTTGCTAAATCACCCCCCCCCCCCTCTTTAATACCACCTCTGTCCCTACTCTATGCTACTGAGTGAGAAGCTTTGAAGATCATTCATCAGCAATGCCCACAAATATAGAATTATAGAAAATTGCATGTAGGTTCTGACTCCAAAATGACAATTAAATGTCTAATATTCTGCGATGGCAGTAATAGATTGAAATTTGAGCATGGGCGGCGATCATGGGGGGGACGGGGGGGACATGTCCCCCCAATATTTTAGGTGGGGGGATATAGTATCTAATATCCCCCCCAATATTTCGTGGCAAAGTTTTTTTTGCATATTTTTTTTATGATATCGCTAGTAATTTCAAAATAGAAAATGCTTAGATGCAACTTACAAGGCCTGGGAAGTGCCATTTCCAACGATCTGGGAGGCATTTTCTGCCAAATTTTTCTTTTGCGCTTCGCGCCAACTTATGGTCGCGCTACGCTTAGATAGTTTGCCTAAAAGCTTCGCCCCTCCCTTGGCAAATCCCTCGCAAGGCGCCTGTCTAACCGTGTCACAATTTGTTACTATATCTGACCGAAAGTAGTTTTTACTTTTTTTTTTCGAAATGAATAGCTAGACGGACCGCAACCGTAATGGAATTTGGTTTACCGATGAAAAAGGAAAATAGGGCTGTAGCAACCATATTTAATATATATATATATACATGGGCGGCGATCATGGGGGGGGGACATGTCCCCCAATATTTTAGGTGGGGAATATACGGTAGTATCTAATAGTAACTAATATCCCCCCCAATATTTGGTGGCATAATTTGTTTGTGTGGCTATAAATAGAAAAAAATGTGTGAGATTATTTATCCAAATCATATTTGGCGGTGGCTAAAACTTCATCCAACACATGCTGCATGAGGTAAATGACTCTTCGTGGTCGTTTCTGTGACCTGTGACCGTATAGCATGTTGTCACTCATGATTATTATCATGTCTGTAGGCCCTACATATCTTGTGTATGAGTGTAAGTACGTACAATCATATATATGATCCACATCGATATGGGTTCACTGGGTTTCCATTTGGCCAGTTTCCTACAAGATTTCTAACCGCAGGCGCGTAGCCGGGGGGGGGGGCCGAAGGGTGGAGACCGCCCCCCCCTCGAGCATATTTTTTGGTATTTTGTTTATGATGTCGAAGTTTTATAGTAGCCGTTATAAGAGGTTTTAATATTTGTACACCAATAAATTAACTGTGTCTGAATTTTCGAAAATTCCTTGACCAACATTCATCATACTTCCCTCTAATCGTGCAATTTTGACCGGTCTGTTAGGGGTTGAAGGGGGTTTTTCTATATTGGTTGTCCATAGATGAAATTTTGTGCAACATTAATTTATTATTCAAATTCTGAACAAATAATAGGCTTAAAACCTTGAAAAGTGTGGCTGACGGGTATTGTGGGGCGTTACGTAGAATTACCTACAAAAACAATGATCCACAGGAGATGCGATGAGGTCGAACATGATGTGTGACTGGTGACAATCTTGAAAAAGGTTATGAATGAATGAAAAAAACTATTGGGAAAAGTTTGGTTCACAGGCAAAAGTGTATATCTGGTTGGTCATTTTCAAGCCCGAGAAGTGCCATTTCCGGTGATCTGGGGGGCTATCAAAACCAAAAATTTTCTTGTACGCTGCGCGCCAACCAATGGTGGCGCTCCGCTTAGATAGTGATTCGCCTGCACCCAAGCAAATGTCCCCCCCAATATTTGAAACAGATCGCCGCCCCTGAGCATGGGTGACCGTATTCTGAGTTTCTAGCATATTTAGGGGAAATACTGATGACCTGAATGGGTTAAAGGTCATGTATTTGAATATATTCAAGTGTTCAGATCTTGTAGTTTCATATCGTCAAGATAATCCCTTAATGGGATAATTCCTTTCAGTATGTCAATATATCTAATAGATATTAAACATGAAGATATTGAGCTCAGGCAGGGTTGACAGTGACACTAATGTCCAATGACCGGGTATATGAGCCCCATCTGGTGGGGGCGTCGAGATACCGATGAATATCATGAAAATTCTGAGAAAAAACATTGGCAACATGAAACCTCAAAATTAAGTCGAACACAAAGCTGTCACAATATAAATGGCCCGAACCACTATTTTGATGTATATTTACACTATGACATGGTAAACGCAAGTCAGTCTACTGTGCGTGGCAATGCACACCTCCAACAAAAACAATAGGACGGTCTTGTACTCAATGTGATGCATCCATAGACTAAGTTTGAGAAGTATCCACAATTCACATCGTTAGATATAGATATCATGTAAAAAGGTTGTGTAAAAGTGGATAAGTTGGCCTGACGTTTCGATCCTAGCAGGACCTTCTTCAAAGGCTAAATGACAAGTAACAGAATGGACAAAAACATGCACAGAATGCAAATGATAAAAATAAAATGAAAAACTGAAACACAAGAATACAAGTACAAATACAGAGTAGATAAGGAGGATCACCCAAAGGGATACAGTAACAGCAGCTGAAATCATTATTTTGATGTAAAAAGGTTTTCAGAGTTTGACCTCTGGTGACCTCAAATGAGATTTGACCCCACAAGCAACAGGATTCTTGTACTCAATATGGCAAATCCATATGCATTGTATGAAAGTATTAATGATTTCTACTATGAGAAATTATGTTTTAAAGGTTTTCAGGCCTCGACACCTGAAATATCTTTAAAAAGTTCTCGCTGTTGGACGACCGTGACTAAATATCTACATGCTAAAACGCAAAATGCACTTGCCACTAGGACTGATGTTTAAGTCTCTATAGTACAGATCTACAATATCAATACTTTCTATGAACAATGTGTGTGCAATGCTTCCATATTAGTCGGTGCATGCAGTTCTCAGTTTAATGTTGCAAAGTGGGTAGAAGAAACTTTTGCAAGTATTCAATTGTTTAGTGATAAGCCCGAGGACATCATGACCACCATCCCATGTTCTGGCATGTGGATCTATCGTTAGGAATACAGTTTTAAGTAAAATGAGGTGGTGATAATTTCTGTCATTAGGCTTTAGTCATATCTCATCCGAAAGGAGAGCCGTAGCCGATCTAGGGGCCAAGGCTAACTATATTCAGGGTCCAGTGAATTACAATTCAGCAGCTGGGCAGACGACACTAGTAAAGTAATTAGATTCCTATGTTATTGCTGCTACAATCGCTTCCAACGAATTACCTGTGAAACTTGCCACACTTTTGACGATTTAGGCAACCAAATGCGGCACACGATATCACCATTTTCGAGTGATTTATGTCAACTTTATCACTTTAGTTTTGTCAAAGAGGTAGTGGTTGTATTACGCGCCGGTACTTTCTTGCCGTCAGAGCCTTATATAGAGAAGGCTCTGCTTGCCGTACAATCAAAGCGCCACCAGTAGGATGGGTGGCTTCAGTATATGTCGCATGACGTCACTCCCTACTTCAATTTATATGATATCAGTCCGCCCGAATGTTCTCCTATCTCAGGGAAAGTGCCAAAATGCAGTAGGAGAACATCTTTTTTGAATATCATCAATCAGGACCTAGTCTTTTGAGGCTTGCATGTTGAAAAGCATGAATGGAAGAACATGTGGTGAGTAAATTTGGTCAATTGAGACAATTTTAGACCCCTTTAAGCATCCCAGGAGCAGCGTACGAAAATTGTTTACTACTGAGTGAAGAGGTTTCTTTACAAGTGACGAAAACTTCAGGCTCTCGTAGCAACAAATCTTCACGTTCATGATATGGAAAATTGATGGTGCCATGAAAGGCCAACTTGTAAGCTATCCAGTGATGGGTGGCGTTTAGCTAGTGAGGACTTTTATCTAGAGACCTCATTTCTGTTGTGATTTAGTGTATAAGTCAATGGGGCTTTTAATAGACATATGCTACCTTCTATGATACATCTTGTGATTTAGTGTGTAAAGCGACGGGGCTTTTCATAGGTGTATGTTACATTACAAGCTCAGACGCTATGTAAAATAGTTTGCACGGAAACGTAGGCTACTCATTCTCAAGTGTTAATGCTAAAGTTGTAGAGAGTGAACTATGACCTATGGACAAACAGTGATGTGCTGGCCAGCAGTATTTACCAAATTAATAATTATGAATTGAAGATCAGATTGGAGTGCAACAACTGGCTTATGTTCGCGCATGTAGTACTCTTAGCGATTTCTGTAGCATATCATCCTTATAGGTGTATGTTAAGAGACATAATGGGATCCTCTTTGCTTGTATCATAAATATGTTAACAATTTGCTGTAATTATGGAGTTGACAATGTATGAAGAAACGAACTCCCAGTTCAAAACTGGAATTGGGCAAGCAGCGTCTCCACCTGAAGTTATACAGTTGGACGAAGCAATTAGCATAGTATTCCCAATCATATTCTGTTTTGTTGTGTTTGTGATATTTCTCGTCATGTTCTCAGAAAAGTGAGATACGAATTTTCAGTTTTCAATTTGATGTCCCAGATGTTTATAATGCATAATTTGCCGTTAAGTCTCAATCCTAATGCTGCAAAATGTCCCAATCATTCGAATCCAAACGTTGGTCACCTTAACTTCAGTTAGGTCTTACTGTTACTTAAACTAGGCTTAGGCCTAACTGTTAGTGTTAGCTCCCAGGCTCTCCCAACATTTGCCATTACTGTGTGACAGACGCTGGGAGAGCGTGTGACCTACATTCATCTAGCCTAGCCTTAGTTTCTGCTATCACTAGGCCTAGTTTATTTAGATTTGATTCGCACCAATGTTTTTATTTCATGTAGCCTAACTGATATGTCAGTTCAGACATATACTGTATGCAGGGATCTAGTTCCATCCCACATAGGTATATTTTAGGAATGGATTTAACCCAGGTGTACAGGAATATATTGGTGAAACTTCCTTTGAATCGCGTAGAAGGACAGGTACACCGTCTTCAGATGTGACGGTTCGCTGGATAGACTGAACTGTAGTTAAGACAAGATTGGGGAATTGATACACAGTCTTTAATGTTCAGGTTGATTGAATAGTTTTCAATGTAACTTCGTAAGAGTCGATATATTGTCTTCAAATATATAATAGTTGGTTGAATAAATCGAATTAAATTAAGCTAATTGTTTTTTAAAAAGTCTGATTCTGATTGTCAATTTAAATGACTGATATTGCAGGCCAAGGTAGAGTGAAGAGAAACAATATGCATATATACAATGAACCCACAATATTGTGCTCTTTCTGCCATACAAAAAGTGCTTTACTGCCATGGCGGTAACATTGCCGACTGGCACTTTGTCTTTGGCGAAAAGAGCACAATATTGTACATATTGTACATAAATTGAGAAAGCACAATCCCGCCTGTAACATGTAGTACTGAATTGGTGGTTTCAATATTGACTGTTAAATTTTAATCAGTTTTAATGCATTGGGCATTTGTTTTTATGCAAATATAATAAATACTAGTAAAAGAATGCTAAAGAAAACTAATTTTGAGGATATTTCTATAGTCTTTACATTGAACACACACGTACAATTGTTGAGCTGATGTAAGTAAGCCAACAAGTAAGGAAGTTATTGGATAGTGATGATTTGGACTTAGCTATGGAAATTTACATAATCATGAGTAGTGATGGGAATAGTCCCTCCAGGTACTCCTTCATTACGAATTCAACCTAAAACCCAGCCAGGCCAATACTATTAACATACATACGCCTTTATATAGTTACTACTTATATATCCTATAATTGCTTTTTCAAAATCGACACATGCCATGTTTCCCCCAATGATGTTTCTTAGTAATCTATGAAAAAGCTACATAACTTGCAAGTGTGCAACTCTATTGCCTTTCAAGCCTAACAGTGCAATTGTTCCATGGATCTAATTACTCCTGAAAATGTTGTTAACTTGATCCATAATGCCTTTGTTGAGGCATATTTGCATACAATTGTTACAATTATGCCATGGGATATAATATACAGTACTTGGTCAGTGCTCTTTTAGCAATGTATTTGGTTAATTTTTTTGTTATGTAATGTTTCTTTTCTTTCTCAAGAATTTTCAAAGAAACGTCCTCCACGTTGCAGCTGCAAATCCCAGAGCTTTCAATGGTTGTTGCCAAAAATCCATTTCAAGTTGAATTCCCTCAGTTGGAGAGGGCAACTATAAAAGGTAAGTTAAACGAATGTCTAAAGTAAACTTCAACCGGCTAAAACTTGTCGTGTGAAGAAAACATTTGATCAAGCAGGCAGCTAGTATTCATTTCTAACAAATTGAGTCCTATCATTATAGCAGTTGATTGCACAGAACTTATTTTCCCTTTTTTTTTGACAAATGTCATTTTAGGAAGATGTCTTATTCCCTGACATTTATTAATTGTTAATGTAGCAGCCAACAGGATGGTTTCAATGATTTACAACTTGAAATTGGTGTATGCTAGGCAGTATATTCTTTAATAGTAACCCCCCTCTCCACCCCCTTGCATGATTTTGTTTCAAATTTCCAGATAGTCTGACAAATTACAGGTGCCACTGTCCTGTGTTAATATCAGCTTTCCAAAATCAAGCCCCAGATGCTACTAACAATAATTTAACTAAACTCTTATGCATACTATATTCCTGACTATATCTGGACTTCCAGAGCCTACATTCAAGTCTACTGTACATTCCAGCCTACATTCCAGCTGGAAGTTCAGTATTTTAACTACATTTCCTAGCTACTGCATAAATGGCATTGAATGCCACATTCTGTTTTAAAGTGTTATTAAGGGATTTAGAAACGTGACTATAGTTTGATATGTTTTCAGAAATGCTTTGAATATAATGTATGATAAACCTCACTCTATTACAGTACATCAGCAGTTAATGTTTGGTGACCAGGTTTAACAAAGCATTAATGGCCAGATATGCCTTACTTACATTCTTAAGTCAAACTAACTTCATTTATCAACATTGATTGACCAGTGATATCTTATAAATAAAGCTCAAAATTGGCAGAGTAATCCAGTTGATGTGTCCATCAATGGTATGGCGAATCTTCTCACCCAACATCGCTAAGGACATACTATAGACTAAGAGTTAGTCCAAACTGAGTTAGTCCAAACTTTTTCTTTAGAAATACAACATGTTTATAAATTTGAGATTACGTTTGCTATGCCTCTAGCTATCTCTGAATATGATTATTCACTCCCAATAACTGTCACAGTCACAGTACCCAATTAACCACTCTCATGTAAGTGACTTACATCATTTCACAGCCACATACATATTCACACCTCACAAACACTCTCTCTCTCCTGATGAGCTACAGACAAAACAAAACATTGAAATGCGCAGCAGCACTTCAGGGAGAAAGACTACTTTAGATCTTTCAGAAATATTTCGAATTGATATCATTTGTGTTTTGCTGTACCAGTTCCATAATTTGTAGCATTCTCTTTGGTTTTTCTTCTAGATGGAATTTCTATGAAGGTTAAAGTAGAAGAACCTGTTGAGGTTGTATCTTACTGGGGTGCATCCTGTTTACTATTCATACATGCGTTGAATCATGATCCTGGGTACTTGCTGTCACAAGATATGGATCTGCAGCATGTGGACCACAAAAGGTACTACTTAAACACAGATGCTAATCGTGGTATTTTAGTGTCGTAGTGGAAATGTCTACATGCTATTTTAGTTTGACTCAATAATAATAATAATAATAATAATGTAGATTTATATAGCGCCACTCCAAGGAAACAATTAACTGCCCATGGCGCTTCACAAAGTGGAAAGCATCAACAATAAAATGCAGAACAGAAAAATATTAGTCTTTAGTAAACTTTAAAGTTGATAGATTTGAACAAGTTCAAAGATAGTCTGGTTACTGATTCCAAAGACTTGCGGCAGTGTAAGTCAGACTTCTGAATCCGTAAGCCTTCACACAAGGTTTAGGTACACAGAGGTATGATTTGCTAGTCGAACGTAATGTGCGTACAGGAAGGTAAAATGATAGTAGGTTAGCGAGATACACAGGCTGTTGTAAATCATGAGCACGAAATGCAAGTAGAAGTACTTTGAACGTTTCTCGAAATTCAATAGGAAGCCAGTGAAGATTCTTTATGAAATGGTAAAATCTTTTGTTTGAAACAAGGTTTGAATTAGTTTGTTGGTCACTGAATCTGTGTTAATGTTTGAACTTTCATGCTGTTAATACTCTTGTAGCAAACGGATCATGGGACAATAAAATTAGAAATAATAATTAATGAAGCTTGTAGAATAATGTCTTAGTTTTATCAATTACAATCACATTGAACAGTAATTGAAAAGGTCAAACAGCAATTACTTTACAACGGTTTGGATAATGATGTTGTTATTCTCAGGATGATACACTGCATAAGTTGCTGTCAAACATTTGCAAAAAAGTGACATAAAAAGAAACTGCTTAACCAGGACAATATTGCTGTTTACTTCATCACAACATAATATAAATTTATCCCATCGTGTTTCAGTGTATTTTGTGATGGATGACTTTCCATAACTGTCCTGTTTTGCCACTTTTATTTCAGCTTTAAAATTCATCCTGGACAAGAGGAAGTCTTTAAAATCAGTCCTGATTGTCCGACAGACGATTTGAACTTTGGACTTCCCCCTCGCGTTAAATATCCCTTGGTGATACTTACCAGATGTCTGGACAGAAGCCAAGAAAATCAAGATAGTGCCATTGTTAGTGCATTATTAATATACCTATTGTTTATTCTTAGCACCAATCATGTTCTTTGTCCTCTTGATTGGTCTGTAGTTAATACCTGTTATAAGATATCCAATATCTTTTCTTATATTTAAGTCACTTGAGAGTACAAACATTCCTGATATGTTAAACTTGTCGTCGTCCAGCAGTGTATAGTGTATTGCAAAATTCGCTTCAAATGCTGAAGGCTTTACTGTATTAACCTACTTTCTACACTGTATGTACTCATATGCTGACTGTTTAGTGATTGCATGTAATGTGCAGTGTGTATGACAGATTGTGCATGTAGTCATTCTGTGTGAAATTGGGTAAAAAAAAGTGAACAATAGGAGTATCTATAGGTTTCATTTGTGTACTGAACATGCCGATATGGGCGGTTGCAGTGATTTTACAATACATCGTTCGCGCCATAAATGCAACCGAAAATAAATTTCTTTCTTTCGATTGCGATAGCTTTTATCCATTAAACCCACCTGGTCAGAGTACATTTAGAATAAGAAACATTGAGTCTGCTTTGTAAATTTGCATTCCGAAATTCATCAGCAAACACACATTGAGTCTTTAATATCCATGGCGACATAAGTATAAAGTAGTAGCGAAGAAGATCTGAACTAGAATAATTTATCAATCCCAAAATGCTATGCAAAATAGTCAAACAGCTATACAAGTGCAAAGATTTATAGCTGTTTCTTCTACACAGGGACCATAGTATTTCATAAGAGACTAAATTCTGGGACTTCAAAACTGTTACACAACAGTTGAACTTTATGATATTCTCTGAGATTGTCTTTCATACCGAGTGTTCAAAGTTTGCATAGAGCAGGCTTCCAATCAATAACAATGTTACTCAGAACAATGAGAGGTTGATACTACCAGCATGTAATAGTCACAATAGTATGCGTATAATCATCTCTGGACTCTGGATAATCATAGACTAGAGTAGTTTATTCTTATTCTTTGTATTTCAACAAAGATGGAAGGAACAATATGAGGGGGATTTTACTTGATAGTAACAAGTTTTCTTGACTATGACCCAGTACATGATTCTATGAATCTAACTATTTTACCAGGATTTTCCTTTGGACTTTGTGAAACTATTTATTGGATCTAAATAGTCTGTATGTCTGCAATAGTTAGTATGGCCTCAAATATCAATCCTCAGAAACTATACTATGTCCTATGTCCCAACAGAAGGTTAAACTAACCAGTCAATATTCATTTGTCCCACCAAGAAAAAAAAGGAAAAAAAAGTCAGACTTTCAGTTGTTGTCTTTCCTTTGTTTTGTTACAGGTTGGAGGTGTATGGATTCTCCACTTACCAGATGCATCTTTTGATCAGCCTGGACATGTCATATCTCAACTTGTGATTACTAACCATGGACAAGTCCATAACCTACAGAAGATGTATGTGGCAGCTGATGCCATCCCAGCCAGTGAGCAGGAAGCAAGTACTAATACCACTACTACAAGCTCATCTAGTGAGGAACAAACACCTCCATCAGAAGAAGGCTTTCATACCTTGACCGATGGCCATCATGACTGTGCTGTATGCCAAAATGGTGCGATAACCAGGGTCATCTTGCCCTGTCGACATGCCTGCCTTTGTGAGGATTGCTTCAAGTTGGTCACAAAATGTCCGATGTGTAGAGGCCCTGTGGTGTCTCACTTTGGGCTTCATCATCAAGAAATGCAACAAGAGGTCGGTGTAGGAATAAGTGAAATAAGCGATTCATGGGTAGGTTATTTAGTTGGTTTGTCTGATCGATTAAACAGGAGGCTAGGCTATACGTGAAACTAATCTCTGGTACAAATGAAAGTTAACTGACAGACGTTTAGACAATTTACATTATAAATGGCATGTGTAATGAAGCTGTACAAGCACATGGTGAAGTAATGATTCTCTGGTTTAAGTGAGTCAAGTTCAGTTATAACACTTACTCATCATCATCAAATTTGCTATAAATATTTCTAACTCTAAATAACAGAATGCCTCTTATGCTTCTATGTTCATGTAAAGGTAAATTTAACCAAGGTAATGTTACATATCAATTATCAATTAAGTTTTGTTGGGGCAACCATTAACGAAGTGCTCAACTTGTACAAACTTTGTATTCATCTATTCTCAGGCCATGTCTAATATGTAAACATTTGCAATTTATTGCAATGAAAAGAAGGACAAGGACATGGGGAACTTCAAGGAACAGCTTTCAAGTCCTTGAGTTGGAATCATTCATTCATTCATTATATATATATATATAATATATAGATCCGGCTTTAGGAATCGCAAATGATTTCGAGTTGGTTAGCATCATGTTTGATCTCTAGAGTAAGGCAAAATATGTCACCAAAAACAGAACTAGTATTGCTCGATACAGGTGACAAATGCCTACAGTGGAATTACGACCTTCCTTACCTGTTTCAAACCTCTGGACATACAATCAGTGTCCATAGTCTAGTGGTTACGGTGTCCGCATATAAAACGGGAGGTCCGTATTCGAATCCCGGTGGAGGCTGGAAGTTTTTTTACTGTTCTTGATTTTCCAACTCATTACAATTTCAATTATATATATGTATATATATGTATATATACACACACATACTAATACAAAGTAACTAAAGCTGCTACTCAGAGTTTTCACACACCTATGTGTAGTACGGCAACTGAAATAAACAACTACCTTGGTATCCAGCACTGCTACTGCTATAGAGATTCTGCTATGTATAATATAGCACCAGAGCATTCATTCACCAACTCATCTATGGACCTATTCTCCATTCCATGCACTACTCTGGTGAGAACGTACCTATCCCATTGAGCAGGGAATATGAAAAGAGACTCCTGGAAAAGATAGAGACCATAGTAAAAATGGATGACATGGAAAGCATTTTTTTATTCCTGCATAGCAAATCTGACACTAATACTAGCATTATCGACAAGGAGGAAGTTCAGTCTGAGACATACAGGCTAAAATCCAAAAGACACCACCAAAACTTGATGAGACGGCCCGCTTTGAAAGGGACATGCTGGAAATTGCTGGAACATCCAATTCAGGCTGTGAACAACAATTTTCAATCCACCCACAAAAAGGATCGACCATGAAAGACAATTTCCAAACAAACATCAAATGCAGACAAATTAACTCAAGGAAAACAGAAATGGACCAGGTAAAGATAATGCTTGACGGAATCAATAACGCAATAAGAGTTAAAACCTGTGTAAAGCAGTGGAGAAATACCACCTCCATGCCGGAATCATTCAACAATCTATCTGAGAAGAACAAGCTCACTTTCCAAATTGTTTATATCGTAGAGTTTTACCCGTCAGTTTCCTAGGAACTACTAACCAAGTGTTTGACATGGGCCAGAAACTCCACCCATATCTGAAACATTGGTTTCAATACCATTACGCTCGAAGGACCCTCCTATATGAACGATTTGGGCGGAAAAGGACACCAACAACTAATTTGACAATATCACTGGGCATAGCAGTGGAGCAGGAATATGTGTATTAGTGGGCCTGTAAATCCTCTTGCAACTGGAGCAGGAACTAGAGGTAGTCAGCGTGGGTATCTACAATGGGAGATGGCTTAGCAGTCATGAAGTCCTGCTCTGGTGGCAAAGCCAACTGGACTAGAAAACACTAATTAGGTTTTCAAATCATGTAGGTTTCAAATCTTGTAGACTGCGTATTACTATACAAACAAATCTGGGGGTAATAGATTTTCTTGACGTAACCCTAGATCTTGGCACAGGCACAGTCTAACCATACGGAAAACCCAATGACCAACCAGCATCCATTAACTGATTGTCAAATCACCCCCCCCCCTTCCCTTCTCCCCCAGCAATACTAAAAACCATTCCCTAGCCATTGAGAAAAAATCTACTCCCTATCCTCCAACAAAGATAGCCTTAAATAGAATCAACCGTTTACAGTTGCTCGGTAGTTCATATGCATGATGATCGCTGTACTATACCTCAGTGCGTGAAACACTGGGTAGCAGCTTTAGTTACGCCATGTACTGTTTCTATGCCATTGTATATATGCCATGCCATGTATTACCCCATGTATACTTGCTCTGCTGTATTGGTATGCGGTTTGTATAGTAATATACTATTGTGATGTTTCAACCTGCCATTGTGACAACAATTTCAACAAAATAATTCTTAAATGCCTTCGGTATAGTTTATATGTTTAGGGATATTTTTTTGGTCACAAGCAGCTGATTTAAGATAATTTGGTAGTACTAGTGTCCTAAAGCAGAATCGTGAGAATGCAACTCAATTCTGGCTGCCTAATTTTAGGAAAGCAGGAATTTATTACTTCGATAATTAAGTGAAGGATTATCATGCCAAAATCTTTGGCAGAATTTATAAAGTTGTGCATGTTGTCAATTTTAATGTTATGTGTTCAAACGAGCTGCCTTGAACATTGTAGACCACACAAAAGGGTGCACCCTTCTTTCTCTGTTCAAACATGATGTTCAAACATTGACCTACATGAAGGTCCAACCTGCTCATTCATGAAATGATTTGTCACTCCGTGTTGGCTATTTTTGTTTGTGGATCTTTGACTTTTACAACAAACTCCCAAGGTTTCCAATTTAATGCAACTCATTTTCTTTGCTTTACCTCTTAAACTTTTCTAACATCATTAATTAATTTGAAATTTTGAAGATATTCCATACACTCTGAAATTGACTTTTATATAAAAGATAAAATCATGTGAATTGAACAGATTTGAACATTCATGTACAAAAGTGGTTTACTTCAGAAAAGAAGTAGAAACACTTCAGAAAAGAACAATAAACAAGAAAGAAAGAAAAGAAATGAACTTTTTTCGAGTAGCATTTATTACCTTGCCATGGAATAGTTTAATGTAAATAGAATGTTCCACATTCATTGTTTGTGTAAGAAAAACAAAATAGTTTGGAGTCACAGACTCACGGTCTCATGTATCAAACATGCTTAAAGATCTTCAAAGGTCAACTTGAAGTCATCTGTTTAAACTGATTTAACCTCTCCATACTACTATTATCTTGGAGTGGGGAGTTCTAAAGAAAACATTCAAAAACAAATGCATACTATTTTCACATCAGAATAGAAAAAAATAATTACAGATAATAACCAAGCATTAATAAACTGATATAAATCAAACTTGGGACAAACAGATTTATCGGGCAGTTGTGAAATGACGTAACATCAGTGTAACAACATTATCTACGGAATTAATTTATGACAATGTGATGCAAGCAAATTATCACATAAAACATGAAAATCTTCACAACTAGCCCTCACCTCCACATACAGTATAAAGCAATACCAGATATGTAACAGTGTATCTGGACAGACTACTGCTGGTCTGATGGTTAAATATAAAACAATAACTGTATGATTATAGTGCTGTAAACAACCTACATGGATGTTGTTTAAAGAGCAAGGTTTCTTGCTTAGACATACTAATCAATAGCCAATGCTATGATTAATGATCATGGTGGTGGTGGTGGTAATATGAAAGAATGTGAGGAGAGAGACATAGATGAAAGAAAAGGAGTTTGAGAAAGATTAATTTATATCACCAAGAAAATAACCTCACTGTAATGTACTTTTCATAGTCAAAAACATCATCATCTCACTGAAATGAAAAGATAACGGAACCAGCCTGGGTACAAGAAAAAAAAATACCGTTGCATCAGCCTATTTACAGTTGTAATAAACAAGTGTTGATAAATGCCTGTTTCAACAACACTAGTTCAAAGGAGTCCTGCCTCTGAACATGAAAGTATCTCCTCTCAAATCCAGACATTTCAGAACAAAATATTAGTTTAGAGTAAGCATATTTGGTCACCTGAACATCCATGTTAACATCAAAACACCATTGGTATCATGTCCAATAACTTTCATACTATCGTTAGTATATGCTGTTGATCCCTTCTGCAATCATACACCATTGGTATCATGTCCAATAACTTTCATACTATCGTTAGTATATGTTGTTGATCCCTTCTGCACTGACACTTTACTTCAGGTTAGTTTTTCAGTACAACCCAGCGGTAGATTTAGCCTAACCACTATGATACATTGTCGTCTAAGTAATGAATAAGAAATAGTTCCGCTTGTATAAAAAAACACATCTTGTACAATGTAACATAATCAATCTCTCAACAGTCTTCTTCTTCAGTTCAGAAAAATGTCGTCATGTCCTCAATATGTAATGATTCAAATCATCTTATGATGTTATCCCAATGTTCGAATAGTTTGTTAAACTTTACCATGCTCAAATGCCAGAAAATCCTTGATAACAGAATTGGCTGCTATGGGTTTTGTAATAGTACAATGGATGTGTGAATGTAACAGGTGAGAATATTACTGACATACAATTTTCAAAGTTTTGAGAGAACTAGCCTTGCAGGCTACAATGATTCCAGTATATTACAATAATCCTTCGATTACAAATCACAAACAAATTTCGAATTTTAACCATTACATTTCCTGGTGGAAGAGATAATAAGAGACGTTATCAACCTGGTTGAGAAGATAAAGAATATGCGTTCAACTTTTGATTGTTTCTTACAAAATCTGCTCCCACTTGGTCTGGAAATATTTCACGGTTAAACAGTTATTGATTATACATGGCCCATGGTGACGAAATGATGTGATGTCACAAAGTCTCCAACTGATAAATTGATACCCTGTGACAGTAGCTCGGTGCAGGCTACAGCAATCTGTGACACACAATCTGTGACTCACACTAGAATAACGATTATAAAGGCTATAGTAATAGAGTTTGATGAATAGAAAATCACACATCCATGCAAAGTATTAAATATACACATAGTGTACAGTGACCGGCACAAAATATATCAAATAGTTATAACAAATAGAAAAACAGATAAGGAAATTGAACCAATTACCGGCCTGGATAGATCACACAGATACAATACGAGTATATAAACACATGAAGACACGAGCCTCTTGGTGTAATTCTGTTCCAAATTTCAGAATCACTACAATGAAAGAAGAAAAACTAGAGAAGAAGAAGAAGAAGAAACTTCAAAATGTCTTCTCAAGACTGACTGTACTGCTGGCACAATTTTTAAGTTGGCTTTGCATAATTTGTCTCTTATACTGTTTCTTCCAAGCATAGACTACTTGTCAGAGATTGTGTGTTAAACATTATACCAACCATCACAGCAAGCAAAGGTAGGTAACACCACGAATATCAAAGTACGCATCCAAAAGACAAATTTCTGCATCTTTTATATCAGACCAAAGCTACCGATATTTTGTAATACAGGTGACACTTCAAATTACTTGTAACAACTTAATAAACAAATTGCTTGTATTAACAAAATCTGACAAACTTTTGTCAAATACTCAAAACATTTACTGACTATTCTGCTCATGAACTTAAAGAATGGATCCCAAATTTTAACATTCTAAACAAGGAAAATAAGCAATTTGTGTCACAAAAATATCCCAAGTCGCTCCTTTTACTTTGATATGATTTATAAGAGCTCTTGCTTGGTCTACAAAACCACCAATCAATGTCTTCTGATAAACAGCAATGATATTAGTTACAGTGAGATATTGACACGTCAGATTTCAGTACAAAGTTCAACACAAGGTCCTCTAATGTTGCAAAACATTAGTTTTCCTATTTCAGAAAGAAAGGACAAAACCTACTGTCATGACCTTATTAAAAAACACCATTCAGTTAGATTCAGTGATTTTAAGCTGCTTTAATATCTACAGAAATATCAACTTTCATACCTGATATGGTAACAATAAAACCTCTCACACTGTTATTCTGTTAGCAGGTGCATCACATCAATGAATCATGTGAACAAACCTTCCATATCATTTACCTCTAGATGGCTTGAAGAACCTGCCTTCACTTAATTCAGAGGATATAACAAAGATGTTGACAGGTGTTTGCAGACAATCTGTCAAAGTCAACTACAGTCATTAACAACTCCCGTAGTAACAATAATATAGAACATTCAAACAGGTGTTTGTTAAGTAGAAATAATTACCATTAGACAAAAAGCAATGTAAATACCACAATAATAAGTTGGCATTCATACAGGATTCACATATGACCCCTTGGTATGTATCATGTTAGCAAACCATATTGACATATTTGTCTTTGAGTTGCAGTGACTTCAAACATCCAGGTTTTTTCACGGTGGTGTGTATCATCTTGATAGGTTCTTAGCTTCCAGGAAGCTATCAGCACCACAGGTTGGTGCCAGCTATCAGCACCACAGGTTGGAGCCAAAGGCTGAGGAATTTAAACTTCATGTATGTATGTCTATGAAATGAATGGGCTTACTTTTGTCAGAGTGAACTCAACTAATTCCAAGTCTTTGATAACTTCATGAATGCAAGCTTCATGTCACAGAATAGAATAAGCTTGAGATTGCTTGAAATCCAAAAAAAATATTAACATTTTCTTTTCATGCCAGTTACAATCCCAGACCACTAAACGTTCTACCTGTCGGCTTCCACTCCCAACTACAATTTAAGTCCACAAAATATTTGACTCCTTTTCAGGACCTGATAAAAAAAACAAAAATCCAAAAAAACAAGCAAGGTGTGAATTAAGCATTAAATGACTTTAGAGAAACCCTGGAACATTACAACTTCATTCCAGATCCTCAGTTGTACAGATCACAATAGATGTTGAGAGAACTCCTGTCAAAAGCACCTGCACCTTCTTTCTAATACATTTATGGCAAGGCTGACTGCTGTGACCTGCACTAAGGGGTAACACTGTATAAGCAGATTAAAGTCTGGAGCTCTGAGACAGAGATTGTTCTGGTTACATTATTTGAGGATAAACCAAATCAACAGTACGTCTCTCACTCCTTCATCTGTATCTAACAGCTGCAGTTAAATTAGAACAAAGTCAACTTCTTGTTGCCAATGACAAGGCCTGCTTTGCTCAGTCAATCCCATATTACTAAACTGTTCTACAGGACCGTTCCTGTTGCCAATGAAAAGGCCTGCTTTGCTCAGTCAATCCCATATTACTAAACTGTTCTACAGGACCGTTCCTGTTGCCAATGAAAAGGCCTGCTTTGCTCAGTCAATCCCATATTACTAAACTGTTCAACAGGACCGTTCCTGTTGCCAATGAAAAGGCCTGCTTTGCTCAATCAATCCCATATTACTAAAATGTTCTACAGGACACTGTCAGGGTCATTCCTTTAGGAAACTTTAACTCATTCGTTGCTCGGCGGGTCGTCGGGACCATCTGCAAAGAGATAACAAGAAATCACCGTACAGTATACTTTCAAAGAAGGTTTAAAATCAGCTGCTGACACATGAAAGGTTACTTTTCCAAAAAATAATCATGTGGTCATTTTGTTTTGTTTTGTTTTAAAGGAGTAATGGCATTTGCTTTATTGGCACATTGTAAGGACTGTTTTTGATGACTGCCACTGATCAAGATACAACAACCTTCTCTCTACTGTATTAACACTGATAGCAACTATTGCTACTGATTAATAAACAGATCTATTTGATTCAGACAACTCTGTCACCAAAACAAGTTTTTATTACCATCAATCATCACAAAGGTTGTTTTTAGTTTTATATATATATATATATATATATATATATATATATATATATATATATATATACTAAATACAAGTTATTGTGCATACTAAAGTACATTAAATGTGAACAGTTACTGTTATGAGCTGTTCTCTACTGGGGCATTGGCAGGGTAACAATCAGCAGATTCAGAATCAAAGACATAGTAAAACTGCGGACAAACAAGAAATGTGAATTCTGTTTGGCTGAAGATAACCATATTCATCAAGAATGTCATAAGTGTTCTAATTAAAAGTATTACAACAGTGACAAGATCCCACCTTAGTACAAACCTACATACCAGTTGTGTTTTTTCTCATTGATATATAATACACTCAAAATTAACTACAAAAACAAGACTAAAGGAATATTACACAATCTACTAATGGTGAAATGACTGCAACTGCCACATTGTAAATCTAATCTAAGCAGCAAGCCATGAAGATGACCTTACATGGACTTGTGACTATGTCATTGCTAGTATTTACCTTCCAATGCGTGTTCCGTTACGCTCAGACACAAGTCCTCCAGTTGATTTTCCAGCTGCCTATTATTGATATCCGGATGCCTTAGATTTAGGACTGAAGTCTCCACTCTAGCCAGCCGGGGATGCTGAGGGGACGAGAATGGGTTACTGGAGCCCTGTGGCAGTGCATGCAGAGGAACTGACTTTGTCCGGGACACAGGATTACGTTGAGGTTGTACCTGGTGGACAATGCATGAATAGATGTCATTATTAATGATGTCAAGGTAACATGACTGTCACGGTTAAAGTGATGTTGCTGAACCCAAACTCTAATAAATATAAAGTGACTCAATTACAAACTAACCAATATTCATATAACCGAACTCTGTCTCCAACTTCCTTGTTTTATGATGCTTCTTCAAGTCTCTCAATGCAGTTGATGCCAAAAGGCTAACCCTGTTACCTTTGCCCTAATCAGATTAATAAGATCAGCTTCTTCTGAGCATACATTAGTATTAACATAGTTGGCTTACCTGTCTAGGCTGAACGTATCCCGGGCCGCTTTGAGTGGGTCGATAGACACTTCCAGGGCCACTGACTTGCAGGAGATTCTGTTGCATGTGAGCGGGTGGATGTGTCGCTGTCGCTGGGTAAGCATGTCGTCTGACGAGAGGCTGTCTACCGGTAGATGCACACCTCTGTAATGCATATTCATTAGGGTATGTTGTACCTTGGTTGCTCCACCTACAGATGAAGTGGAAGAAACAAGAACATATGGTCACCGCTTTACTATGTGAGATGATACCTATATACATCTGTTAGTATGTACACAGAGGATGCTATCTAATTAACCAAGTATCTTCTTCTCTTTCACACATGGTTGTGGAATTGATACGACACATCCTCCCACCCCCTCAAACCCGGTAGTTTATACGTCATAGTATGATAGTATAGATGGAAGTGTTCAGGGCATCACATTCATGTTACTTTTAGGGCATCTCCCCTGCTAATGTGTTTCAAATGCGATGGTCAAATGTCAAAGATTTTGAAATACATCCTTCAGAATCAACATATTTTGTCAAAATCTATTTTGTCCAAATCTTTTTCAAATGCAGGAATACCTCCTGTCCTGAGACATTTGTAATGATGCATTCAAAGTACACGAAACCAAGGGTTGCTTCTCTGGACACTTTTAAATCCAAGGAGGATACATGAGATCAGGGGACTATCCCTGGAAACTCTGACGTCTTGCTACCTTACCATAATACTCCAATATGTTTAACACGCTACTTTCCATTGACTGTTCCAAATTACAGCGCTTTCACTGCCCTATTTAACAGGATACCATAGATGTAATTACAGAGCTTGATTCAATTCCCAACTTTATGGCTTGTTCTGTATATGAAATATGCACATATACATAATATATATACATATATAATACATATATATATATATATATATATATATATATATATATAAATAAATATATATATATATATATATATATATGGACTATCCAAAAATCTCTGTTTGGTTTTTGTAACATGTAACCTCTGTAAAATAACTCAAGTATTTCACAAGGAAGTTGTTTTATGTTGGTATGTATGACCAAGTTTTCTTATCACAACTAATAGTGATTTGCACCAGTGAACAACATGAACCATTTGATGTATGTTGTCCATGTATGACATCACCATATCGGAAGTTTCAATTTTTGTAACTTATATCATCCAAACGTTTTACTTTTGTTATCCTTTTACAAAATATCATAACTGGTTAACCATTGTACACTTCCTAATTTCGTTGTATAATCATATTGTTTGCGCAATGTTAGCAAGCCTTTATACAGTTATACAAAATAATTACTGTGATGAATGTTGCTGCTCTACGTTGTTATCGTTCATTCTATTGTTCATAATCTTGTTTATTCTTTATTGGACTTTTATTATCAACAATGCTGTCACCAACTGCCCACAAATGCCCTGTGTAGATGAATCTAGAGGAAGTTGAATGGTCTGATGTTTTCATTCCAACCGAACTTTTGAGGAAACTGATAAAGTTTTTGCAAACTTTTGATCAGATTCCACTTTATAACTAAAGAGCTAAACTATATACTGTTCAAACAATGTGCATATCTCACAGTGCACAAGGCAAAAGGTCAGTGAAGAGCACATCCGATTCTACAACTTTCACTTACTGTATTCTTAATAGCCTGCATTTATTGGAAGGGGAAAACCCTCGTTCCCCTTTCGCTCTCTTTCCAAAAAACACACAAAAAAAAAAACAGCAAAAACACTTTCATAAGAACCACACTGTCAAAAATCTCTTTTGAATTCTTTCTAATGGACTGAATTATGACATAATGAACTATGGATGAACCTAGGATGAATAGAGTTTAGCTCTTCCCGGTAAACCCTAAACAGAAAAGCAAAATGTCAGGTGATTTACAGGCACTATTTTGCTTATAATTTAATCGATGACTCCTTTCAAGAACAAAGAGGTCTGCCAATTATTCTTGTTGAAGAGAAGAGCTTCATTTACTTTATCTTCATAACGACTCAGAAATAGTCAACATTTAACGTTAAAAGGATTTTCTAGTGGCTGAAGTTGATTGCTTAGCAAGAATTGCTGAATAAAAAAAAACCCTAAAGAGAACATTATGTATCACAAAGAAATGATTTTTTGAAATTTTGAAATATTTGTGGTTTTCTTAGTACAGAGAACTTTGACATTTAAGCAAACATTCCAAATGTATCAGGTTTCAAGGATAAATCAACAAGAAGAATATTATAGCCTAAGAAAAACATTTGAAGAGCATTTGCCCAGATGACATCACACACCCCCTATACTGCGATCCAACTTCCTGGAGTAGTTGAAGGTCTATCCAGTCAAAATAGTTTACATTCAATCAACCGGATCTCGAGTTAAGGACAAGATATTGAGGTTGGGTTTTCAACTAGCAGTGTGGAATATTTCACACTGTTCGTCACCAGAAAATCCTTGTTGCTCAAAATTTGACGTATAAACCTTGAAACTTAATTAATGAATCATTTTTTTTTCAAGTTTAAAAAGGCTTGCTGTACTCACGTTCTTCCTACCCTGTCAAGAGATGGTTTTCTGGTGTAAAGATTACTGGTGAAGTGTTTACAGCTGTCTCGCCATACGGTCAGTCTTTTCTTCTGGACATCATTAAATGCCTCGTGTCCGACATATTTATTTACAATTTCCACGTACGTCTTCATGCTCTCTGCGTCGGGTTGCTTCGACTCCACCAGCAAAAGCTTGGAACACACTGTAACACACAAAAGGAGCAAAGGGTTATAACCATCATACAACCATAGCAAGATATACTTTGTACTTAAAAGAAGGAACTTCATCACTCTTGGGTTAGTTTAATATTTGTGGGTATTTTGAAAATTGGGTCAAGCAGACTAAAACAGGAAGTATCAAATATTTGTCTGTCAGTACAATCCTTGAATTTTAGTTTAGTAACAATATATAGTAACATATAGTAATATTTAGCAACAAATATGCAACATTTAATTGAAAACAGCCTTCGATTTCTGACATTAAAATGACAGTCTCTGTGGTGATTTATTTCAGAGAGAGAACAGTGGACAACATAAAGAAATATAAATAAAAACAAATTTGAAACAAATTCTTTCTTGAGAAGCATGGTTAAGGAGGGAGCATCCTGTGCTTTTGCTTTAATGTATATTCATATAAATATAATGCACCTTACTTAGAGAGTTGTATGGCAAAACCTAACGGAAATGAGTTAAATCAAATGCACTATAACAAGAAGAGACCTAGTCACCTTACAATGGTTAAAACTATTAGCTATATTTCGAAATTCCATAGAAAGTACTTTAAAACAAATGATTCCATGAAGTTTGTCATCAGTTTTGACATCAGAAGAGATGGCTTACTTTTGCCGAGGAATCTGATCAATTGTCCCGGGAGGTCCCCCTCCGGTACCTCAGCATCCGTCTCTCGTGCCATCTGATTGCTGTCTTCGCCTGGCCCTCGGGATGGCTCACACCTCTTCAAGGGAGTTCCAACAATCTCCTCTTTGAGTGAATTCAGGGCCGTCCTGATAGTGTTGGGTTTATCTTCCATAATCATCTAAAGAATAAGATGAGAGGAAAGAGTTCTTAATAGTGGCTTTTGAAACCTGTAAAAGGAAATCTAAGTCAGAAATTTAAAAAACCTTACAGTTAATCACACTAACATCTCAGGGGTCAAAATTGTATTTTATTAACTACCAGTTTTGTTCGTACAAATTCAGAATAAGCAATCCTGATGTGAAGATTAGTGAACACAATGCCTATCTGAGTTAAAACTGTAGTGAATACAAACAGAAAGGTTTGACAATTGTGTGTAGAACACCTTGTGCTCTTAGTGTTAACAGGGAAGATGTGTGGATAGAATACTTTGGTTAAAATCCAATAGTGTGGTGTGCAGACAAATAGAGTGTACTTGTTTTAAGAGGAGACAGGTTGGTGAGATGTCATTATATCACCTTCTTTTAATGTTTCAGTGAAAAAGTAAGGTGGCCTGTCAGTGTCAGATTGTGCTTCATGATCTGTTTACTGTTCTAAAACTTAGAAACTGATTCTTCTAACACAGTCTACTGTACCCAGAATGTACAAAACACTTCCAGTGATACTGAAAGAGATTGTAGAAGGCAATACTGAATGGTAACTTCAATACTCTCTGTATTACATTTCAATGTTGAGGTCAGCTTCTGTGTAATGTACTTCTCATACATCACACACCACCCACTCAACCTTTGCAAAAATCCACCCACTTAGTTTGCTTATATAACATGCACGTAGACCCCCGTATAGAGAGGAAGCTCTTTAAATTACACACAATACAGAGACAAATCTCTAATATCAAAGAAAACATGTATGTTGTTTTGAGACAAACAGTGATTCATTTAATCATTTAGGCTTTTTGAGGGGAATTTATTTTTTCATTCCACCCACTGCTATATAATCAGATTCCATTACATAACAGGTTTCATAATGCAGTTTTGCAAGAGCACAAATATGATTCTGATCATTTCCTCTACGTCAAGTCATCATCACTCATGCATTTGTTCATCCTCTGATAATACTTTGTAGTATTCATCCATCATTTATTTTTCCACTCATTTGTTTCGATTTCATCCTAAATTTTTATGGTTCTACTGATTCATCACTTATATAAGATTCTCTCCTACATTTAGTAATATAAAGTTTGAACAGCATAGGATCTCTTTTCTGCCACTTTGCTTAGAGCATTTTTCTCCACATAAATATATTTGTTTTAATTTGACGCTACTTCAAAGCATGGAAAGGGAATGGTTTGGAGGGAAAGAAATCTCCTGAAAAGTAATTTTCAAAATCTCTCAGTAATTCGTAGTCTACAAACAAACCCCCCCCCTAAAACAAAAACTTGAAGGTTATGTAGACAATCTTTACAGATGATGAAACTCACATGTGACTATTATACATTACAGTGCTCTGTCAATCCTTCTCAGCCAACATTGTTTTCTTTTCTTGGCATGCATTTCTTGTTTCCCCCTACTGCCACTTAGCCCCAAACAAATAAACTCATCACGGCACACCTGCACTAAGTAATTACTGCAGCAGGGGAGCAACTTCCTCTGGCAACTCCCTCTCACATAAATGGATTTGATTGAAAACAAGCAAAATCATCAGAGATATAATTGTCCAGTATCACTGGGGCAATATTTCCTGCTTTTAAGGCATGTCAGCAGATATGACTGGCATTATAACATAAAACTCACAATGTACTAGATTTTAAGTTGAGTAAACAAAACTACCTCAATCTGGTTAAAGATGCTAGATAGCAGAAAAGTAAGCTATGATGAAAACCATGTAATAACTTCAATGTCCAGAGTCAACTTCTTTACAGTCAAGAGTCCCCCCATGCTCAAAATAAATTCAATAACATTTTCTGCAGTTTTTCCAACACAGCAGACACACTGCCATGATTATGCGACCATTTTTGCCTTTTAAAAGTTTCCTTCAAACAGAAAGTTAGAAATGTTACTTTTCAATGTTGTTACAGAAATTCAGTTCTGCCAGCTCTCCTTAAATGAGATATACTGATGAATGTGCCCCTCAAATCACATTTTAATACTAAACAAAATAACTAAACCAATCAAAAGTGCATCGCTGAACTCCAATGACATTTTCAAGCTTATTTTGTGGCACATTTCACTTCCAGGTGCCATGAACATATCGGACAGAATTATATCTCCCAAGATAACCCTCAATATCATGACTGGCCTGGATGCGAGATAAACACTCTGTATCATGTGCTAGTGCATTCCATTACTACAGTAAGCAGTCATAGCACGGTAAACATGAATTGAGTTTCTTATCATATCCCCTCAGTGCCATGATTGGTGTGGAGCTCAGTCACATATAGAAACTATCATATGCCCCTAGTGATACATAACCCCTCAATGACTGATATGGACCTAAGTCTCACATGTAAACAACCTCCATCATGTGCAGTTATTGCATCACATTGTACACATAGGCGTAGGAGCCTAATTTGATTTGGTGGGCTGTAACGACTTGCCCGAAATATATAACCAAATTTTTCGCGCGCGTTCAACATGTCAATGTGCATATCATATAGTCGTTAATCGGTTATTACATCACATGCCACTAACCGATGAATACTATATGATATGCACATTAATATGTTGGACGCGCGCGTAGCGCGCGAAAAAAATTAGTTTTATTTTCTGTGTTATTACCCTTCCATATTGGTTTTAATTATTGGGGAAGTCGTTACCATAATAACGATAATAACAATATCAGTTTAACTATTAAAAAACACATTGCAAATTATTCTTCTTTCAGTAGGTGCCCAAAAAATTCTCAGCATATTGCCCGAATTTTCACACACAAAATTGAAAACACACTGCAAATTTTTCTTCTTTCAGTAGGTGCCCGAAAAATTCTCAGCATATTGCCCAAATTTTCACACAAAAAATTGAAAAACACAACTGCAAGTTTTTCTTCTTTCAGTAGGTGCCCGAAAAATTCTCAGCATATTGCCAGAATTTTCACCAAAAATTTTGGTTGGGGGGCTGCAGGTGGTAACGTATCACATGACAGTCCCTCCATATCATGGCTGGTGGTTGGATCTGAGTCACACACATAAACAAACACCATTATGTACCCTACTACAGTAAGCCCTCATCACATTGTACCAGTGGTAACATATCCCATGACAGCCCCCCCCCCCCATATCATGGCTGATGGTTGGATCTGAGTCACACATATAATTAATCACCATCATGTGCCCTACTACAGTAAGCCCTCATCACATTATACACGTGGTAACGTATCCCATGACAGCCCCTCAGTATTATGGCTGGTGTGGGTCTGAGTCACACACATAAACAATCACCATCATGTGCCCTACTACAGTAAGCCCTCATCACATTATACACGTGGTAACGTATCCCATGACAGCCCTCAGTATCATGGCTGGTGTGGGTCTGAGTCACACACATAAACAAACACCATTATGTACCCTACTACAGTAAGCCCTCATCACATTGTACCGGTGGTAACATATCCCATGACAGCCCCCCCCCCAATATCATTGCTGATGGTTGGATCTGAGTCACACATATAATTAATCACCATCATGTGCCCTACTACAGTAAGCCCTCATCACATTATACACGTGGTAACGTATCCCATGACAGCCCCTCAGTATTATGGCTGGTGTGGGTCTGAGTCACACACATAAACAATCACCATCATGTGCCCTACTACAGTAAGCCCTCATCACATTATACACGTGGTAACGTATCCCATGACAGCCCTCAGTATCATGGCTGGTGTGGGTCTGAGTCACACACATAAACAAACACCATTATGTACCCTACTACAGTAAGCCCTCATCACATTGTACCGGTGGTAACATATCCCATGACAGCCCCCCCCCCCCATATCATTGCTGATGGTTGGATCTGAGTCACACATATAATTAATCACCATCATGTGCCCTACTACAGTAAGCCCTCATCACATTGTACACGTGATAACGTATCCCATGACAGCCCCTCAGTATTATGGCTGGTGTGGGTCTGAGTCACACACATAAACAAACACAATCATGTACCCGTGCATTCCCTTACTGCAAGAGTGTTTATCACATGAGACTGACGGAGTAATTAGCTCTATCCTATTTCTTCAGGAAGTGAGAGCTAACACTGGATTGGATAGCCACTACTTTGTGTACAACAACCACAGCTAAATCCCATAGCTCAAGTATATTTTCAACAGGAGCTCCAATAAAATTGATTTTTTCCTGTGAGTTGTGAAGATGGGAACTTCCCTTGTGTTGTACATTTTCCTTGTATCCTATTGAGTCTTGTTTACATAGCTTGCAACATGATATTCACATCAAATCCATTGTAACTATAACTGTTTACAAAAGAGAGACAGTTACATTCCTTCTCTCTTAACCAAATATTTCATCAATATTGTTTGGTTGCTACCCCATGCACAGAAACAAGAAAGCAATTCCTCTAATAGACAGTGCTGCCTTTACTAAGCTGATGTTATTCATTCCACTGAAGCAAGAAGAATTTTTGCTTTAGTCAGTCTTCTTATACTGCTAGCTGGTTTAAGTTTATAGCTGTTTAAAGACTTCCTGTATGTCAAGATGGGCAGAACAGCCTCGATTACTTTGGCAATACTGAAACAGTGTTTTTACAACCACTGCAAGTCCTTGAGCAAATATTGCCGCTGTAACTGCTCTGTAGAATATGTGCACAAAACATGTTAGTAGGAGCATTGACAATGGCGATACTTAGCCGTCTCCAAAATGTAGCAAATCACACACTTTCCCATCTAGCTAACCTGTAACTGTTGGTATTGTTTTAGCACTGTACCCCCTGTGACCCACTTCCAGGGCAACAACCACATCTAGTTCCTTCACAGACTACCATTCTGACGTAAAAAAAACCTGAGTTTGCCTCAGGGTTTAGCTTCTGCCCCAATCGTCTTGGTTTTTGCATGTTTTTGCAGTCATCCTGCACCAGTTGTTGAAGATGAGATTTTCCAGCGCTTCTGAAAGTCTCCGTGTATTTGTCAGAGCAGAGACGGGTCAGGGAGGAGTGAAGTAACTTTAAATTTTCAAGAACATCTAAAATAATAAATTTTATGACTTTTTCTTTCATGTGTTAAAGCTCTGTCATCAATTTTCTACTGTTCGGTATCTCTATATTAAGCAGCGTGCTCACTCCTTGCCTGACAAGCATGGATCTATACATGTGTATGTTCTCTACAAGTGGGACAGGAAGAAATAAATATGCTGCGCACGGTAGCTTTCTCTGTCTAAGGGCTTTTGTCTGGAATCTTGCAAAAAATTCTATTTTCAGGTAGATCATTATAGTAAGACACTCCGATCTAAGGTAAAAGAAAGTTGTGCTTTCAATTCCACTAATGCTAGCTTGCATGGGTAGGATTCCCAGCCGAAGAACAATACAATCAAGAAAACACAACAAGAGACTTGACAACTGGGTGATCATCAACATTTTGGACTGTTGTAGTCGAAAAATTACCTTCTCTAAGTCTTGCAGCAACTTCTGTCTGTCTTTCAGCCTCGTTATCTTCCGGAGAATTTTATTCCTGGCACCTTCAGTAATGTTCTGAAATAACGAAAGCACAGACAACGCATGTATTTCAAACGGGAATGTTTGTTCCGAGCTAATGAGTCTCTACGAGCAATCGTGATGGTGGAGTCCGTTCTCTGTGAGGGACTAGCCCTTGCATCAGCAAGGGAAAGATGGAAGTGAAATTTGCAGAAACATGAAAAAATTTACCCTCAGGAATATAACTTCAACTACCTGCTTTTAACGTTTAGAAAAAAATCTTATTATATGGAGCTGCTTTAAAATGTTTATTTTGAAAGGTGTGTATTTTATTGGTCTAAATGCATTACTCTGTAGAAACTAACATTTCCAAAACAAATAGAAGAAGTAGCTATGTATTCCCTCACATGTTTCTGATTTCTTTATTGTGGCTATAACAACCTTTCTGAAATGTTCTGCATCCATTTTAAAACATGGCTTTTTTTTTGGCTCTCTACAAGTACCCCAATGATGCCTCTAACCTACCCCTACTCATCTCATTCATGCCCCTTACCTACCCCTACTCATCTCATTCATGCCTCTTACCTACCCCTACTCATCTCATTCATGCCTCTTACCTACCCCTACTCATCTCATTCTCTACAGATTTCTTACCGTGGCTATTAGCTTTTCTTCTGTCAGTTCCATCATGTGATCATAAGACATTTGTTGAAATACTCCATTATATTTGTGCAACCTCAGACTCTTCAGCCAACCAGGGACATCTGAAATGATAAAGAGAAGTCATTACCATCTTCAAAACCATCCTATAAAGCATTCCCTTCCTTCAATCCTCCCATTCCTTCAATCCTCCCCCCCCCCCCCATGCACCTACCTGCACCATATTCAAGATTTTCATAGAACACAATAGACATGGCTAAATGTACCTCCATGCCTGAGATTAGTCACAATGTAAATAAACACCCATTTCAGATAACCTTTGCAAAACTCATTGGTTACGAGCTAGCTTCTTTCATATGCAAATTTAAATGGTTACCTGGATGTTGCCTGGACTTGTGTATCAAGGCCCCAATTAAATACAGCATCAATGCCAGCTAGTCTACGAACATATTTTCCTCCTTTCTGTTTTGATTTCTTTAACAAATCCAGCCCCGGACAAGAGAGGAAGGATGCCCATTAATTATATCTGATTGTTTGTTTTGATGGATCATTAATCAACTCAAATTCAAGCAATGTTAACAAACCAGTCAAGTCAAAACAAAGCTGTGCTGTTTCCTTCCTATATATAACATCCAGGCAGACTGAGCACAGCATTTGCACAACTTTTGTAAAAAAAGCAAACTGACTCAAGTGTGGGGGAGGAGGATGGGTTGGCATAATTAATATCTTAACAAGTTATATTCAAAATTCCAGCTGGTGTTTGTTGGGTAAACAGAATGTGGTAAAATAACATTGCTTGAGCATCTGTGGTAGGTTTCCCATTTGTGCACCTGAATAAATGGAGCATTTTTTAATATCTCAACACATCCGTGCCACTTTGAACAACATTGTTGGCAACTTTTGTGGGCTGAGAGAAGAGCATAGCCAGCATTGTAAATGACAGTTGTAACTGCAAAGTATTTTGGGTTGTGTATTTCCCAGAATTTATTCCCTTGTAAATGAAACTATGGGATCTGTGAATGAATGAATTACGATTGCAACTTTAAAGGGCTGACATTGTTTTCTACAATAATTAGCAACCTAAAATTTCACTTTTACCTTGGCTAAATCTGGTTAAGAAACCTCAAGCCTATGCAAATCATGTTTTCATTTTCAAACCCTAACAACATGAAAATCAATCTGATGGTTTGCTGCACTGTCATGATGTCATCTGCTTTGCATAAAAACCGTTTCCTGTTATTAAAAGATCACCCTATACTCTTCATGAATATTCATTGTACCACACAGTCAGTGATGTATTCAATCTCTATATGGTGTAAGTGCCTCCCTATCATGCCATTCCTTCATGTCCTCTATCAGCTACACACACTTAATATGCTTGAGCTTCATCATATCAACTTACATTACAGTTAATTGTTGTATACATATCTGCCACCCCTGCAAACAAACATTCACTTTTCTGTTGATCTTACCTCGCATACCACTGTTCTCTTCCAAGAAGCTATTTCTCTTTTGCAGGGTCGGATGACCACCTCCTCCTCCATCCTCGCTGTGAGCCTCTGTGCTGCTCCCAGAGGAAGTCGGTGAGAGAGGAGCATGTTCTACGGGTGGGTGCAGTGACGAAGCGTAAGGTTGAAGCTCGTCTTGAGAGGACCAGTTGGAAGAGAGACCTAGACCTGGCATGGTTGGCAAACTTCTCCGGCCTTGGTATATTGGTTGGGAGGGCAAGTGCTGCATGCCTTGGTTACCTTCTGCAGACAAACAACACAAGACAGAAAGTTTCAACAAACATCATGGTCTGTTAATCTCTGCTAAAATCTTCTGCTCTATTATTTCACTGGTTTTTATGGTGTCCTAGTTGAGGAGTTCTTCAAGCAGCTTTTTGTGTGCCCAGAATTACTCATAAGTTGCCATTTCATCAAACTACCGCCACCTTCTGAGATTTTTGCACCAAATGGAGATTGATCTGGAAGTGATTGTGAAATACATTCCAGTCGTGTTAACACGTTTGTCACTGAGACGCTTTCAACCTTAGTATTAATCGTGAAATAGACAGAGTTGTAAACTTTCAACACATTATGCTGTTTACTTCATTTACTTGACGTAACAGTTGACCAAACATCGATTTAAGTAATGAATACCACTGATAACTTTAATTCATTTATTTAAGTTAGTTGAATTAAAAAGAACAAACCCGGTACTAACTTCAATCTTGTTGTAAAAAAAAAAGGGATTTAATTGTCACGGTTAAACAAGGAGCTAATGACTTTTCTTTCTCCTTTTCTTCACAGATAGAAAGAGTGAAGGGAAAATCTCTGTGTGACATACAGTACCTATGAATTGAAACACCAAAACTTACTGGTTTGTATATCTACCAGTGGGGATAATTATTAGCCTAAGAACTGGAAACATTCTTGCACTGCACCCCCAATGACCCTCTATAAGGTCATGGCCCTCTCCTTTCCAGAGCTACCCATTCCTCAAAGCCTTTTTTCAACTGAATCCTGATTACACCTCATCGTACTCTATTTGATGAGCTCTAACAACATTCAGCAAGCTAGTGTTACTTCCTTTCAAGCTACAATTTCCAGGAACTCGTAACAAACAACTCTATATTATGATTAATAATTCATGATGCATGGATTCTAAACACATCTTCCCTCTTTCAGCATCTTAAATGAATGTTGTGCAAGAGGATGCAAGTTTCAACAGTATGTAAACTACATCTGTTTAATCCACTGCTCACTGCTTGTTGAATTGCTAAGTGATGAGGGGTGCTGCACTTAAAAAGTTTATTTTGAAAGCTACAGTACAAGGCTTAGTAACCTGAGGTGTATCTCCTTTATATGCTGTTAACACTGTATACACATCTCATAAGGCAAACCTACCTACCTACCTACTTGTACACAAGCAACTATTTGAAACAGGTCTTTTTACCTTCAGTGATGCTCCCAAATACACCCAAAACAAGGTGTATCTCCTTTATATGTGGTTCTCACTATATACACATCTCATAAGACAAACCTACCTACCTATCTACCTGTACACAAGCAACTATTTGTAACATGTCTTTTTACCTTCAGTGATGCTCCCAAATGCACACAAAAACAAGGTGTATCTCTTGGTTTATATGGTTTCAGTAGTCAACGGCTGTACTGTGAGCATTTACTAAAGGTTTGAAGTGGTTGTGTGACAGGAATTGCTTGTTAGAATTGATTGAAATGTGTTATCACATTAATATGGAAGTACTGCATCTACTGACAGGTTGCCATAATTACAGGATTCTATATAACACAGACCATGAGTGTGCATGCTATCTTCAAGTTCCTTTGTCAACGCTACCTGTATTACCTCCGCTGATGTGAGAACAGCACTGTAGGGAATAATTTACAGTACACAAACAAGTTTTTTGCCTCTTTGTTCCTATTCTAACTATTTCCTTATAATATGGCTTTCGTCAAATATGTGCATCATAAGTTATGTTTAATAGCCAAGGCATCACATAGTTTATCTATGATAGAAATGAATTATGCACGCCTCCAAACACAGGCACACATAGATATGTGTGATTATGATTCCTAAGATTGTGTTTGACTCCAGCAAGGAATAAAAATACAAAGACAATTTGATATTTAGTGATATCTCAGTGATCGAACAAGATACAAAGATGGAGGATCAAGAATATGAATTCTTTTTACCACAGCATAAAGTTTTGAATTTATGACTCAAGTGTTCATTTTTAGTGATATCAACAATGAAAACCACAACCTTGGGCTCATTCCCAAAATATTACCCACAATGCAAAGCCCAAGGGTAAACTTAAAACTACAGTCAATGTAAAAATAGTTAAAATACATTGAACACATTTCTGTGTATAAATAATTCACCTATTCATTAGATATATGCTGTTTGTTCCCATAAATTTGTGAAAGAGCCAACAGCTTAGAACAATGTCGCTTCAATGAGCAATCTTTGCAAAATAAACCTGTTATGAACAGTCACACTCTGGGTGAGACTGAAAAAAACAATGAATTTGAATATAATGCGTAGGCAGATAAGAGCAAATGAACCCATTAAAATATATATATATATTTCAACTGACTCAAATACTAGATGCAAATACAACGTCATGATCAGAGCTATAAGATAAAGTTACACACCAACTGTTTCATTGTGCGGACCATGCACGTTGACCGCTGGAGGGGCTGATACTCTGTTCTCCAAGGTATTGTGTATTCCTGAAGGGTCAGCCGAGCCACTTGTATCTGCGATACCCGAGTCTCTCGACGAGGAAAATGGATTATTGTGAGATAGCCATCCATTCTGTTGATGAACCAGCCTGCCAGCGTCTGGTGTGGAACTTGGGGATGGGGGCGACGAATTGTCCGGCGAAAAGTGTCCGTGGTTTGAGGAGGAATGTTCCTCGAGTTTGACAAACCATTTGCTCAAGGAGTCCCGCTCCTCTCGCGTAATGGCTGGGTGGATCATAAAGTATGATAATAACTGTTTGCTCTCCTCGTAATGGTGTCCATCTTTCATGGGCATTGATAAGATTTTGGGAATCATTTTCATGTATTCCGCTTTGGCACGGATACTGTCCGGTTGCAGCAACGGCAGATGAGCAAGAAGCTTCGGCAAAGCAGAAACGTCATTTTGAAGATTTCCGATAAAATCTGTGGGTGATGGAGAGGAAAAGAAAGGAAAAGAGTAAAATACGTACTGACACTTCTTTCCTCAAATTACACAATATTGGTGTAAGTTTCCGATGAAGCAGATTTCTCATTCAAAGTTACTAAAGTTCTGTTTTGTACATGATCACTACAAATAGCAGACATTACTTGATTCTGATACATTTGCATAACTAATTAACTATGCACTTTCATGCCTCAGATATTTAATGGAGCAACTCTGTCTAGCTTTTATCTTAATTTCAAATTTGAGGCAATTTAGTTGTGGATAGAAGTGCTCTCATATTGCACTTGGAGCAATTATACTCCTGCAAGGCAGTATACTTATTTATCCTTTCCAGTGCATGCATTTGTTACGATGGTTTTCTTGCATACTTAATACAAAGTTGGTTAAGGTCTGTGAATGTCAAAAGTTGATCTTTGGTGATAATATAAACTGCAATGTTGTAAACACTTTTAGACACAGATGAGAAGCAGTTGTGTGTATTATGAAGGATTCCATTTCTATTGTGTCTGCAGTTGGTCCTGATTAAAAGCAAACGTAATTACCAATAATATACTAGGCAAATAGTAAAAAGCAAACGTAATTACCAATTATATACTAAGCAAATAGTTGAAATGTGAGTCCACTACAGCCAATATAGTAGTTAGAACCTATGACATCTGACTTGTTCACTTTACTGAAAAATTTCAACTTTACAGACTTAAGATTGTATTCCCCCCCCCCCCTCCCCTCTCTGTTCTGATCAGTTCTGATTAAAAGCAAATGTAATTACCAATAATATACTAAGCAAATAGTTGAAATGTAAGTCCAGTACAGCCAATATAGTAGTAAGAACCTATGACATCTGACTTGTTCACTTTACTGAAAAATTTCAACTTTACAGACTTAAGATTGTATTCCCCCCCCCCCCCTCCCCTCTCTGTTCTGATCAGTTCTGATTAAAAGCAAATGTAATTACCAATAATATACTAAGCAAATAGTTGAAATGTAAGTCCAGTACAGCCAATATAGTAGTAAGAACCTATGACATCTGACTTGTTTACTTTACTGAAAAAGCTCCACTTTACAGACTTAAAGATTGTAATCTCCCCCCTGCCCCTTCTCCCCCCCCCCCCTCAATAAACAAAAGTAACAGGAAGAAACAATTATAGTTTTGTATTAAAAATACATGCAATGACCTGTTTCCATCAGGCATAACATCAAAAACTTCTTAGCCAATATGGTCGCAATGACAGGTGTAAGTTAGTGAAAATTGGTATTAATGCCAAATGTGAAATCAGGTTTAATGGAGACAATTCTGTATTTCAGTAGAAACAATAGGGAAATCAACATCTGAAAATTAAGAAGGGAAGGGGTGCAAAACTTAGGAAGAAACAGATATTTTGTAGGATAATCCAAGGCAACAACTACACTGAGAGATGCAACACCCACCCAAGTCCTCAAACTTGTTGTCACCTTGACCTACTTCTTTGAGGCTATTGTAATTCCTTTCTACTCACATCATACCCACCCCCCTCTCCTACCCCTCCCTCTCCCAGTGAACCCTCATCTTCTCACATGACCCTACCTCTCTCTAGCTCCCATTGTTTGGCTAATGTACTATCCTTAAAGCAAGGGTATGTACAACAAACATGGGCACCGTAATAGTTGCAACTTGTATAAACTTTGCTCACCAAGCATGTACTTAACAGGGATTTGTATTGTTAAATTGCTGCTACCATAATTATACTGTGGTCCTGCCATTATAAGGTTGCATTTGAATATTAGCATCCATATGCTCATCAGTTAATAGCTAAAGCTGCAAAGATAATCATCTACAATTATTGGCGTAATCACAACAATGCTTCAATTTCAACACTTTATCATTATCATCATCAGGGTAGAGCAATGTTGGCTCTTCTCTCGTCTTAAGCAAGCAGGCCTCCCTCTTCTGTCATTATCCCCCTGTTTGATTTATGGTAGGATGGTGTTGACAATTCCAATGCTGACGTCACTACTGCCTCAATATGAATTATTAATACCCTCTCGGTCTCCTGGCACGCTTCAGAGTTTTTTTTCAAAGGGTATTCAGTATTACCGTGCACTAGATATTATCACTCCGTGCTATCGGCCTCAAGGACAATCTTCTGTTTAGGTAATGATATTTCCAAATGAGCGCATGAAATGCTATACGAGCAGCTATACTATATAATTTACAACCTTATCCAGTACTATGCATTGCACTGTCCTGCTAAAAGCTCAAAAAAATGCGGGGAGGGGGGCTGGATATTGTTCGGGTCATTTTTAGCATTTGCTGACCAGTTTAGTAGATTGGGATTTAAAAAATAGTATATCCATTCTCTATATTGTTGAGAATAAAATATAAACAAATTGAACAAAAGCAAGACTTGTGCACTATGTCATACTCTTTTAACCATTTTACCTACTGTACAATGATACTACTGTAGCTCATGTGCAAATTGTTGTTTTGTTTCAAAAGGCAACAACCAACCAGTTTTCATATGATGCAAAGATGAAGTCATAGCAGAGTGTTGCACCATACAGTATGTAAACCATAACATTTTGTCACATGTAGTATATATGCCTTTACTTATTGACAAATCCACCGAGACATAAATTTGAGGACAATGCGTAATTATCGTGGATGGAAATCGCAGATATATATACAAATACAAATAGAAAATGTATCAAGTAAAATTACACACTTATACCAAATGGAAACAATTAACAATATCAAAACAATTGGTAGTTTGATTGACAAAGGGAGTTGATCTCCTAACTGAAATCTTTCTAAATAATATTTTAAGAGGGGGGGGGGTTGTTTGGGAGAGGGGATACCCATTTCCCAACCTCTATTTGCATCTAGGCCTCTTCCAAAGTATCAAGCATGTCAATGGAGAGGATCTAACAGTCATCTGAAAATAAATAAATGTTTGTCTCTATGTACCTAGCCAGGGGATAATTGAGTTTTCACAATTTGTCTAGCACTCTTGAAGTCTCTTATAAAGTACTATGATTCCTGTGTTACACCTTTGCACATGTACAGTATAGCAATTTGGCTCATATTGTATACATTTTCCGATATGACACTGGATAAATTATTCCCTTGCTGGGGACTTTTATAAATTACTTAGTGAATACAAGAACATGAATGATTCAACATTGCAATTCTCATGCTAGACCACTTAGCTAAATTTTGTTGGCTTAAAAGGAGAGTTCAAGCAATCAATGATCATGAATATAAACCAGAGATACTTTCAAGAACAAAGTTCTGTGTTGTCATGTTTGGGTTGGTTTTGATTTCGTTTGTTGTGAGGTAGCAGGTTCACAATGAACAAGGCCATCAGCAAAGGAAAAAAGGAAAAAAAAAGAAGCACGATCACGCAGGCAGTTGCTGTGTTGACTGTTCAGGCTTAGACGACCTCATTTGAGCTGAACTTTACAGTCTGTTGCATGGGACGATCTCAATATCATTCCATTGTCCTGGTTGGCCTTGCTAAAGAAACAAGACATTTATGTAAACACAAATTTGCTGAATTTCAAGCCAGACAATGCAAAAGACTTTAAGGTGCCTGTTATATAAGTTATTTTTTTTTCTCTCTTTTTTAACACATGAAGAGTGACACTTGCCATTTCAATGAGTTTACCTACAAAGCTTTCAAGAAATAAATTATTGTGTTCCAAAGAATTGACCTAAAACCTGATACTTGCAGGGTGATGTGAGAGAATAAACCAGAATGCAAACATGAATTGTGGTTTCTATGATGTGGTTTTGATGTGGAATTGTGGTTTCTATGATGTAACATGAGCAGTTTAAAGAAAGGTCACCTCACAATTTTAGCTCACTGTGCTTAAAGTATATACATACAGTACAGTGCTCTGTGAATAGCATTAAATTGTCCTGGAGGATAGCATTATTGCACACTTATACAAGAGCATCAATGACGCAGTATCTCAATACTGGAAGTTTTAATTTTGATTCCTAATTTCAAATCTTTGCTCTGTCTCTACAATTATCAATATCAATCATGGTACAACAAATATATAACTTGCATTTTTGCTACTTTGCCACGAATAGTCTCTGCAGGTTACACTTTATCCTGCTAGTCTTGCCTTTAGCGCTCATTGCCTGTTAGTCAAAAGAACGACGTTGCAAGGTTTAGTAATGTCATCGAATATTTAAGAACTTGTTTTTTATGTGGTATCCTTCATCTTGGGTCAGTCTCTGTTGGACTTTTTGGTCATATAGTTTGACGTCAATGACAACGGCCAAATTAGTAGAGGCGAACAACTCGACCATATTCTTGATGCCTGCCTTGAGAGCTAGGCCTATTGACCTACTGTATGTTACTGTAGACTGTAGTGGTGACTACCATCAAAACTGTGTCCACTTCTAGATATCAAAACAACCCACGTTTTTCCATCTCAATTTTTCTTATATGAAGATTTCATTGATTTATGACTTGGAAAAAATAATGTAAAAGAAGAATACAAGTTTTTATATGCAAGTGATGGGTGGCCTCCTCCTCCCCTAATAGCCACCTCAGTTCCTCTCCATTTTGTTATTTTATTTTAATTCTTTGTACATTTGATGTCAAACATTACAGGTTCAAAAGAAAGCTAAACATACTTCTTATAACCTTATACATCTTATATCCTTATAAATAAAACATAACCTTATACAATTTTTATAGTCTTATAAAAGTTGTGATGCTATGGCCGGCTCCTCTTTTATACGTACCCATCAACAAACTTACCCTGGTCCTTCCTAGGAAAAGCTGTCTGAACACCAGTACAATGCTAATGTGGCTATCACTGAAAGCCTAATAGGCCTAGGCGGCCTAGGCCTATATATATATATATTTTTAAATGCACTAGGCCTAGGCCTACAGTAAGTAGCCTTCAGAAATACAAGAATGTGTATACGTAATTATACAAAATACATGAAGGGCAATCAAACAAACTTATCATGGCCCTTGCTCTGAAAAGCTACCTGAACACCAGTACTATCCTTAAATGGATGTTACAAAAACGAAGGCCTAATATAAATTAAATGCACTACATAGAATTCAGCAGTATAGAATTTGTATATGTAATTAGCATGCAATACACTACACCTGGCGTACCTAACTACAGTACAGACAATTGGTCGCGAGGGTAGCCATTTTCGTATATCTAACATGTAGCTGCCATGAGTCATAGCCAATCTGCTACAAAACAGACTTGGGGGCGGGGCTTAATCATCAAAAACGGACCTTTTTACTAAAAGTAGGGGCGGCAGCTCAGTATTGTTTTAAGAAAGAAAAATCATTTAAACATCAAATAAAGCAAATAAAAGCCATAAAATGTCATATAAAGCTAGTAAAATTCTTATTAATACCTACCTGTAAACAACAAATGAAAGTTTAACATGTTAATAAAATATATAATACATAGGACCCTATCTTAGACGATACCACTGTTGACAGACAATTCTATTCTCTTTCATAAAATATAAGTTTTGGAGCGTGTGCAAAAATGGGTTGTTTAAACTGTATTTCGGTCCAAATTGGCCCGATTTGGACATTAATCGGTGAAAAAGTCATAGAATGAGATAAAATTCTCGAATAAAAAATAGTAACTTTTGTTGGCCTATATGATATATGCTTGCTCTGAAAATTCCAGAGAAAAAGAACTTTATATGAAGACGCTAAAAAATTTTTAAGAGAAGAGAGAGTCCCACTTACTGTTACAATATCTCTATACATGTAATGTATTGAGATAATAACCAGAGCAGAGCAGAACAGAAAAAGACATTGACAGCACTGTTTAGACTGTGCAACAGATACATCCCAAAACTTACTGGTTTGGACATTTACGATTGACAAGCTTACCTGTCTCCCCACAACTTTAGCACCATCGTTCTGCCGTGCCTATAATGAAATGGTAACCGTTTAACACTGCGGGCCCTCTATGACCGGCTCCTCCTGTCAATGCCTTTCCTTCTCATGAAAACCCCCCCTAAATTTGGAGAAACTAGAATACGACAAGGAAAATCCAGACAGAAAAACCCACGATGCTGGCACTTTGGATGGTAGAATAAGTAGGAAGGGCATCAACGGGAGGAGCCGGTCATAGAGGGTGCGCAGTGTTAAAAGGTTACCAGTTCATTCTAGGCACGGTAGAATGAGGGTGTTAAGGTTGTGTGGAGACAGGTAAGCTTGGAGCGAAGTAAATTTTGTGACAGTAGTTTTAACTTGCTTTGTTATGAAGTCAACAGAATGATATCATAATATTGGTGAGAAAAGGTTCTGCACTTCACTCATTACAAGATGTATTATCAGAGGGTATTGAAAAAAATGACAAGCAAAGAATAATTTAATTCAAGATCATATAACTGCCAAACGAATCATATAAAAATGCCCAGTAGGTCCAGCCACAGATCTCTACTTCAACATGACAGCACTGTACAGTATAACTCATGTGATCACATTGTAATATCAACAACCCTAGATCTCAACCAACATACATTTGGGTTTTCATTGTACGTAGTCAGCGTTTCTTGGATATGGCGGGAAGTCAGACACTTCATTATGAACAGCTAATTATGGCAAAGTATAAGGATCTTTCAATGTCGAGGACGGTATTCTGCTGTATTGTTATGACTGTTCACAATGCACTGTTATTCAGACATATTTTGTGCATATTTTACAATCTACGTAATCATACATGCATGAAAGTGCATTCACAAGGAAGTTGTTAAAGGGACCATCTACATAGTGACTTACCAAAATAAAATTCTAGATATGATAAAATGACCACTTTCAAACCACTACAGCACACTTAGAAACATTCATTTGACAGTTTGTATATTCTAACTTGTGTAGTATTCAGAGTTTTTGTGACCTTGTTTGTGTTCACAAGTGTTCAATAGGTATCATTAACTGTGCAACAGAACTGTTGTTGAAGTTGATACCATCAAACTAAGTTGCTTTCTTCATCTTCACTTCATAGTCCCTTACATATTACTTGATTTCTCTTCATACAATAATAAGTAATGTGATGTACTATGCATCTACTTTAACTTTGGCATGAAATAAAAAGTAATGAATGTTTTGTTTGATATTATATATAAACCCCAAAACTTACTGGTTTGGATTTACGTATGATGATACTTACCTGTTACCTAACGCTAAAATCGGAAGGAAGATATAGTGCACAGTGAGGGTCACCGAGGGCGCAGTGCAAAAATTATACCAGTGGCTTCTTGGTAGACTAGGAAAGTGTACTAGTGTAGTTGGAGACAGGTAAGAGAGGAGTGAAGTAAATATAGCCAATCTGCAAAGTTGTAAAAACTGCTTGGCTGTTAAATCTTTTCCCTTTCTTTTTCTCTCTCTTTTTGTATATTACAAGCTTTTACTTCAGGAATTTGCATATTACCTCATTAAAAACAGATCATCAATTGGTGACTAAACAAATTAAAACCAAAAAAAGAATTACTTGAAATTAATTATATCCCATTTATAGTTTGACTGTTGGAGAAAACCTGAAATTAAAGTTAACTTCAAGCCATGTTGGTATCAAATCATGTACAGTACTGTTACCACACGGTAAGGAACATCTCTAATAATGTACACTTCAGAAACACAAAGCTTCAATTTGGACCATTCTATTTTTAACAAACTTTGTAAAATAGTTTTATCATTAATCCCTAAAGATGTCAACATTAACAATTTCCACATTTCTTCCAAGATTCAAAAGTGCATATTTTTGTCCTCTCTTTTTACTTCTAGAGGTTAAAGTTTGTGTTGTACATGATCTGTAATGAAGAAGCAACTCGGCCTACAGTATCTCTCCAAACTACTACTGTACATTCATTATTAGCTTAGTTTGCATCCTGTCTGACCAAATTAGAATTAGATGCTTGCCATAGTTCCAGTCCCTTAAGTGTATACCGTAGGTCTGTTAGCATATATGCTACCTACAGGCTACTGTACATGGTAGGGATCCTCTGGTGTGCACAAACTCACAATCAATATTCATAATGGTCATATTTTTCTTTGCCCCACTAAGAATAAATATGTTCTTTCAAAATATGACAGGTCTGTAATATCTTGCTTAAATTTTTATCACCGCAGGTCTTCTCTTATTGGTTGTCAGGAGAGCAAATTTGGTTGTCTGACAAAATGTAGCAAAACAACTGGGAAAAAATATACACTGCAGGTGATAAGTATAGTTTGGTGAATAGAATACCTGCTTTGGGTCAGTAAGACTCTCCTTCGAGTAGGCCTACCACTATTTATAAGAGATTGAGGATGATACCAGTTTATCACTTTTGGGGGTATTATTCAGTTATGAAATGCAATCTTAATTTGATGAAAACAATTAGTAATCCACCGGACGACCTCGAAAGCTGGTTTCGGTCGTCTGAACAGAAATTTGGTCGTTTCGGACGACTGGATGGTCATAAAAAATATGCCCTGCATTGAAATATCTTGATTATAAGTTTGAGAGAGTGAAAAATATTCAAAGCGAGAACTCAAATTCTCTCCTCCAAATGTTCAGTTATCACTGTAATTGACTGGTACTGTGTTTATCCCCTCTCCTCCCCCCACCCCCCCCCCACCCGCTTCCTTACTTTGGAATAGAGATCCACCAATGCAGACTTGTCTCTCAGAGATGGCAAATTTATATGAAAGGCTGTATTTTAACTTTGCATTTGGTAAACAAACAAACAACATTCTTACCATGCTATATATTCAAAGTATAATAATACCTACTGTATGTGGCTACAATCATTTGGTTAAAAGAACTCCTTCTGTTTATTGTGTTTAATCGAATTTGAAGAATTTATCCAACAAATTTAGCCAAATTTATGGCTTTTCTTTTTTTTCCATTTGCAAACATTGTTGAGGTCCAAGCTTATTTTGTCAGCTGAGCTCAAGTGAACCTTATTCTCCACCAAACACAATAGGGTTCTGGTGCTCATTACTGAGACATGTCCTTTCAGACATATGTTCAAATATGGTGTTTCAAATGACCTTTAACCCACACAATGGTGTACTTATAGTTATTACATAACACAAGTCAAGTGTGACCTCTATAAAGATTTCTCTGCTTACAAGGTTTTAACATCAAATTTGACTTTTGACTTCTACCTTATACCCATCCATGAAGGTCAGAGTGATGTACATTAACTACACAAACTGTGTCCAGCCTGTAGTTCTTTAGATAATGCGCTTTTAAGATCATCATATCCCAGACTCTGCTGACCTTAGATCTGAACCACAAACAATTCAGTGCTCTTATTCTCATTACATGGAGATCACATGTCAAATACCAGATCTACATGTTAACAAGCTACGGCATAACAGACACAAACACACACATGTTCGTAAGCAAACTCTGACTTGACTAGCGGAAGAAACCAGAAACTATACAACTGGATAATGTAGCTCTGGGACTCGTATCAAAAGGAAGGAAGAAGAAGCTATGTAGTAATGGACTCGAGACTATATTGTATTTGTAACCAATAGTGCGGTGATGATGAATCGTACAGCTGTTAAAGAAATCTATAAATAACGCAGAAACAAGCTGTACCACTAAGGAAAATTACGTCAGTAAATTACCACAGTAACCTTCCAGTCGGAAACATTGGCGTAAAGTGACCTTTTGATCTTTATCTATATACCAATGCCAGTATGAAATGAATTGTAATCAATATTTTTGGAAACTTACCTCCAATTTGGTTATCCTTCTAATGAAACCTTTTAATATTTTTGGATATATATATTCTAGGCTACTTTTGTAGACTCCTGAACATTCAGGAAAGCAAAGTCCACTTCAGGAAAGATGCAGTTGACAATGTTAAACAAATTTCTTGGAAAGCCTCTTCAATTGTAAGAAGCAAAAAACCAAAGAAGGCATAAGTTTTACTGTTTGGGTTAATAGCTTTGCATTTATTTGCAACAAGAGGATGAGAACTGACTAGAGAAGGTAAATGAGAAAAGAGGACGAGGCTGCTATGATTAACGCAGTGACAGTACATCATGTGGAACTGAAAGATGGCACTGAAGTCTATGTCACAGCACATTAAATGCTGGCAGATTGCCAACCAATTCATAAAAAGCACAGTTGAAATGTCAAAGGGGTGAATGAGATTTTAAGCAGTGTTCTACGTACTGTACACTGAACAACCTCCTATCATTTACTAAAAAAGGTAAAATAACAGTGAGGAGAAAGGTAAAAAGCTTTGCATTTTTGCTTAAAGATTCATTCAGGGCTATTAAAGCCAAAATGACAGCTTCATTTCGTTTGTTATATATGAGTCAGCCTAAGAGACAGTTACAGTCTTTGAAATGTCAAACAAGAAACTATGTCAGTATCCTGAATTACAAATTGTAACATTGCTACAAATCACAACAAGAAAGCCATGCAATTCTCTATGATTTGAATATTTTACTAAACCACAGTGAATACCCACTCCCCCACCATGGTTCTTCAGCTTGGTAGCTTTCACATAGCTGCTTCTTACTTACTAGACTATGAACATAGTAACCATCGTTGAGCAGTGAAAATTTGGGAATTGGAAGCTGAATCTACTGTACTGTATTGCCGATTCTGATTGGGGCATCTTATCGGTGTTTTGTGATTAAGGACCTTTTCATGTAAATGAAGAGCAACAAATTAAGGTCATTTTTAACCTTTGCCCCTGCAATTAATGTTTAAATGCAGAACTCTTTCCTCCTTAAGAAAGCAATTGGGCATTTGAAACTAGGGAATGATAAACGCAATTTATAATTAATTCTTTAATGTCCTCTTTTTGAGGGCTCAAGAACCATCAATGCCAATTTTTTTTTACTGAAAATTTCAAGATTGTGTGAGAGGGGAAATGTTACCTGGATTATTAGCCTCTCTCGCCAACTGGATGTACTCCTCCGATTCTGCTAACGTCTGTTCCAAAACAAAGTCTAGAAATCGTGCTTGGCTGGCATTGACCCGCTTCAACAGTGTGTACAGGGCGACAGTCTGTTCGCACTCGCTCCATTCTTTGAACCAAGATGAAAGGAGGTTGACTTGATCACGAAAATTCATCTTCTTCATTTTGTGTCTTCCACCAGACAACTCCAAGCATCCAAAAGATTCAGCTTGGCAGGGGTCTCCTTTCATCTCAAGGCGCCATTTTCAGTCTCTCTAATTTTACTCTGCCTGACTGTCTTTCGGCAACGACTTTCAGAACAAAGTTGGCTAACGATGCTTCTGGAAAGAAAACAAATATACAAATTGCAATACATAATGCTGTTAAAAATTAAGTCACATCTCAAACGTATCCTTCGGAGACTATAAAAGTTCATTTCGGCTGCAATTTTACATCTAAAGGTCATGTTTCATAATCATTTGGAAACATCAACCGTTTCCATTTCTCCATTCATCTACAATCTCGTGCACGATGCAGATAAAGATGTACTGTATTTCATTTGAAAGAATATCTTAGAAAAACTGTAGCAGAGAAAATACACAAATGAATGGAGGATAATGTTCTACTTCTATGATTATGGTTTGGCAGACTATCATACAGATTGCTGTACAAACCACTAGTTTGTGTTAAAAACAACTTTACAGTAAAATGTAAACCTAGCCCTCATGTAGGTAGAGGAATACACACCACAGTAAATGTAACTGCCAATGGAAGACATGTAAATATATGCTGGTACCCGTATTATTTGTTTTATGAATCTAATTGTGCGTGAGAATGTTAAGTATTGAATGAACAAGGACTGCTAATCAGCCATGCTATAGATCCTGATAGTACAGAGAACACACCTACCTACTCAAAGATATAGCTTATATTTGCAGATGTTTGGGCTGGCATTGATCTACAGTACAGTAGTACTCATTTAAACTTGTTTCCATCTTTATGTGTCTAATACCTTAATTTCTCTTTTCTACTCTCCCTGATTCTTGACTCTAATTCTCTGAACATGAGAAACGACCTTAACTGAAATACATTTCATCCTAAGGACGACAGATACAAATAATGAATGAGAAATAGTTGCTAGACTGTACTGGAAGGGATACAGATTAAAGATGGAGTCATGTCCACTTCACATCGAATCATTTAAAAAATTAACATGACTGCATGGTCATCCAAGGGTTGCAAATGGATCATGAATGTTCAAGTTACCAATTAATTTATTTCTGTGGTGAGTAAGAGGTACGACATGAATTAAAAGAATAGCCCAGAGGTGTTACATCTTTATCATAGCCACAACAAACACAAAACACCACTACACCAAAGAATATAGACCTATCATTCACAGTTTGTGAGAGAAGACGTCAGCAAATTTCCACAAGCCACCCAAATTATTTGTACTGTTTAAACTGGGGAGGGAGGGGGGGAAGGAGGGTTGGGCAATTTTCAAATGTCATTTTCTTTTAACCTGTAGTTCAGGTGAGTAAATGCTTTGGTGTAGTGTTGATAGCAATTTTTTGTGGTAAATATGAAAGACCTCTGGACTGTCCCTTTAAAGTTTCAATAACATGGAGTGAGCTAAATGACCTCACCCCAAATAGTGAGGAGCAATACAACAGGTAGATTCCATTTTACCAACAACTAATCATATAAAGTTGCAATTTAAGAAATATATGCAAAAAACACTGTATAGTTTGCAACAAATCTGTCTTCAAAACATCCCAGTCAGTGCTCAGATTGCAAATTTACTACAGGAAAGTTAGCTTGGGTTGCAGACAGTAGTTCTTTGTTAGAAACGGTTGGCTGGTCAATGAACAACAGTACTGTCACCATGTATATATGTATAGTTCATAGGATTTAAGTGTATTATTACAGTATATTGTGTGAAGAAAACCCTAGTGAGACTAGGGTAAGGCTAAACAAATAATTCTTCATTCTACAAATATTTAAAACAGAAGTAAACTTGCATAATTTTCAAGTATTGACTGGAGTAAATACACCAAATGTTGGAAGACACACCTCAAAATCTACAATCATACCATCTGGCATGGAGATAATAAATCAAAGGCCTGAACTTTAGTTAATTTCACTAGAGCATCAAAGATATTAAAGGCAATATCCTTGATCACATTGAGTCCAAAGTATGGCGGGACAGTGAGCAAACGGCTGCCTCAACTACAAGAAATCCAGTATTTTCCCAAGGCTTGGAAATTGGCTTTATATCTTATTCTAATGTAATCCAGAATAACCTTGTGGTTTCTGAGGTTGCCACCCAACCACAAAATTACCACAAACCAGTTTAAATAGAATGCATTGTAATTATATTGAAGTGCAACTCTCCCATGACACACACACAATCCTACAATCAAAAGAACAAACTTTGACTAGTTATTAAAGTATCCTCTGCTCTCTGGGTAAAACCCACACTTACCCAGGTCTTCATGCCCTCCTAGCTACTTTCCATTCGAAACGTGACCATGTAACCACTATTAACATGATTCTCACAAGAAACACTTCAAGAACCACCTGTACGGAACACACAATGAACTTGCCAGAGAAATCTCCTTAAAAGGACAATTTAGTGATACCTATTGACGAACACCGTGGAACGAAATGTTGGGACTTATTCTTAGTACACTGAAGGACAACAATAGAGGGGGGGCGTCATGCTTGGATGGTCCAGGAGTATAATATTGTGGAGGCGGGTGTTAAGCTGCTGACTCAGATTCAGGTGAACCTCTAGTGTCAGGGAGAATAAGGACAACAGATTTACCAGAACAGAAGAGGATTCTGGGAAAATGGTAACGGAGCAATTGTGAGGAGATCAGAACACTGGCTTCTTCAGTTGACTGTACTGTGGGATAAATGGCAAGGACATGTGTGTCAGTCAGTACTTCTGTTTGTTTTATATGGGGGAGGTGTGGGTGCCTAGAATGATCTTCATTATAGCCTAACATATCACCCTACCCTTCCCACTCTTTCTTTGAAAAATACTTTCTGTGTAACTGTTAATGCTTTTCATTCCTTAAGCTAAGTCTCCCCCTTCCTCAAAGATACTTCTTGGGGATAAGCTTCTAATCTATTTTATACTTTCTCAGGACTAATTTCCTGGAAAAGTACCTTCCCACTTAACAACCAAAAGAAAAAAGGGCAGAGTCTGGGAGAAAATAATCATATCCTCAACATACTGTATCTCTTAAATATATTGACAATTGGTTCAATGCTCTTTTTGTTTTCAACAGTATCCCTGTTTTTCATACACATCTCTTTATCTTTCCATTGCACCAGTTGCTATAATTTAAAGGAGTTGACGACATATTGCCTTAGTATATAACCCTGAGCATATCCCACATATTACCTGAGCATATAAACCTGAGCATATCCCACATATTACCTGAGCATATACCAGAGCATATAAACCTGAGCATATTCCCATATATTACCTGAGCATATAAACCTGAGTATATCCCACATATTACCTGAGCATATATAAACCTGAGCATATCCCACAAATTACCTGAGCATATACCAGAGCATATATAAACCTGAGCATATCCCCATATATTACCTGAGCATATAAACCTGAGCATATCCCACATATTACCTGAGCATATATAAACCTGAACATATCCCAGGTTTGACAGATGAGAATCAGAGTAAACAGATTAGTACAACGATTAAGCAAACTACCTTTCCAAATACTGTACATCATAAACAAAAAGAGTATGAAATTTGCTGAACACTTTGACAAAATTCTACTAAAAAAAGCTATGCCTGGAAACATGCTATACCGAAATATTTTTGTTAACTTGCCAAAGGCTATGTGCCTTTGAAAGTTGGAAAATTGTGGTACCTGCAACACAAGAACTGTACATAATACAAGTGCAATATTCTGTTCATTTCATATTAAATAAGATCCAAATCTCTGAATAACTTTGAATGTTAAGTAGAGCATTCCCCACTGTTTAATAAACTTCTATTCTCTTCTTCATAATTCTTTCCACATTTAATATTCCTGCATAGCATTAATTTCAAAACAAATTTGGCATTAAAATTTTAGTCAAAACGAGGATTGACATTTCTGGTTTTGAGATTAGCCTGGATTATATGCAGAGATGAATTAGAAACATATAATGGAGACAGCAGATACACTCCAGCCTCATTAGTCAAAGACACAGTTGCCTGAAGCGAGAACGGTAAAGTTCACATCAACCAGTTTGTACTTTATCATCGGAACAACAGGATTTTAATTTCCATTGCAAAACTTATGCATGATTTAGCAAATCAACTGTTTCCCTTTTCATGGTTGGCAAGGTTCGGCAACTGAAGAATTACTTGATGGAATAATAACAATTTCAAAATGTTCCTCACAGCATCATTAAACTATGAACTCCCAAGATTGTCTATGGACCTGCTTCAATACCACAAGGCTCTCTTCAAGACTGAAGGGGGCATGAGGGGGGGGGCGGTGACTAGAAGGTTGGAAATAGACCTCCACGTCTCAAAAACATAGGGAGAGAAGGCTTTACTCGGGATGCTTCTCTTCTTTTCATTTCCATATGAAACATTATTCCATATTAATTTTTTAGTCCATTAAGCTTTTTATATAATGTAACTATCAATATACAGTTATGCTTAATTTTGGAGTCTCCATGTGTCCACCTGATCTAGTTGACAGCAAAGTTCTAGAATGCAAGAGTTAACAGCTCAGCCCCTGTATTTTGCAACAGATCAACTTCTTTAACATGTTTATCAAAGCTGAAATCTTTTGCATGAACATTCTGCTGGTCAGCAGGTGAACATCCTTTCTGCAGGTACAAACACTTTCACAGGTCTGGTTCCGTCCCATTACTTTTAATTCTCTTACAAACACCAAGAATTTCATTTCAGGGTCCATAGCCTACACAATTTATATTACATGATAAAGCATGCATGCATCTAGGACAAAATGGTTCAGAGGCAAGTGCCTATTCATCTCAGCAACTGAGTTGATTTTAAAGTTCACTGCTACCAATTTGCACATAACATGGACTCTCCTTTTTGTTTACAGTTCTGTAGAAAGTACACAGCCAATTAAGGGAATGATATGTCAGCAACTTATATCACTTTGCTCATTTTCTAGTGAAATAAGAAACTGACATTTACTTATTGAAGCTACAATCTATTCACAAAACATCTCTTCCACTGAAAACATAATTTTTGATAAAATCGCAACCTTTAACATTTATATCCTATTATCAACACAATGAGCATTCCTTAGTTTGAGTTGCTCACTCAAATAGAAAAACAAAAGGAAATAGACTGCAGCTTGTTTAGGTATTACCTAGTGATGATAATGCCATATCAGCATTTATAATGTATTCCTTATCCAGGCTATAAATATCAATGATTACTGATGGAATTCTCTCAGTTGTGAGGTTATATTTCAATCACCAGCCCCTTCCCACTACAAAAAAAGAAAATAATTTGAGCTACTGTACTTGTATTGTGCTGTTGTTTTGTTGTTTTATAAGTTCAAATCCAAACTACAATAACACATGGTACAGTAGTTGTTACTTATAACCTACAGGGATGATGATAAATGCTCTCCATGACAATATGCAAACCTTTTCCTGGTTAGGGAAGTAGAATTCTTTAACTATATATACATATACAGTTCACGTTTGGCCTCTGCTTTCTATGCAAAAAAGAAATATGTATTTCAGCACTCTTCAGTTAGTGGGTGTCCTTATTAAAATTGACTCTACAGAGGTTAATAAATATTCTGTTTTCTGTTTGACAAGTTCATTACCTTTTCTATTCATTGCCATACTCGTTCCAATGAACATATACAATACACTGGCTTTGGTGTTAAGTAACTGTGTGCTTGACTGCAACATAAACTTGCAAAAGGAAAGGTCACTAGCTCTGAAAGATAGAGGCATACATATTTTACCTACTTTGTCATAGTATTTGGGACACAATTTGATTGTTAACTGGGTAACCAAGCAGCAGTTCTCACTGATCGACTACAATGGCCCTATAGCCTTATAGAAATAAGCACAGTACTAGTCATTGGTATTATCAAATATAGGATGATACAAATTGACACCAACTACAGAGAATGTTTCTTCCACTGTGATACCAGGGAGCTGTTACTGAGACTAGCCTTTTTTAGGCTAACACTGCAACATATGAAACTTTAATTTAAGGCTAGGCTACCTCCAACTTTCTTTTTCCTCTTGTGAAATTATCAGTTTAAACTAATTTTTTTCAAGTTATCAGAATCGGTAACAGCTTGGGTGTTTGCACCTATCTCAACTGGAACTTGGTATTCACAATAAGCACCCTTGTGCCAGAATATCACCTATGAACTAATAATTACATATTCAAACAACCATTTAATGTTCTCCCTCTGAAGGAAGGGAAGCAGTACAGTAGACAATGTTCAGCAATATATTGCTAAGTCCTTAAACTCAGCTATGTTGGTTGCACCTACTTATTGTATGTGGTCTGCATGCAAAAGAGAAAGTCTACGTACATGAGTCATGGTGCACTCCATTATATCAGGGGTGCACATATCCATGCTATTTATTCATGTCAAACAATAAACATGTAACATATTGATAAACCTGGTGTTGCACAAATAGAACGATAAAGAAAGCAACAATTTAATTCTGAACATTTTGTCATGTCAGTATATATATCCCCTTACAATGCAGCTCATTTGATTTTAAAAGTAACCAAATTTGTTCATATCTGAGTCAGTGATTGTTTGAAATTCTAGATCAAGAATCAAATGTCAGAATCAATGTTCATGATGTTTTATCTTTCACGCAATGAAGTTATCTTGTGTTTATCCATTTCATATCAGGTAGTTAACAAGCATTTTACTGGGTATGTTTGATCCAGTTACTGCAAAGATAGAAGAAGAAAGAGCTTTCACTCTATACTGTGCATAATTATCCTGTTTGATATGACAATTGACTATAAAGTTTGAAATGGGTCAGCCATTTTCCCTCCCAGATCTTCCAGTTAATACTGAACTACACAGATATCATGTCAAGATGGAGAACGGCTGTTGTGGGTGTTTGTAACGAAAGGAAGTGATTCAAGCTCACTTACATTACAAATCTTACCATGCATCCTGCTTAACTCACTGTGTGATGATCATTATCAACGGTTTCATTATCCAGTCATGATCACAATGGAAAAACAATGGAAAGAACAAAAGGGACATTCTTAAAAACAACACCTAATATTTACAATTATTCCAGCAGTGGTTTTATTCAAGGCAGCTAATATTGAAAAATACCTCTCAACCAACTTATAGAAATAATTATATAATATTCTAACCACAGTTAGTTTAAATGCAGTTTGTTTCACTAGTCTATTGCCATTTGACTTGACAGTAGATTACAAGAAGGGACTTTTTACATGATTATGTTTTATTTCTGTCTTCTTAATCTTCTTTATAACATTAAATTGTCATTCACATCATTTCACAGTTACTGCACGGCATAATCAAAAAATATTTTTTCAAATGTTCCAACTTGTACGCATAGGAGGTAAAGATTGAGAACACAGGAATGATAACTGAAGTGGTTATGATATCAACTGGTATGCATATCGCTCAAAATATATGTTCAAATGTTAAAGTTTGTTGCATTTGTGTGACAACACCTGAACAAACTCTGTGACACCTATTTGTGGGGATAAAGGTCTACAAAAGATGATGGGCAATAGTATTTAATCCAAAATAATAAAAAAAAACTCCTCTCAGTTGCACAGCAATCTTTGTTGGACATTTAAATTTATATCCCCATGACCTAAATGAAAGGTTGGAGTCACCCAAGGCATGACCTAAACATGTTCTTATGTACCAATGCTGTTTTGATGTCTCATGACTGAGGTCCCAATCATCTCATAGCAAATATGATTAGATGCAGTGTCAATTGACATGAAACACTCGATAGCCTGGGTTTTGACTTATTTCCTCTTTCTGTTTCTGTCATATGCACCACCATGCCTCTCCTAGTACAAATATTACATGTATGCAGTGCTTGAATTTTCTCCATGTCTGCAATCTTTTATGACTTGTTGCAGTTTGTTCATTACTTTGAGGGTAAACATGACCCATGCCAGCAAATTGTGTAGCAAACCCAAGCATATTTCATGCCTGTTATGACAAGACAGACCATTACCACAAAAATTCCAAAATACTTAACAATAGTTCAGCCTCAGATCAAGAGAATTTGAAAATCCAATTAAAGTCAAGCAGATGTCATATCGCTACAACATGCAAGCCTCGAACCTTCAGTGAGTCAGTGGGGGTAACATGCTAAAAGTTACCAATTTTGCCAGGTTAGGTACAGTAAATAGTAAATGCATGATTTGAGTGGAAACAGAGAGAAACTTAAGTAAATTCAGCATAAATACAAAAATTTAAAAAAATCTTCAAAACCATCACTATATTAATACAACAGTAAATCTCTGTTTGATGCACCCAAAGATGGTTCATTTGCCACTTTCAGTTCAATCAAAGTCCAACAGAAAGAAACTAAACTCTTGCTTTAAGTTTTATTTTAGAGGATTCATGAATACTGTGATAGATTTGCTAACTGCTTGTCACACCTCTTGAACATTTTGAAAAGTTTCCCATGCCGTAATTAAAACAAGAAGTAGCCTGACCAAATTCCAATCTCTGTTGATCCACTGTTCCAAAATTAAAATGATGGTAATTAGAACTACTGTATGTCAGTGCTTAAAGTTGATAGAGAAAGTGCCAGGAGAAAGCTTTTATTAGACTTTATTAGACATAGTTTATTTTCTTGCTTTTAGCACTGGACTCTTCACAATATTGGCAAGCATTCTGTTACCAGGAATTTTTTATTAGTGTGGTACTGATATCACCATTATCGGTTTTGGCCAATATCTGAAATCTGATCCTAGTACCTATCCAATACAGAGACCGATATTTCGAAACAGCCAGAATGAAGGTTATCAATACATACAATTGTGTTTGACCGATTATGTGATAATCGGTTCTTACCAATTACTGATTAGTTCCTGTGACAATCGGGCCGATGCCAATTACCGATTATTTCATCATTTTCGTGATCTGGCCTAATGTATGATTTAGTGTTATGCATGATTACCATCTTCTAAGCCAATACAATCAAAAATGCACATGAACGACTTAACATTTCACAGTAAAGATTAATGGAACAAATAAAGAAAAAAAAAACATAAAAAAAACACTGTAATACATACATGGGGCGCTGTAGGTTTATACTATGAGTCGCAATATTGCCATCCCACCACAGTACAGTAAATGACAATGCTGTACAGACTACAGAAGGGGAGAAATAGTAGCCATTGGTTACGAATGAAAAAAAAAAGTTCGAGACAGCTTTTACAATTATTTATCAGTGTTGCAACTCCAACCTAAATAAATTGAAAAGTATATCGTACGGAAATAAAATATTTGTTATTTTGTAATCTGATATTGAAATATATAATCTGATATGAAAAATAAAACAATCCCAAATGTTAACTTCAAGTTTTCAATGATTAACATCTGTGAGGGAACCCTTCCAAACGAACGTTGTTTCAAACGATCATACAGAGTAAGTCAATGGCGCTTCTCCATTGACTTAACTACATGTGGGAGAAATCACACACTCAAGTACCACTGAGTACTGACTTTGTCGCGCATGTTGCTGGAAATCAGACTTGCTTTAGTAAGTTGCGGATAAGGAGTTCAGTTACTGCAAAGGGGTTATTTTAGCACCTATTGTACAGCCGTCAGGAGAAAAAAGTTGCTCAGGTTTATAAATATGCGTAAGGACTGTCACCAAAATTGTTTAGGGATATTTAGGAGTATCTGGCGCCTTAATTTCATCATTTTATCACATTTGAAAAATCTTGGGTGCATTTTCAAACTGAACAGAACTAGCTCAATTGTTCTCTAGCCAGACAAGCCTAATGTACGTAGAACTCACAATGAGCAAAGCCTAGTCTTATCATTTTCACTTTCCAGTTTTCACATACAGGGAAACGGCCAAAGTGGTTCAAAAGTATATTGGTTTCGTTTTATATTTAGTCAAGACAATAAATCTTTCTTATCAATCGTTAAACATGGATAACAGGAGGTTTTTGTAGATGCTAGCGACATTAGCGTATCCGGCTAATAACTTTAACTACCCCTTGTGTGTACCAGAACCAAAACGAAAACATTTTCTTCAAATTTTTAATTTCTGTAAAAAATTATATCTTACCATTCACCAGCTGTACTAACAACTAATCATAGCCAAACTTAGGAAGTGCTACATGTTTAAATATTTGGTAAACCTATAAGCAAAAAATTGTGATACGCAAACTCGTTTCTCAAAATACAATCTTTTCATCAGTAATTACATGTTATAACAAATTGCTTCCAGATACTCTTTGCAGCTTTTTAAAAGATACACAATTTTTCAGCTGACGGGCATATTGACCACTGGCGTGAATTGAAATCAAAATTGAGGATAAAGAAATGGGTTGTTTAGTTAACTAAATCATCGCAAGTAAAAAGAAGTGGTTTTTTTGTGAAGAAAATGTTCGATATCTGTTTGCTGTTATCGGCAATGAGGCTAAATTTTACCGATACTGATATGGCGCCAATATTGCACATATCTGCTGATATCAATATAGCAAATGATCATCGGAGCAACACTTAGAATAATCATTTACAATTTACACCGCAGATACAAGTATTACTGGTTGTACTTCCAATTCAAGTTGTAAATTTGTTTTATTTTTTATTATTTAAACAACTTTATTTGAGTTTTGGATTCATATAAGTTAAACTGCCTACTGATCCATGAAATCGCATGTCTGGATGAGATCTATTGAATAAGGTGCTGTGGCCGAGTGGATAAAGGGAGTGGCATTTGAAGCAATGAGGCTTAGCGATTGGGAGGTTCCGGGTTGGACACCCAATCGGGTCATGTTAAGGTGGGTTTTTCATTCAAGAGCAATCTACGGTTTTTCCATCTGAAAATAACTTTCAAAATTGAATTGATTCCAAATTTGAGTTAAAATCTTGAATTGGAAGCCACCCAACGTGTTAGTTGTAATCCACTGCCCTTGCGGGCTTCTCCTACATTTTTGGTAGCCTAAGCATCGTAGACATAACTGCTGATTATTATTATATTCTGCAATATTTTGTATCTAGCCTGGGCGTAGATGCACTTTTATAAAAACTAAGTGTCTCTACCCCAAATATGTAGGTAACTACAGCAAGGTGCTGGTCATTGGCTGGTCAGGAACTAGCGCATACGGTAAATTAGGTCTAGGCTAACTAAAGTGTAACTAGGCCTAATGTTAGGTATAACTTAGGCAAGGCCTAAACCTAGTAAACAACTTCATTGGCTTTAGCCTAGGCCTATCCTTGGCTGTTATTATTTGCTAATGCTTAAATGATGTTACCATTGGTCACCGATGGAATTTGCCACAGGTTAACAGAGACAAGTAGTACTATTGGATTACTGTTTCTGATATTTTTTTACAAGTATCATAATTTTTACATTGATAACGTTAGCGTGAGTCATACTCTACAGTAGTGTAGCATAGGAGCCAACATAAAGGAACTAACGTACAACTTCAAGTATACAGTCAGTGTACAGCTTCAGGCTAATTGACAACAGTAACCATAGGCCTAAGGTTAGGCCAGCTTAAAATCAATCTGATGAAACTTAACGTTACTGTTAAACATAATTCTATACTTACGGAAAGTCTTGATAAATATAACCAGAGACAAACACCAGTGTTTTTAAACTCGACTGGCAGAAACTTATACTTAATGATGAGAAAAAATATTACCGATAGTCGCGACGCATCAATTCAACCTTCACGCAAGCGTTGAGATACGGTAAACACTAAACTGCGTCTTGTTGAACTGTACGATCTATTTCACGTTATGTACTGTGTGAGTGTACAGCAGAATGCTCCCACTCATACTTATCAACACAGAATAGTGCAAACAAAAATTAATGACGTCATCACCCAACATACAAACTTGCACACACGCGGCTTTCTGCTCAGTGCAATGTAGGTTTGCTATGTTTACATCCTACATTTTATTAATGACGGGATTTCGTAACGCTGTCAAGAAAGCATTAAGATAGGGACAAAATATCCTTTTCCATAATCAGCGACGCGTTCAAACGGTTTCCACTTGAATACTTTAACGAAATAATCATTTCGCAGCCCTTGATCCGTCCAGAGCTCGAGGTAGCGTACATGCAGAGGGTTACAATATAAGGAGTGTGTAGGGGGAGGGGTTGCATCCTTCTTAGATACTAGGTTTAAATCCTTTTTTGACACGATTTGACGTAAAGGATTTTATAAAGGAGGAGCTTGGCCCGGACGTCGTGAAAGCACATGACCATTTAGTCAGGGACGTTACTAGGGTCTTGTGTTCGAGGGGGGAAGGGGGGTGGTGATGAATCATAATATTCCTACTAGAATCATAATTTTCTGGGTAGATTCGTAATTAAGAAGGGGTGCCGTATCGCAAGTTCGAAATTTTCAGCAGTATAACACGAATGGGTTGTCAATTGTTTCTACCTTAAAAATGCTATACCGGGTACTAAGTAATATTCTAAGGTGCTAACTTATTTTTCTTAGGTTCTTGAGGGACATGTTCATTTTGCAGGCATCTGTACTATTATTATTACTAGAATTATTATTATTTGTACCAAATATGGCTTGGTTTCTTTCTTGTTAACGAGTTAAATGGAAGCGTCACAGTACATAAATCACATTTATAACTTCTCCAGACGTTGTTACACCGTTGTAAATTCGATTCTGATTTATGAACGACCAAAATTTGACACTAGAAAAACGAAAGCTTTGAGTCGGTTAGGTTCATTACACAAATCTCTGTCCAAATTGTATTCAGTCTTTAACTTGACGAATATACTCAGGAATCTCTAATTTAACTAAAAGCAAAAGTGTACAGGATCAATTTCGATTGCATAAAATCCCACTTTAAACGTCGGGTATGGGAGCTGTCATTTTGTAAATCCATGACGTCATAATGCCACAAGGATTTGAAACCTTAAGTTCCCTTTCCTTTTGTTTTTCTTTTCACATTTCAGGGTCGAATTGTTACTGTGACGACATTGAAACCGATGCTATCCGGTAAAAAGGTCATGTTATATGGTTCAATATTTTAGATTCAGCACATGCAAGACCCATCTCCATGGCCGTCAACAGGTGGGGGACGGGGGGACATGTCCCCCCCCCCACTTTCAAAAGTGGTGGGGATATCATATCATTTGTCCCACCCACTTTTCAGAGTAGTTATTAAAAAAAATCACATGCATATGCGCGATTTTCTATTTAAGGTCAAGAAATCTGGACTCCCTGGGCCCCTGCTATCTATCACTTGCACCGTCATTTATCTCCCATTCTCCCAATATCCTAAATCTGCCCATTTAATTCGTTCGGGGGGGGGGGGGGAGACCATTCGAAAGTGTATTGAATCTTGCACACATGTTGTTTGTATGGGTTCCAAGGGATTAGGTAAGCCATACAGGTAGATGGTGATGAGTTACTATGTTCATATCACTACCTCCAGTCCCTTGGACTGGACGGACGAATAGGGGTGTAGGGGTTAAGTAATTAAGGCTACATGTATTCGCCGGATATGGTAGATCTTTATTGTTGAGTGCCGGCTAGGCGCTACACACGCTCTGCGCGCGGTGCCTTTTTCTGATTATTATTATTAAAGTACCTGGGCACATAACAACTGACGTCTCGCACCTACATGCATGCATTATATATACCACTCCACTCATCCCGGAGGTGACGGCGCCACTTTTTCAATATTTCGTTTGAGATGGACGCTGTGTAATTCGTCTCCCTTGGTGTCAGAACGGCATCTTTCTACCAGTACTTTCTGTCGGAATTTAGTTTTGTGAGACAAAATTTCTCCTCACAGATCTGGTTCTGATGTAACTAAAAACGACTCAGGAAGGCCGTCTCCTGCGATCTAGGGGGTCTTATGTACCCAAAACTTTCTGGTACGCTACGCGCCAACCAATGGTGGCGCTCCGCTTAGATAGTATAGTGTCCCCCTCACTTTCTGAAACCTGCTGACGCCCATGCCCATCTCCATCACAAAAAGTGAACATTGTGACCGGAGAAACAACATAACCACTTGAAGCATGGGCGTAGATCCTAGTGGGGACAGCGGGACGCGTCCCCACCAACTTTTTCAGTGGTGGGGACATGATATATATATGTCCCCATCAATTTGTCTTCACCAAACGCTGCATTTCAAATTCCCCTGTATTGAACTTTGGCGCAGTTTGATCCAGCATTGTGCAAATGACATGCAGCAGTTCTCATTTTATTATATTTATCCACAGTTGTTAAATATTGGACGGAAATCGCATTTGCGGCAGTCTATAATTGTTTTCTGGGAGAGGACCCCAGACCCATCGTATACAAGAGTCTACTTGGATTATTTGTCCCTGATATTTTACTGCAGACGCCCATGTATTTCCCCAAACTCAATTTCTAAGCCATGAGATCTAAAATTTAAGGAGGTTTGGGAGCATCATTGGGTCTGGGAAGTGTTATTTTCGGCGATCTGGGAGGTACATTTGCCCAACAAATTTCTTTTACGCTACGCGCTAACCCATGATCGCGCTCCTGTCTGTACCAAATTGACCAATAATGATTGTTGCATTTATATATGTCTCCTTTCAATGCAGAAATGCTTCAAAAGTGAAAAATTCCTCATTAATTTTGATACGACATCATAATCGAAGGTCAGCTGTGGCAAGGTAAATGCGCAAAAGTTATCAGTCGATAATCAACTGGTAGTTTTGTTTTTTGTTTTTTTGGAGTGATAGAGTGACCTGTCGATTATTGAGGTATATCGACCGATAAATGTTGTTTTGTTGTAACTTTGTGCACAGCGTATAGTAGTAAATAAGTGGGAAACACGCTAGTCCTTGGCGTGTTGAGACACTTAGTACTTACCGTGCTTTGGGGGGGGGGTGGGGGTGGGGAGGGGTTGTTTGTTTAAAGAAGCAAAAGATCCTCGCAATAACAACAAAAAGGTGGGTTTATGTATATCAGCCACATTTTTTGGGTGAACTTTTACTCTCAAAGACAACAAAATACATCCCAAAAGACCAATCATACATGTTATTCGCAATGTACTTCTATGGTGGCAGTATATACATTTTACGACGAGAGACGTATTGTTTATAAACGGCTCTGTCTACGACAAGATCCGTATATCTCTATAGGTGACGCATCACCATTAATTGTTCTATTGACTTGCACACTAAACTCGTCACTTTCAAGACCTACCAAAGCATATATATAGACGTTTTCAACTGGCATATTCTACCCATCAAGGGCGTAGGAACCGGGAGGGCTGGGGGCGCCAGCCCACCCCCCCAGTGAAAAATATGGTGGGGCGGAAGTATCATTCCGCCCCCTGCTTCGAAAGTCAGAAAACCCCTTTTTCATTTCCAAATGAGAAAAAAAAATCTCATTTGGAGCACCAAACTGCATCTAAGTCCAGGTGAAAATGCAAAATTATTTACAAAATGGAGTGTGTATTGAAGTGTGCTATATTGCACGAAATTGCATCTGAGGCCACCTGGAAATGCAAAATAATTCCAAAGGGGGAGGGGGACACCCCCTCCCCTTAGACCCCTCCCCCAGGTCGGCCATCAGACTTCAGCCCCCCATTCAAAAGTACCTTCCTACGCCACTGCTACCCATCACATGGTAGCTGAGATATTGGCCTATCATGGCACTTGCCAATTTCCATATCATGACCGTAAAGGTTTTGAGCTAGAAGAGGAGCAAGTTAAGCATATTGAATCCCAACCCTTCTATGCCCCCTCGGAGTAATATCAAGATGTAACCAAAGATTTTCTAAAATGGTGTATATCACCTTCAATCCTCACTATTTTCACATCTTTAAATTATGCTCTTTCACATAAAGGTAGAAAACAATTATATAAACTGATTAAATAAGCATTATATTAGGGTCGTGTTAGCTCTTTTCTCTGACGATTGTTAACTTTTTCGAGCGGATGTACACTACTCTAATTGTGATGTGGTACCTATATACGGGTAAGTTTACTGCTCAATTTAGTAAGTCTGCGTGGAATACGATAGGTTGTAATGACCAAAGGCAAATTAACACATTTTTATGAGGTATGGGATGCCCCGCTAAATAGAACCGATATGTTACACAATTGTGATAAAAACATCGAAATACCCAAAAGTAAGTGGATTTATGTATATCGGCCACATTTCTTTTATTGTAGTTGTGTGAACTTTTGCTCACAAAGACTATCCCAGAAAACCCTATCATACATATTACCCTATGGTGGCAGTATACACATTTTACCACCAGAGCCGTATTGCCTATGTACTGGTATGTTTACTGCTCAATTTTGTTAACACAAGTCTGCGTGGAACACGATTGATTGGAATGGCCAAAGGCAAATAAACACTGAAGCATACAGGGCTGTCGTTTCAAAGCCGTGCACGATTATCGATATTATTATGAATTTGAAAAAAGTTTCCTTTTTAATGGCTTAACGTGGCTAGGTATATAAACTTACAGAAGTAAGTCAGATTATATATGTGACAAAGATTAACAAAAAATAAAATAGTGAATACACCCTCCTCCAAAAGCGATACCAATATTTTGTTTTGTTGTAACAGGGAATAGTCAGCAACGAACGAGGTAACAGCAAAGGAGTTGGGTCAATGTGCGGCGTTTGAACAGCTCTATGTTATTCATCTTACAAGATCATCGAGCCATTGCAGTGTGCATACGAAAGCCAATCCACGTTCAAGTAAGACCTACTACATTGGGGTTGTAACCATCATGTTATAACGACTGTGGTATGTCATGAGTACGGTTTCACAATATTCTCTTAAAATGAAACATACACTACAAAAGAAATTAATTACATTTCTTAAAGAGATCTCAATTAAAAGATCAAGTTTTAATGAATACCGCGTCGTTAAATTTAAGGTGAAGACAATTTGAAGTCATATTAATGTCTAGGATGCCGTAGACTTACCTACCGTGCTGGAACATTGCTACTGTTGGGAGTCGATTTATATGGCACTAGAACTTAGTAACTTCGCAGAAAATCATCATTTAAATTTACTTGATCGTTCATATAGCGTGATATATTTTTACATCTGACATGCCACTATTAAAGATTACTAAAGGTAAAAATTCATTAAATGTGATATGTTGCAGGCAGTTTATAAAGACTGCTGGAATTCTAGGTTGTATCTCATTAACACTTGTAAATTTTGGGAAATGACCTTTTAAACACACGAGCCTCCTCTATATCAGTGACGGTACTGTATAGTCTAACACACAGACTACTAGATCAGTTCCTCAGACAGTGCACTCACAAAAATCACAAATGCCTTGAAGGACATGTTGTTTCCAGTGCAAAACACATTTGTCAAGGACGGATGGTATCCAATGTCATTCGAATGTCCGTTGTTCATATACTGCTAAACGAACGTGTTGTGATTGAGTTATAAGAATTAATAAAACAATGGATAAACATTAACATTTATGCCTGACTGATGAGCCGCCGATGTCATCGCCAATTTAGTCTTAAAGGAGCATTCCATAGATTTAACATACTTGAAAGTTGAAAGCGAAATAACCATAGAAACAATACTGGCACTCAGTTTTTTATTGAACTATAACATATCATGACTAAAATTCTGCACAAAGTTGTCACCTAAAGACTAGTGACTGAAGAACTAGTCACTAATTTAAAAGTGAAATAATGTTCGTTCTTTCGTGGCATCGACCACTGTTTATACTTTTGGCGTTCCTTGCAAGTAACATCCTTAGTCAGGTGATACCATGTTTGGGAAAGTCGCATTCGATGACACTAGCTCAATACTGTACTGCTAGCCTGTGACTTCCAGGCTGTTGATCATAGTACACAGAAAACAACTGCGCGACACCCGCTAGTCAAATTTCACACATGTCCGCTACCGTTAGACATACCTAGGCTTGTCTAACTAGTTGTTGGCAGGATATTGACTGATAGTAAGACTAAGAGGCGTACCCTCAAGGCCACAAACTTCAGACCAGAGACCTATGGTTGCTTCCGCAGAAATTTTTGTGTTGTTTACAGTTTTGACAGCAAATTTTATATCAATCAAATGGCTGCAGTTAACTGGTTGTTATCATTTGTTGAAACGCTCCTCTTAGCAGCGGGTGGACTCTGTGGCTTGATTGTAGCAATTTGTGTGGGAATATCAAAGGTGAGCATATCAAATTTCAAAGTAAGGTCAAGGCGCCTGGACAAAACACGGTCCCGGGACCTCGTTTTAATGTTGACCCCTCATGTTGATATCGAACATGGGGTAAAACTAAAAGTGGTGTAGGCCTACGATAACTTCACAAAATTTGCAATGCTATAGTATATCCTAGTATAGGCTAGTGTACTAATTATTAGTAAGATTAATAATCTGTATAGGCTAGGGCCTACGCCTTTAATGTTCTTTTAAAAAATGAGCAGTAAATTTTATATGTTGTATTGTTCTGGTTGGTTCAAAAGCAAAGTGGCTATTCTTACGACTAGTCGTAAGAATAATGTATAAATACGCATGCGCAGTTGCTTTAATCTGGCTATTTTTACGACTAGGAGTAACAATAATTTCCCGTTAGGGTTAAGGTTAGGGTTAGGTTAGTGTTTAGGGTTAGGGTTACCCCTACTACATGCGCAGTTGCTTTATTTACTTTACTGCGCTTGAATTCGCCGATGTCGTAAGAATAGTTTATAAATAATTGTTACGACCAGTCGTAAGAATAGCCACGGCCGTTCAAAATATATATCAGAGTGACACAGACATCCAAAGTGGTGTTCTATTTCATTCCCTTCGGTCATGCATGTATTAAAGTTAAAGGTATAAATAATTTGGATATATAACTGGGTAAATAATTTGTGAAGTGCTTTGATCTCACTTTTTTAAATAGAAAATTTAAGTTCCTTTTCCACTTCTTTTAATATATCTGTAGCTAGTTTCATTGAGACTGCTTGGATAAATTTCATTTGAAAAGTGTCTTCAATTTGAATTAAAATTTATCTTTTTCAAACATAGCAGCTAGGCCTGAAACTAGATTATTATTAGGATCTATATAGCTTAAAAGGATTGTCTGGTGGCCCAAAGTAGTTACCTTCAAAAATGATAAATAATTTTCCAAACATGTTGTCAAAGTATGAGAATGCTAATGTTGCGTTTGACAGAGAAACAATTTTTTAATTGTTAAGGATGGACATTTCCAATATGATTTGAACAGTACAGAACTTGACATCATCTATGCTAATGCAGATTGCGACATAACCCATGCTCCGTACAGTACCTACAGTAATCACAACAAAAACCGCGTTTGTATACAGATTAATTTCTTCCTTAATTTTCGGTGAAATTTCTTATAAATTAGATATGTGTTCAAAATCTCCTTAAGCCGCCATATATGTAGTAGATCGGTGGTTTCGTGGTCTTTGTGAAACACAAGTTAAGTTTTAACAGCAGACTCTTTGTTGTTTATACATCGCGCTATCCAGCTCCAACGCGAAGAATGTTCGTATGTAGGCTACTCTAACGTTTACAATCGTACAGTTTTGCAAAGCTTCTCCGTACTACATTCTGCTCTGAAATCGATTCCGCCAAGTTTCATCTTTCGGTGTTCCGAATACTTTTCAAGTTTCCTTTAACTGTTAATTTGATCGGTGAATTTTATTTCAGCGATTTTGAAGAACAGTTTATGAACTGTGGTTTGAGTGTGAGAGTATATTATGTGCAAAGCTATACGTATACCAACTGGGCATGGTACAGTAGGCTATAAACGTTCGCGTTATATATAATAGGCAATCACATGTGCCTGTACACGTGAGAGTGTATTTGCTGCGGAAATTGAAGTGCTAACTTCAAGTAGCCTGTTTTGCCTATTTGCCAGCACTACGTCAATTACCATATTGATGCGTTCGAACAAACGGTACTTTTGGTGAGAAACTGGTGAATTTGAAAACCAGATTTGTACAAGAAGAAAACGTCGAATGGGGACTATTTTAACATGGTTAGAAAGAGAGAAATAATAACTACAAGGAAAATGTATCAAAATCTTCCACCAGACAATTCCTTTAAAGGAGAAATAAACTCTGGGTTTTCCAGTGTACATGTGTTTACATGCGTGGGGGTACAGGCGTGGACGGGGTCGTAGAGGGTAGTCCCCCCTCTCCACAGGACGGGGAGTACTACCCCTCCCGTCGGAAGCGCCAGACATTCGATGTTAGGCTAGGAGTCGGGGGTAGCCCTCCCAATTTGTCGGGACTACTACTCGACTCCAAGGCAGAGACCACTTTGAAGGGGCTTTGGTCTCATGAGAAGGAAGGGCGGTGACCGGAGGAGCCGGTCACAGAGGGTGCACAGTGTTAAAAGGTTACCAGGACATTCTAGGTGCGGTAGAATGAGTGTGCTAAGGTTTTGGGGAGACAGGTAAGCTTGTCACTCGTAAATATCCAAACCAATAAGTTTTGGAATTTCTGTCCCGGATTGTTTTAAGTGTCCCGGAACAAGACCTCTTCGCTAAGTCTTAGGAGGCCTGATTTAGTTTAAAGGTTCCTATTTGGCTTTTCAAGTATAGAAACAGCTTCAACACAATCTAAGATGAACGCAATAAACATACAGTAAATTACGATCAGTCACACTTCTGGGTAAAGGCAACACAGTCTGCAATAAGTCAATTTCAAATCAAAAGTGTAAGCATATGTTTTGCATAGACTGGGAAATATGGAATCCTTGTTGCCAGGTCATTAGACCACAGCCTTTCAGTTTTGTATTAATTTTATTTCATGTCTTTGATCGACAGAATGGATTCGATGGCAACTGTATTCTGTTCAGCACCTTCGAATATTGCAATGCAACAGCCGGTGATTTCACATACCTTGGAAAACCTGGTTCCTGCCATTTTGTAATCCTTAGTGAAGTGTTGGTTGCATTTTATGTTCTGCTATATGCCCTTTACCATGCCTGTTACCTCTCAGAGAAGATGAAGGAGTAGTAAGTTTGTAGGCCCATCTATGTTATCCTTTCGATGTGCTAAAATTGTTACATTTTTGGTTCCTTGCTGAAAGCAAAGGAACCTTTGTTGTCATGTCAGTGAGTGGGTGGGTATGTGTGTGTGTTTGCGTGTGTGTGTGACACGTCCGTTTGTATGCACGATAACTCAACAAGGGAACGATTGATCAATGCCATACTTTATGGGTGGGTGGTCCATAATGAGTTGATGTACCTATCGATTTCGGTGCTCATATCATGAATATTAATGAGGTCACAGGGTCAAACGTCAAAAGATTACAATTGCAATAACCTGGCACGACAAGTTGGAGTTTCTTCAAACTTGGTATACTAGTGATATTGGTGGACCACCTGTACATGCTGATGAGTCTTGCAATTGATATCATGCATATTTGTGAGGAGGCTGAGCGTTATTTTTGTAACAAAAGTTTGTATGCACAATAACTAGACAAGGGAATGATGTGCCATACTTGGTGGATGGGTGTTACATAATGATTAGATTAACCCTATTGAGTTTGGTGTTCCTATGAATATTAATGAGGTCACAGCGTCAAATGTCAAAATCTTCAAATTGCAATAACTTGACAATCATAAGTCACAGTTTCATCAAATGTGAGTGTGTCATTGGTAGATAGCCTACACATGGTTATGTGTCTTGCAATTGATAACACATGTCTTTATGAGGAGGTGTGCCTTGCACTATTTACGTTACAAGTTTCTATGATTAATAACTTCACAAGGCAATTATTGATCATTACCATTTTAGTGAGTAGGTGAACCTCATTGTTTTTGGTACTCATGTCATGACTAATGATGAGGGATTTTATATCAAATTGCAGTTACTTATGTGGAAATCATATGTTTGATCTTCAAAATTGGATTAGTGATATTTGTAGATAGCAGACACATGCTGATGTGTGCTAAAAATGGTTCATGCATATTTATGAATGGCTTAATGGCTTAAGGGAATGCTTAATCATTACATACAGTACTTTTTTATCAATTCAATGAGCAGCAGCAAGGAACCATGAACTGTTTTCATGCTGGTTTAGTTTGTTAAAGTACAGTCTTGGGTATGCTACTCTTGCACATTATTCAGGATTATTAGGGTAAGCATCGGTAACCTGTGACATGCTACCATGATACGAAAATGTTTCGTGATCTGCAAGAGAACCAGTTGTAGAATTATAAATTTGATAAATGGTAAAAACATTTTTACCATTTCTGATATATTTTTGGGCAACAGTGATTGACTGTAAATGACCTCTAATGACATCTAAAAATGATTTTTTTTTTGTACAATTCCATTAATAGGTTTCTCAATCCTTGCCAAAGGCAGGAGGAATCTACTGTATGTAGGGCTGATCGTGTGTTGGTTTATGTTGTGGGTTTTATGTTTGAAGTATATCCTGTGTGCTGAATGCCATACCATACACAGTTTAATAATGACAGATTAATTGTTATCACATGCCAATCCAACCTTGATCTTCTTCTATTGCTCTTATTTACCAACAAACTTCTCTTACTTTTGCAAGTAAGAGGAAGTGAGGAATGACCCAGAAGTAGAGATCAAAGAGGTAAATTGCTAAAAATTCCAATGTAGGACGATTACGTGCATAGGAATGTTATATAGGAAATCTGGGGAGACAGGTTAGTAAATACTGTAAGTAAATATGACTTTTGCCAAAACCAGTCAGTTTTAGGGATTTCTGAAATTTAGGGGAAAAAGAATAATCATGGAGAAAGAATAAGGTTTCACAAGAATTCTGAACTTTGAACATTTGATCCATTTCAGCCATCGACTGATGCTGCCGGCCGTTGTGATCAGTATCATCAGCCTGGTCGCTGTGTTTGTCTCTGCGTGTCTGCTGAGTATTGGGTTCAAGAGATTTTGTGGATCTCTCAACGGACGTGAGGAGTTTGGAGTAAAACTGGCGTAAGTGAAACAGTTCTTTGTTTACTTGCATTACTGTACTGTGGGTAGTTTCTGGTGAGATGAACCTGTGACCTTGGGCAGTGTAAATTCCGTCCTTCAAGCATTGCCTCTTGCCAGCGCTATTTCATAGTTATGAAAGGAAATGCTCAATGATGGAGAGAGAGAGAAAGCATCAACAACTGAAGTTCAAAAACCTGTCGATCAAAGTCTGAGGTCAGCAGAGAACCATGTATGTGACATGATATGTCCAAACTTGAAGCTTGGACGATGCTTGTCTTGTTCATTCATCTTAGTCAGAGCAAAAACCCTAAAATGTTATGCAAGGGTCAAAGGTCATCTGTGGTCCATATAGGTCAATATTGAATCCCTGAATATTTAAACTTGAATGAACTTCATACTTGCTATAGGAGCCACCTTAATGAATACAAGAATCAGTTTAGGTTGAGTATGTGGTTGCTAGGCATTCAGTCCAACCAACAAAGGTTTGGTCAAACCTCCAGTAACATTAGAATTGATGTAACTTTGAAACTGCTTTCACAAATGACCACTTAAGAAGTAAACAGAGAGTACTCAAGTTTCCTCGAATTTGTTGCGTAAACGCACTTACATAATCATGTTCAGTTTAGCACCTTAAACTTGCAGTATTCCTCTTTGTACTTTGAAATGAAACTTGACTAGTCCAAATTGATATGAATTATTAAGAACCAATCCTATTGAAAGTTTACCACATTCTATGTGATGGAGCTGTGTTAACTACTCAGTCGTGTTTCAAATGTGCATTGGTACAATTTAAATAAAATCAAAATATTTTTTTCTTTTACATCAGAACATGAGATTTATCATTTTACAAGACGCTTTAACCCATACAAATAATTTATTAATAATCTATGACATAACAAAAGGTCATTTTGTGCCCATAGTCAAACTTTAGGTATCTGTTTTGACATGATTACAATAGACTAACAGTTAAATGTATTACAATTAACTTGCACTGTATGGCAAAAAGTGATACATTGCACACACAAGCCGGCATTGACTTAGTACTGTAGCTGCCTCCTCTCAAATAGAAACACTTTACTAAACATTTAGTACCCCAATTACCCCCACAACCGGTCGACTTATTTAAAGACATTACTTTAGAAATGGCTTGATATGAGAACAAACAGATCTGCATGTACATTTCTAATTCATATCCAAAGCTAAACCTGACTTCAAATCTTAATGACATTTGATTAACTTCATTCTCATATTCAGATGTTCTGCAGCGCCAAAGTGGACCCTACATCCTAAGTGTGGAAAAGACTTTCTCCCACATAAAGATTTCACAAGTGGAAACTACTATTCGCTAATGACAACAGCTCAGGTAATTTCAGCATTTTTCAAAGGCGATCTGATAAAGCAAGGGGGTTCAAGTTCGCAGTGTGAATGCTTACATTCTCAGAATCAGATTGTCACCTTTTCATGGAGGATTCCGATCCTGCAATGGTGATCCAGACTGTAATGTTAACACTTGGGGATGACAACACCCAGGATCTCTTATTGCATGTCCTTAGTCTCTCACGTATGAACACCAGACTTATCCGAGTCAAAAGGAAGGTGTACTGTAGTATGATAACTAGTGTATTGATTTGTAAACAGTGGATGTGGCCTTTGTGCACATTTGTAAAAGCGTTTTGTTTCAACTTCAACCCCCCATCTTGATCCCCCACATCCATTCTCAAATATGGAGGCATCTGGGGTCACCTTTATTCCTCCTAAAGGGAAAACAATCTTGATCCCCAATTGAAATCTCAAATGTGGAGGCATCTGGGGTCACCTTTATTTGTCCTAAAGGGGAATCTTGATCCCCCTTGCAATCTCAAATGTGGAGGCATCTGGGTTCAGCCGTATTACCTTCTAAAGGGAAACAGGATATTGATCCCCATTGAAATCTCAAATGTGAACAGGGCTCTTGACTGCTTTACTCATATTTTACTAGTCTATTGAATCCAGAGTTATAGGTATATTCAATGTGTGGGATATCCTGTTTTATAGCTATATTTAATGCCTGGAGTAATATCATGGAACATTTCAGACTTCTCGCTAACATTTCTTGAGAAACACCACCTTTTTGTCGAACGCTAACAGTGAAGCAATTTTGATTACTTGCCAAAAGCGAAATGAGTTTATGCGATGTTATCATGTAAAATATGGCAAGGAATCACTATGAAGCCCATTTTGGTTTTTTTTTTTGTTCTTGTAGGGAGCAGCCTGGTTTGGTTTCCTGTTCCTACTTGTGGCTCTTATTTCTCTGATACTTCGAAGAATCATGTACAAGCCTGCAGTAGGAGATCCATCATCTTCAGACAAAGCACAGATTACAAGCAATATGGTGCTCTGATTAAAACACTTGAGTATAAACCTAGACTGCACAATGGTGAAAATGCAGTTTGTTGTTTGGTGCACCTTGCCAGACATATGGATACTTGCTGGGACCATTCTCGAAGGAATGATGAGAGTGATTGCATGGAACCTCAAGATTTTATTTTAATTACTTGTTTGACTGATAAAGTCTCTTTTTCAAATATTTTTTAGTTTGATACCCTTCCTGTTAAAATGTTAGGAATCTTAAATTGGGAAATTTACTGGATGATTTGGCATGCTTCTGTACAGCATTGGAAACATTTCCTTTGTGTAGAAACATGTCTAAAACCAGAGTTGTTTTTCTTTGAAAGTTAATCTGTGTTTGTGATTTTGAAATAGCCTTAGTGTTGCATATGCATGAGGTCACATATATGAGGTAACTTGTGTTATTTTACATATGTGCTGTGTGAAAGTAGCAAGTGTTATGCACATACCAAGTAATTGCTTCCACAATTAAAAATGTTCTTCTGTAGCTGCAGCTCCCTTCTTGGTTACAGAATTTTCATTTTTATTGTACAAATTCTTAAGCCAAATCAGACTTATGGAAACCAACACATCATCCAACCTTGCAAGCAGTAGGCGTTTTCTGCATTTAAAATGTTAAGAAATAGCAGGTACAGTATAGGTATGGAAAGACTCCTTCAAGCATGTTAGCTCAAAACATGGTTAACCTTGCAAACTTAACACAAGTAATCCACTACATGAGACAATGTAGAATTTTGGACCCAACCAATGTGGTATTGGAATTGATATGTTGTAATATGGTGTGAATGAATGTGTGTGAATGTGTGCCAGGGGTAGGCATCTGGCACTCAATATAGAAAAAACAATGATTTAACATCCAGAGTACTGATATTTGGTCCCTGAAGTAGGTTTTTGGTGACTGAATCTGCCTGTAAAGTATACAGTTCTAGTCCGACAGAATGCAACCAGTGTAGTGTACAATAATGATAATCAAATAGTCATTAATGTGTTGAAAAATGAACATGTTAGAATCCTACCACTAAGAAAGTTAAAGGAAGGCTTCCATTTATCAGAATGTGTATAAAATTTTGACATGTAAGAAAAGGGAGATGAAAATAGACAAATATACATGTTCATCTGTATTCATAGAAGTTCAATTTAAGATGTTATGCAAAGGAAATCATGTTTTTTTAAGTCTACTTTGGATGACTTTTCATAAAGTAAGAAAGTTTCTGATGTTCTTTTGCAAAATCTTTTAATGGGAAGATGAGGGGTGGTGGATACAATCACCCTATCAATAAGTATTGGGTTGATATGAGGAATTTAGCAGATGTTGCAAAAATGATTGCAAATTATGAAATCATCATTCTTTAGAATTGTTTCATGTACAAACAATTTTATTTTTATCCACATATTAAACAGATCTGAAAGTTGTGTAACGATTGGTATTTTGGAAAGGATGTGACATATTAACTCTGCATTCCTTTGTAAAAATTTATGGCAAAATTTTAATTTTACAAATGGACAAATAAAGTGAGTGTTAATTTTTGATTCAGACACTATGACCTTTAAGCAATGTAACTTTAAAATAGTTTGCAAATGTACATAGTAGCATGAAATAGCAATGTTGCTTGAGTTGACTGAAGTAGTTCAACCAATTTATTAAAGGAAATTGAAACCCAACGATTAGTACAATATATCGGGTAGAAATACTAGCAATGACCAACCCACAAATGCAAACAACATCTGTTTCTCTTCGGGAGCTATTAGGGATGTAAAGTTTTCTCTTGACAGTGGACTTGGGCTAGTCAAGACTGACATAACTGAGGTTTTGAATTATGGGTGCTTTTTAAAATTCATTATATGGACATGTTGGCTGGCATTATTGGTAATCTTCTAATCTTATCTAAAACTGACTTTTAACAGCTAAAGTTTAAATTCCTGGTGAAGCTACAATCGCACGCATTAGCGGTTATTGTAGCCATCAGGCATGATTTTTTATCTGAAACAATATTTTATTTCTTGCTCCTGAGTTTTTAGTTTTATGGCATGTAAACAGAAAAGTTATACTTCTTCCCCACTGCAGTTCCAGTGCAGACATGAAAATACACAGGTCTATGTTTTGTTTCATTGATGATAATCACAATGCTGTATCTTAAACAATTGTGTTACTTTGCAGCATATTTAGAAATTAGCATCACTGTTTGATTGATTGAGGTATATTATTTAATTTTGTAGCATTTTGTACATTACATTTATTACTCAATGTGTAGCACCAAACTTCATGTGTATGTTAAAAGTTAAGTTTCTGGACACTTCATCGTCATGTTATAACATGCAATTTTTTTTCTCTAGACATTTTACAGGTAGATTATACTGGATGTTTCTAGTTTTATGGAGAGAGTTAGCTACCTAAAGCAATGATTTCAAGTGTGTAAACATACTGGATGCTTTGGGAAGGATGATTTGTTAGCACTTTTAATAACAGATTTAATCATCAGAACAGTTTAGAGCAATTCATGAATCAAACAAAGTTAGGTGGATGGATTACCATGGCAATAACAAGTTATTCGTGTTGGTTTGGTGGACGGTCGTGAAGACTGTGGGCATGATTATTTTATTCCAGCGATATGGAATTCAACTTGCTTTGTCAAATTCATTTCATTTTCATGAACCTTCATGTGTCAGTTTTTGTAGCAATATTTGAGCACAGATGATAAGTAAATGAGTGTAATTCTGCTTTAAGAGGGAATATATTCTCTTCATCATTTGCTTATTGTAGATATTGAAAGAGAGTGTAAATTCAAAGTGTTTTAGTTCATTGTCATCTTATGACCATTTCTTCTTCCAAACCACCTGTAATTTATTACTCGTATAACTAAGATTCACCAGTTTGCCTTATTCATGATGAGAGTCTGGATGCAATATGTGTATAAGGCTTCTTAGATCTGATGAGACAGAAGGATGTAATGTGTGTTCTGCAGTGGAATTTATCTTCTCTCAAATCCTTCAAAGAACAACAGCAAAAGTATCCAGGACCTATGAGTCATCTTTATATCATTTAATCAGAAAAATCCACAATTTGCACTAGTACAAAAGTTTTTGCAGGTCACATAAGTATTGTTTCCCTCTAGAGTTTTGTGTTACTTCTGATTGAGTTGACATAGTGGCCTAAACAAATTAACTTGGCTCCAGCCCTTCAGCAGTGGATACTGCTACTTGGATGAGGCAACATCTAAAAACTCAAGCCGCAGTGATTTTTCCTGGTCAAACCAAGTTTCGGACAGAAAATTGAGGAATATAATTTTCCCCCAAAAATCTACAGCTTTGTAGTATTTCTTCTATAAATGTCGCACAAAATCGACATTTGCCCCCATCCAGGGTAGTGCCTACCAAGTTGTCAGCTGATCCAGTTTGTTATCTGTGGTGTTGAATATTCATACTTAACATATATATAACAAATATGTTGTACACGATATTGTTCCTTTACCCATTTGGGATTTTCAGAGGAACTTTAGTTCGTTTAGGGAACAAGGGGAAAGGGCACGGTCGAGAAAGTTAGATGTATTTGTCGGAAAAGGAAATAAATGATGGGCGTTGAAGGTGGGGATGGGGAGAAAGAAACTGGGGGGTATTTCATATACCAAGTTTCCTCGTTCCCTGTGCGTGTATTTTAAGTTCGTCTTGCTGCTATATATCTGTAATTCAAATTAATCATCACATCACCTCATGCAACAGGAAATACAACTGGAGTATGTAAAAGCATAATACACATGGTATAGTAGAGAATGCTTACTAAGTGACCTTACATGTAAATTTGAACTTGTATTAAAGACTTCAGAAAGAGAATCGATGGTCAAGTTAATGCAATTTATATTTTTTCAAGCAATGCTTCAATTTTGTTTTCAAAATAAAAATAAAAAGATAAAGTCTGAAGTTTCCTGTCTTAACATTCTGATAGCTTCTATCAGTCTTAGTGACTGACTGTAGGCATGAACAATAACATGTTACATGACGATGATGCCTCGCCATATTGACAGAAAATGATGTCTTCTCCCCACTCATTACTTCATTCTCCCCTCTCATTACTTCAGTAAGAGTATAAAGTGTGAAGTACACGTGTCACTTACACAGAGGATTCTGAGGAATAATACACATTTTAGTAAAGTTTGGACAAAGCAACCAAAAAAAATGTACCTTCACTATTCAGAGATTACAATACTCTTTATGGATACACAACATCACATCATTAAAGGGCGTTGGTATCATTAAAGGGTTCTTTAGTTCAGTCCCCTATTCCTTCCTGTTTCTACTACTGGTGGTCTTTAAATATGATGTTACTGATGTTGTGTGCCAAAACTGCCAATCACCAATGAAACTGGGAAACTCAGAGAAATATGCAAGCCAGCAAAATGTAAGAGAAACCTTAATTTCAATGTTGCACGAACTTCCTCAATACGGGAAGGATTGAAGTTTTTTCACTTTTCCTTTAATTGTTCAGAAGTAATGTATAATGTCAATTCTCACTATAGTGACACAACTGAAACTGCTATAACTGTGTAACATACACTTCCATTGAAAAACATCAGTGTTTTTTTGTCATTTGCATTGTCTCATGGCTGATTCAGAACCCAACACAACAGCTCAAATTGAACTATATTATGCTGTAGCATTAAACCATGTCATTAAATAATCTCATGAATGATTCCATTGACTGCAATATCACCAACAAAAATAAGAAGTAAAAGTTACCTTTCAATTATCAGATGCAATACCCACTACAAGGTAGCAAACATTCTATGATATATATGAATATTTTAACATACATTAAACTAATTGAAACACCTATGAAGAGAAGGTTTACTTTCACTCCTGTTGATCACATAAATGGTTGCTCACAAATTGGCTTCACCTGTGACGCTTTCTAAAAAGTTATAGTTTCTACCAAGCCTCGTCAACATGTTTACAGAGATTTCATTTGCACACACAGTGGTGTAGGTGGACCTTGACAAGTGACTCATTAACTAAACCTCTAAATGGCGCCACTACCAGTGTGAACAACTCACCTCACAGTGACTTAAACTAACTATGGGCTTGGAAAATATTTCTATATATTGTGCAGCTTGCTGATGGAGATCGATCATTGAGTCCATAGTTCAAGCTATCTTCATGCCTTCCGAGATGTGGGGCTCTGGTGGGTCTTGGATCAGTTTTGGAAGAACCTGAGTCATGGGCCTAAATGTTTTCGGACAGCTTACATACACCATCCAGACAGGAATATACCAGGCTTACCAGACTAGATTTACATACCATCTAAGACACAACCATCTCTCACTGATAATGGGCGAATGTTTACATCGCCTGTAAGTCTTGTTGGAGCCCGCTTATTTCAACTCCTAGTCTCCTACATTACTTTAAGGGACTACATACTGTACACAGATGCTAGAAAATTGCAAGATATCGCCACAATGAATGACCAATTTGTTCTCAAAATATGATATCATGCACATCTTAAGCATTTCTTCGATAGATATGGAATGTGAGCATTGTGTTCACAGTGTTTTCATAGTGTAGTACAGTACAGGTAGTACAGTAGTCTGAACTTCAGTATAGACATAGGATGCTTCCTTTGACTTCACTATACAATCCGTTCCACAGAAAACCACCACTTGCATCTTCAAACCGACGTTTGCTTGTACTTCTTTGTATCCAGTATTTTCTTCCCACACATCGCACAGATGCCTAGAAAGGTTGAAGAAAAAAAAATGATTGATAAAACTTTAAACAAGAATTATCAACTCTCTCAAACAAGCAGTCAGTAATACTTGTATCTTCAGAGAACTCCCAAGTTCTGCTTACCTTGACTATTATGTCTAGAGCTAAACTTCATCTAGTGAATAAAGTGAATGAACCACAATGCACAACACTGAGCATCTTTTCCAATGCCATGATGTCATCATGGTCCCTTCTAAAGAGAAGCAGTTAGAATCTCTAGAACCACATATCATTAACAGATCTACCAATTCTATCTAGCTAGTTATCATCACAGATACTCATAACTAAATGAAAAGTTCATTCAGTAGGCATATAAACAACATTATTTAAGTCGGTCAGGAAACTGTAGGCATGCATCTCACTTCTAGTTTGTCCAAACTTCAATTGTAAATCAACACAAGTGAAGGCTATTGAGTAACACACTGCAAATGTACAAATACAAGGAAGTAAAAATATCTGTATAAAAGAAAACACCAGTGTCATCAACATTGTGGAACACAGGAAATTAAACTACATGTATAGTGATTGCTTGAAACAAATTCTTATCAAGGTGCATCAAAGGGATGATCTACATATCACAACCGTTAGTTCCCTATAAATGTAACCAACCAAAAGAATCTCTCCACCCTCAAATTCCTACCTTCCCTATGGAATGTTTAGTCAGCAAACAGAATCACCTTGACAAAGTATGGCATATTATCATGGAGACAACATTCAGGTTTATGTAAGCAATCAATGCAGTTTCATGTGAATGGCACTAAAAAAATATTATACTTTGAACAAGAACTACCATTATATTGTCTCGAAACATTCCTTTTGTGTTTTGCTATTCACAGGAAAGTAGCTTCAAGAACTTAAAAGTCTCAACACAGGTTTGCAAAAATTAAACTTTGACATTTCCAGCTAACTGCACTAAAAGCTCAGTGAAAATAACATAGTTCTATGCAATTTCCATATCAATATTCATTATTTTTATTGAGTAAAGAATTATCTGTCATTAAACCAATTGAGCTGAATTAAGTTCCCCAGATTTATTAACAAGTCCATAGATTTGACAAACTTCAATCAAAATTTGCAAGCCCTACCCAACAGATGATGTGCCAATCAAATCTTTCCATTTAGTTTACGTCCGTTTGGCCTAGTTGCCTATGACTTTCACTTTTGTGGCTAGCTTGTGTTAGCCCGTCTCCTGAATCATATAGATCTTTCTTTCAGTCTTACCAATGTAGCTTGCAAAATTTTGTCATATCCTTCCATTGCAATGAAGAAACAGGTGTTTTCAGACGTTTTGGAATTGTGTAAAAAAAGTGGACAATACAAGTATTTATGTTACACTTGTGTGTAATGAACATGCTGATATGGGTGGTCGCAGTGATTTTACAGTAAATCGTTCGCGCCATGAGGGCAACAGAAAATATATTTCTTTCTTTAGATTGCGACAGCTTTTCTCCATTAAACCCACTTGGTCAGAGTGCATTTAGAATAAGAAACATTGAATCTGCTTTGTAAGTTTGTTTTCTGAAATTCATCAACAAACACGTTTTGAGACTTTACATAGCTTAATTCATTTCTTTGTATGCTAATATCAATGACCAGTAACAGTTTGCATTGTTTGATTAATTTCTCCAACGAACATTAATGGTCAAAATCACCCTTTTAGCTTTTAAATTGCCATCTTTTAGCCTCTTTAATGACACACGTCTACAGTATTTGTGCAACTCATGTCAACTTCCTTAAGTTGTTTTGAGAGGTATATATTTCGTTTTTTTGTTTTTCTTTATTTTTATTCCTTTAATATTTTCTGTCGACAGGATATTATGTACTAGATAGTATTTGGTGGCTAGGATGCCTGGAAACATCACTTCCTTTCATTCTTTGGTCTCATATGATCGACTGCAATATAATATCATCATTGTTTGATCACTCCAGCTATCGAAAAACACAGTTCAAAGTTCAGAACACTTTCACATGATTTTGTGAATAATGCCGCAACATACACAACAATTTTATACCAAACTATTTGCACTCTGGAGTGACCAGTTGATAGAATATATCATTCAAGTGTCACACCAACCCCCCCCCACCCCAGGGGTTTTACCATAATGGTAGTCATTTTCACTTTGTCTGAACCGTTCAAAATGCTACTAAGGCCTCTATCACTGTACCATTTTCCCAACAAAGCCCTTCCCAGCTATTACAGTATAATAAAAATTTTAATTAATTAATACCATTTACCTGCATCAAATATTGTGCCACTTAATCATATTAGTATATTGATTTATGTTATAGATAAGTTTAGATGAGTAGATGCTTCTTGTGTAAATTTGTATGATTTGGGTAAATACTATATATACCTTAAATATGAAAGACCTCTGAATATTCTTCTAATCTAATTATAAATGATAATGACAACACAATCTGGTTGGGTTTCACTTCACAACATGATAGCCTATTCGAGCTGGCTTCACTCCAGTAATAACAAAAGCAACATCCACACAGACTTTAAGAGGTATTCCTTAATGACAGATGCATCAATATGAAGTTATACCCTTTACTTTTCAATGGCAACACCTTCTACCCTCCCTTTTTGTGTGCAAAGATGGCTAGATCTTGGTTCATCTCCCAGAGAAGTGTTGAAGACTATAGGCTTGATAATTTAATTGAAAAAGTAACAGAATTTCAAAAGGACTGAAATATCTATGGTAATATGAATAACCAGCAGTGAACTATGTGTTCATTTGCATGTAGGAACCTTTACTTTGCAGATAAAAGCAAACTGCTATAGTTAACCACAGTCATTATGGTTACTGGCAATTCCAGCACAATACTTTTTCTTTCAAAAAAGTGGGATGTGTGTTTGGTTACAGAATGCCTGTAGGAAGCTTTTGAGCAAAAAGCAGTAACATTTTGCATGACTGTCTGAAGCACAGATGCTTTGACAGTAGTTCCAATGTATGTTAATAGTTTGCCATTCCAAACAATCATCAGCAGTGAGCCCTGTACTTATCCTCTTACTTAACCTACAACTTTCATGGTAATCTTAACTGATGTACCTATGCCAAGGTGACCAGACATCCCTGATCTCCAAGGAAAGTCCCTAGATTTCATGTATCATCTCTGGATTAAGAATGATCCTGGAAATGTCCCTAGTTTTATGTACGATCCTGGGAATACCCCAGAAGTTGTAAAGAGGCAATGAATAATTTTCAAATTTACCCACCAATTTGCCAACCAGAACACAATTCCACCCCTCCTTTTCAACACCCTGTGTAGGTACTAACCCTTGACATCAACATGAAGGGGTTACCATCAATATCGTGTTCCCGGATGTGCTTGAAAAACTATGGTCACCTTAGGCGAGGCCCAGCTTCATTTGCAAATCACACTACGGCCAGTATATGATATTGCTAATTACCAGTTGTAGTTCCTTTTGTAGTAATACAGTACTATGAATGATACAATAATAATGTACTATGGTTTCAAGGTGGAAATCGTTGAGGCATTGGAGCTTGTAGCTATGATACTGCTCAAGTCTCAACTAGAGAAATTAGTGAAAGAACTAATCCATGGTTTTCTTCTGTTTTTGCTTAGAAAGTGCACAGAACTGCTTACCCTCATAAACTAATGGCAAGTTATGGATAAAATTACTTACCAACTTTGTAGGCACAAGCTTGACAATAGTGTGATCCAACCTGATGAACTGTCTGCTTGCAAATCCTACACTTTTTGAATTCCTTTGTGTATGGGTTGAATCGTGCCTTCTTCCCTGTCAACAACTTATTTTCTCCAACACGCCTTCCGCCACCCTCTGAAACCAAAGTAACAGTTGAAATAATATCACAACAATTTATAATTCAATAACACATTTTGCTGTTTTTGAATATTAAGTGAACAGCAAAAAGAAGAGGACATTATCTGTTTTTTGTTGCAAGATACAGCCCTCAATGGAAAGATTCTATGTTTCAATCTAAATGAGAATCTTTTACTATGCAAATATTGTCTTCTCCTCTCTTTTTGATTTATTTTCATTCAATCTTACTAGCTGCATAGCAGAGAAAGTTTTCATGCCGACAGATATTAAGCCAGCTGTTCTATGCTGGTATCGGTCTTGTCTAGGGTCAACAATCTTTGTAGCTAATGTGGACAAGTTGCAGGTCAAAGAAGAGGGCATACTACATATAAACCAGGAAAGAAAACGTTCAGTGGTACTGATGCCTAAGCATATTCATAGTGTGGTGAGCCATTTCTGTTTCTACAGTAACATTGTAGTGAACTAAAATCTTGTGTATATCAATATCGGTTCAAATTTGATGAACCAAATACTCCATATGAGGCTTACATTAGTCTTTATGGAAAGTTGCTTCAATTGATCAGCACCACACAACACATTCAATATCCTTGTGGATATCATTCCTTCAGGATAATATTAAATTATATATTTTGTCTCTGGAATACTTGAAGGAGGAAGACCTGACATTACACAGTGAAGTTACATAATAGAGATGATCTCACCTGTAGTATTTCTGGCTCCAGATTTCCATGGATCAGGTGTTATTACCTTGCCAAGTTTCTTCTCACCTGTCAAAGCGAGAAACAGATATCAACACAATGAACCTCCCATTGGTTTACTAATACTTGCTTTCTTATTTCAGTTTCGGCTCAGTTGAATTTAGCCAATTTTTTAACAAACTAGGGTAGCAGAATTTCATAACAATGCAATGTATCAGCTTAACCAGTTACAAACTAAAGCTTAACAGGTTACATTTACACATCATCAAAGCAATCCAACGTGCAAGTTAAGCCAATCTTCTTTATGCAAATAAGAAGATAGAAACAAACATTGTTTCAAAAACCCTTCTACATTTAAAGGCATTGAAGAAACTTACATTTTTCACAGACCATGATTTTCTTTATATTTTATCTCTGTGGTATCAGTCAGTGTTGAAGAGCCTGAAAATGTCAAAAAACTATTTTAGTTATAAAGGATCGGACAGTTACAGTAATGTCATTGTTAACTTCTGCAGGCGCGGATCCAGAGGGGGGGTCCAGGGGGTCCGGACCCCCCTGCTCTTGGCCAAAAAAAAAGAGAAAAAAAAAAAGAGAAAAAAAAGAGAGAGGTGCTTTGCATGGCTAAATTGAAGGGGGTTCCCTGTTGTACTTAAATATCCAACAATTTCACAATGGATAGAGGGAAACCCACTCCCCTTAGACCCTAGGATCACTGGATGCCAAACCCCTCACCCTTCCAGAATCCTGGATCAGGCCCTGCATCAAACAGTGGTGACGGAATGGGAGGGGGATTGGGGGCTAAAGGCATTATGATTTTTGTATCATCTCAACTCATCTGATATGTATTACCATATTTCATAGATTGCTTTTTCCTCATCAATTGAGAAATTGCAGACATGAGATCCATATTTTCAGGCTAGGTACATGCAGTTTAGAATACTCGAGAAGTGCTGTTTCCGGCCATCTGGGGGGTTTGTAAAGCCAAAAATTTTCTGGTACGCTCCGCGCCAACCGATGGTGGCGCTCCGCTTAGATAGTCTTACGTTCAGGCGCGGCTGGAGCAGTCAGACCCCCCCCTGTCACAAATCCTGCATCCGCCCCTGTTCTGTCATAGTACAGTGCTCTTTAATCAAGATCCATAAACCAGACTGAAAGCCCTCCCAGTGGTTACTAAGAGATCAACCTGTCACATATGTCTAACTTTGAAACGAAAGTTTCCTTCACTAGTAGACAAAAGTGATGACCCTTTCTCCTAAGGGAGGATGCTTAGTGCAAAAAACCTGCAAACTTACTTTCTTTAGTACAGTTCTCTCTTGCTCAGAGAAAGCTTTTGCTTGGTGTAGGCTGAGAGAGTTGTTAACCTCTAATGAGGACAAAGAAAGAGGGGGGGGGGTGTTGTTCTTGAAGAAGGAATGGACATCTCTGAAGGAAACAGCTACATGTATTTACAGTAACCAGATTTCATGTTTAAACATTTTTGGTGTTGACTATACATTTTACCACAGTGCAAACTGAAACTCAAGGGCATATATATGCTAATTATGTTAATGAACTGAATAGTATACAAAGATTTGCTCCTTCCATTTTTTGAGCTTGTGTTTTATGAGCAAACATTGTACATTCTGAAAGATGAGATACATAGTAACTTAGAGGAAACAGCTGTTACTATTACATGACATGTTGTCAATACACCTCCAAGTCCAAGGTTTGTGTTCTATCTCAAAATTCAACCTCTGATCATAAAATTCTGGCATTTTGTAGGAATATCCAAGTCTTAGATAAGAATTTCTACATTTAATCTGGAAAATATGATCTTTTCCATTCATTTTCATGTTTTATCTCATAAATTCCACCTTGAACATTGAATTTTGACATTTCAACAGATATCATTAGAGTAACGATTGGTGATTTGTTTTTCATTCGTTCAGAGTGCAATGTCACTGTATGTAAGTGTCCATGACCCTTGACTAAAGAGATAATTCTAGAATTTGTTGGGTAAAAATGCCAGCACCATCACAAGTCCCCTCACACCCTCCCCCCCACCCCCATGACAGTCCAATGATAGTGATGCCCCAATTTTCACATGTTCCTTTGAATGTCGACTATTCAGTTATTTGACATACTGTATGTGGTGTAAAGTTAAATCATATGCTTGATAAAAAGTTGCAGGAAAATCAAGCACCTTTGATATCACCAATCGTTGCTACCTTGGTAGCAGAGGTTGCATGGTTCTCAAGTAGATCTAGGCTATGCGAGTTTTGTTGGTAAGAGGGCTATTTTATGCATTAATGAAGGGAACTCTAGTACTGTACCTATGGTTGTTTCCTTTGACCTAACCAAGGCATAATGTACTATTTGAGAACCTTTGCTCACCTAGCCTCCAAGTACAATGGTAACGTCAATCCAAGACTATTCACTCACGAGAAAGGGCACAGACAAACACCGACTAACATACTAGGCCTACTACTATGACATGTCTTCTTTGCTAAACTGTATCAGTGTGTCTACTATTCAATATGTACCCTAACATAACGTAAGTACAGTACAACTTTAATCGGTACTAATTTAGAAAGATGTCAATGGAATTCTCAACTTCCATGCAACGACTAAAAAATTAGGCTTTCGGTATCTTTGCTCATAGATATACGCTTGCAATGTGGAAGAAAGTACATGACAACCTTAAACAAGCTACTTACTCGGGAATTGTAGTAGGTGACAACGTTTCCACAGCATTAATGTATATTTGTCATTGATATTTGCTTATCTTTGCTGGCATCGTATGGAACGCCAAAAAAAAAAAAAAACCCACGACAACAACAAGATACAAGTTCATGATGAATTGATAATATAAAAGTAAATGGAAATGTAACAGTTCACAATTGTAATAAAGATGAACACGATTATGACTTACATTGTGATCCTTTTTTTTGCGTACAACAAACACTGAGAAGAGAGAAGCAGATAATGTACGACATGGTCAAATTCAATAATTTCTTGTTTTCGTGGATATTTTTATTTTGTGGATTCATTAAAGAATGATGCTGACATTAGAAGCATTCTTTCAACAGCTCTCTCAGTTTCGCCTGCTTTGCTTTCATTAAATGAAGATTAATTAGAGAGTAATTAATGAATTCTTGCCCCTTGTTCCTACTTCCCCTCACTAGGTTCCCCCGGATCCACCACATCACTTGTGTTGTAACTATGCATTCTGGTCAAGCCATTTTATTTATTCAGATACAAAGGAATGACTATGAATCCACCCACAAGAATTTGGTTACACCATTTGGCAGCTCCTAATTATCAAGTTACTTACTTTAAAGTCTATTACAAAAAACGAAACAAAATAAAGGTTAATTTAATTCATTTCAAACATTAACTTCTATGACTACACTGACATTGTTTCTGGTACATTAATTGGTAAGTAGTATAATGAAGTGGTTCCTAACTTGAGGATAAAAATATGAGCTCATTTTGTTTGGAAGACTGACAGACCAACACACTTATTTTATGACCTAAGGAACAAACTGCAATTGGAAGACTTACCATTGACGAGCTTAATACAAGTACAACCATCCCATTGACTTGATTAGTTTTGTCACAAGAACTACATGCAACTTACTGTGATATACTGTACTGTACAACTTTACAAACAACTAGTACACGTGAAAAATTTCAACGGTCAGTGATCGCTTTACACAGATAAGACATAGGTATGGGTGGGATATGTAGGACAGGGCGTTTGGACTGCGGTTTAAAAAAGTGGTTTAGAACCACTAGACTACTTCATATTATGTTTTCCTGTTGGTAATACCACATTTGACTGTGGAAAGTCACTTCCAGATTGTGACAAATTAAACACACGATACGATGCTAGATGTAATGTCTTCTAACGGTAATCGTGCTTTTAATTAGTTTGTCGAGGGATTAGCAGCTTTATACTGTGTATCTCTTTACAACGTTCGTGAACAGTGTGTATGTTTTAACATGAATGGCAGCCTTATGTGAAAGGAGAGCAGTATATAAACTGAGGAGAAGTAGAGCAAAGATCTCTTTGCATTTCCACAAATATTCTGTTACACAATAATCTTTCTTTACTTTGTTAATACCCAAAGCAAATTTTTCTTTCATTCGACTAACTGTAGGTGCCAACATAACTAGCAACATTGTCAGTACCCATCTCGAACTGCTGCGGAGTAACTTCCGGTAGTTCGATTGGCGTTCCATAGTTTCGTCGTAATAGGCACGCTAACCTCATGCGCAAACAGCCGTGTGCAACCCACAGAAAATAATAAGACCTACAACGCACTAACCAATGCAATATACATCGTTCATTTATCGTGTATACCATATACCAACTAGCTTTTTGTACAATTAGATCAAATACAAGGAAAGGGTGAGGTAATCACGAGTCAGACCAAAGACAGCATCATAACTTCAGCACGCTACAATGAAAGGTGAAAATGAATGGTTTTTTTGGTGAAGTTACTTTCCTAGAAGTATTCTTGAGGATGCGAAGTGTTTGTAATTGTCTGTGTAGCAGATACTTCTAAAAAGTTACAACTAGGCTAGGCTGTAGGCTACTTACCTGATGCTTTTTCATAGCAACTTTAGCGTTAGGCAAGAGGTCTGGGACCAGCGTAGCCAGTTGTACTTTTATATTATGCTAGTACCACGTACTATTCGGCCTAGTTATTATGCATACGTGAGTAGGCTAGTACCAAGGTTTAGCCTTTGACAAACTTAATTTGTTCAACATTAATATTACATGCAAAATCTGATTTTTGTTTTCCTGAAGCAGAACTTATGTCAAATTATTATTTTTTTACCAATGACATGAATGATTTAAAGGGTGCCCAATGCCAAATTTGCATAGCCTTTAATAATAATAGTGACTGATTGTACAATATCTGTCTGAAATAACCCAACAATTGAGCTGTAGTTATCGCGCTCATGTCCTTGTGTTTAGGATTTCAATTATGGAGATCATTGTGGCAAACAGTGTTTATCTGAGAGTGCATTCCATGTAAAGAATGTATAGTTAAGTCTATCCATATCCACAGAGGTGAGAATCCATTGTTTAACAGGGTGGGCCCAAGTTGTATTTAATTAATTTTAGGTTGAAGTGTACAGGCCAGTAAACATACTTATGTTCTTAAATGCAATATCCCCAGAATACATCCTCCCCAAGGCAAGTCCTGAATGGTACTGCCCTTTTAAATACAAGAGAATAACATGCAGACCTGACACGCGCCCTAAAGCTTATGACTTACCAATCTCAATACATCCCCCAAATGCAATACCCCCCAGCCCAGATTATTCCTAATGTTAAACAATTGATGGTTCATTCCTTATCTAATCACCTAAATTTCGGAGGAGGATTTGGAGGATGTTGTAGTTCGAACTCTTTTAATAACTACCAAATTTATTGTATGCTTGGAACATCATGCACTAAGCATATTCTAAAAATGCTAAATGTCAGTTGCATTAATTCTAAATTGGCTGATTTATCACACTTTGAAATTCTGTAGTTTGTACAGTAGTTTTTTGGTCAGAGAAACATAGCAGGGAATCATTTTTCCAGTATTGCATTGCAAAATGCTACACAGAACATGAGCAAATTGCTGTAGAAATGCAAAAATGTATTGCAGTTTTCCACACAGGAACATAGTACTTTACTAGAGACAAATTTAAGAGACTTCAAAACTGCTGATCAAAATTTGAACACTAAGTTATTCCTTGTACGGAAGCCAATCAGATACTGGGATAGAATGATATGAAGCAATATGGAGCAGCACATGATAATAGGCACGCATGTATAAATGCAGGGAATAATTTATTGCTTGTAACTTGAATTTTTCATAGAATTTTTGAAGGCTCTGAACATAATATTAGGCCTTACAATTAGGCCTTACAATTACATATTAGGCCTACAAAATATTATGGTACCTGCTATTATGTATATTTGCACTTGTATCACAACTTGACCATTTTGCTAAGCAATGGGATACCTGATAAATTATTATTTGTGAACGGTTTTTAATATCAATTTGTGAACTTAAGCTGCTTATGTTTGTTGATCCCGTTCCACACACTTAAGTTACTTCAGAACGGTACTGTAGGTCTACAGTATCTGGATAGGTATAGCAATCCAAAAATATGCTGATGCCCAGTGCCATTTGGATTTATTCCAATGGTTGGCCAGAAATTAAAAATGTTTCTGATTTAAGATTGAAAGTTGTAATCTGACCTTGTGATGATTGCTTTTACGGAAAGTCACGGCACAAAAACCAAAACTGTTTCTTGTATGCAAACATGCAGTGAGCAATATTAAACAGCTTGAAATTCTGTCTGGAAAACACCATAGATCGAAGAGTATACATGAAGTTGCTACAATGCTACTAACTTAGTATAATAAGAAATAAGTAAAACCTGTTGAGTTCCTTCTATTCTTCATTAAATTTGCTTCTTTTCTCTCTTTAGAAAGTGTAACAAAATAATTATATTATATTTCATCCGGTTTTGTTCTATTTCAGACTCTGATTACTTAGAAGGAAGGTTGTATGTTGGTGGATTAAATCATTCTGCTACAAAGGATGATGTGGAAAGAGCATTCTCAAAATATGGGAAAATAATTGACCTCTGGCTTGCACGAAACCCACCGGGCTTTGCCTTTGTTGAATTCTCAAGTCAGCATGATGCGGATGAATGTCTTCGCGCTTTAGACGGGTCGGACTTCATGGGGAACCAAATTAAAGTTGAGCTTTCCCGTGCAATGCCTGGTGGCCGTGGCAGAGGCAGAGGAAGGGGTGGACGCGGTGGACGCGGTGGGGGACGAGGTTCTGGAGGAAGGGACAGAGACAGAGGTTATTCCTCATCAGACTCCTATTCCGACTATGCGTATCGCAGTCGATCGCCCATGCGACGAAGGTATCACGATAGATGAGAGCTAATCAAAAAATTTTATTTTAGAAAGAATGCTGTCTCTTGAGGTGAATTAAGCTGCTTTCATATCAATCCAAGCGTCAACTTTTCTGATTCAGAAAGCGTGTCTGAACCATCGTTAATTCTAAAGCAAAAGCCAAAAGCAATAACGCCAATTTTACATGCAACCGAAAGCAATGAACCAATCAGATAGAACCAGCATTTTTTCGATAGCCTACTGTAGTTTTTTGTCGTTGAAAAGCAAAGGGTCAAATTTTTAGAGACCAAGGAATCTTGTACTCTGCACTGACTTATAATGTCATGTCTGGCCAGACGTACACTGTAAAATGTGATGGTTGAGACATCAGTAAAAGCACGACTGTCTTAGTGGTTGTGATAATGTACAGGTCACTCGATAGCATGCTTCTGTTAATCCTTTTATCTTTCCAGCAGTTGAAACTGGCTATGTCCGGTTTGTACTCTGTTCATTCGAGACTGGCAGTGTCCGTCTCTGATGACAGATTCTACTAGACTGGTATTGTCAGTTCTGATGAAGCTCTTGGAAATTCACCGATTACAGCTCAGTAAAACAGCACCACCAACAAATATTACTTGAGCATCTTCAGTGTCATCGTTCTTTAGTGTGGTAACTTAATAATGTATGAGTAGCTGAATACTAAGTATGAATTGACGTAATTCACCAGACCGTCTTCACCAAGTGAGAGATGCATACCCAGCACATCATTTTACTTACATCTTGTGAAGTACTTTAAATTTGCATGACCTGTTGGCTTTGTTCTGTTTTGTATGTGTCTTTAGTAGTTTCTTTAACTGAAAAAGCTATCTGTCACTTCGCTTACGTAACATTGATCTGATCGTGCATCAGAACAATTGAAAAGGTAGCAAAACGTGAGCCAAGAGGAGAGCGATATGCTGTTAGGATGGTAACTTTTGGTTATACAAGCGAAAGCAGGTTTGTATTTTTTGTCAGTACGTAAACACAAGGGCTTTAGGTGGTCCATCAGATATCGCAGGAGCAGTGTCAGCAAATTCTGTACGTTCATGTCTTCTGCTTGAATACCAGCAAAGGAAGAAGTAGCGTCTACGATACATTTAAGCCACAAAAATTGTAGGCAAGCTTACCAATTACCTAGCTAAATATTGTCTGGATGTTTCTAGCATCAGCGACATTCGTATATTCTCACAGTATTTCCTCGTCTTGTTATCGAGTTGAACGTCTGGAGAATGCTGTGTACTTCAGTATTATTCTTTATAGCACGCAAAAGTGATCAAGCCAGGAAGCAGGTGTCTCTGTGACTGGATGTTGGAAAGATCACTGCCATGGCAATGTGGCTTAGTGACCACCAGCCTCAGTTTTGGAATGAGAATTTTACTGTAAGGTTTCTGAAAAGCTGTAGCCAGTAGCTATACAAAGTGTCTCATTGTCGGTCCAATGCAGCTAGATGAAGATTCATAATATCGCTACAAATAGTTTTACTTTTTCCAATAACAAAAAGTGCCTAAAACTAAGCTTTAAGCAGGTTTCAAAGCTTTCATTATTTCAGCGTGTAAGCTAGGTCAGTCGACGTTAAAAAGCGTTAGAACATTCCATAATTAACTTGAACGCTAGATCAGTCGTGAAAGTTAGAGCAGTGGACCGTTTGATATATTTCTTTAGCATTCGCAGTATATTCGTCGACCATAATTGCTTTTTCTAAGGGAAAGTGACGCTACGATGATGCAGAAAGAAATAGTACTAGAATTTCAGCCAAAAGTGCTCGCATCTGAAACCTCTTTTCATATTCACAAGACAAAAGATCGCATTAAACCTAAGCTATCAAACTCCTTCAGCAACGTGGAATTTAATACGTGTCGTAAAGATGTTGATCCTTCTCTGGATGTCAACAAGTATTGTGAGCAATATTCAAGCGGGTTATTCAACAGTTACTTTTGATATGTTATCGTTAATGATAGAGCTCTTTCTCACCTTAGCAAAATCATCGCTTACTTTCCAATTCAGCAGCCAGACATCTCAATCAGTAGAAGCTGCTAATAGCAAACATTTCCCTTACTCGCTCTCAGTTCTACAATGTTGTTTCTCAAACTTCACCATTTCCTCTACTATCAGGAGCCCCGCCCCATATTCGCCTCCGAGAAATCGCGATTACGGAAGACGCGATCCACTCCCACCCACGAGAAGCCGAGACTACGGTATGAGAGACAGGTCTCCACGGGATTCACGCGCTTCATATTCTTTATCGCAAAGCAGGTCAGTATCGATTGTAGAGCAACAGACAGATATCATTAAGCCTTTTTGTCTTCATCCTCATCTATTTATAAATTATGATACAATTTAACTGTACAATTTTCATCCAACTTGAGATTTTTCCACTTTTCTTATTCCCTCTTTTTTCCATCAACTTTTTCCTCGCCAAATGCAAAAAGGAATGTTGCGATGGTGATTGCATGTATGTGTATGACAACATTGTTAATTAAAAAAGTGAAGCTTTGATGAACTTCGTACTTGGTATATAGCCTCATCATATTGAGTACAAGAACACTATTTTATTCTGTGGAGGCCAGATGTCTTTTGAGGTCAACAGAGCTCAAAGCCTAAAAAAACGTGTAAACAAGGGCGGCGGAACCGGGGGGGCACAGGGGGCACGTGCCCCCCCACTTTTCCTCAGGTTAAAAATGTGCCCTTTTTCTACATAAAAATTTCTAAATAAAAAAGAGTTTACAAAGCGAAACCCACGTCGAATGAAATATTTCGGGAAGTTTTAAATGTTTACTACCACGGGCGTAGGAGCCCAATTTGATTTGGGGTGATGTAACGACTTGCCCGAAAAAATATTACCAAACTTTTTCGCGCGCTACGCGCGCGTTCAACATGTTAATGTGCATATCGTATAGGCATGCGTTGGTTATTACATCGCGTGCCAATAACATACAATCATTTGCCGTGTTATAACCCTTCCAAATTGGTTAGAATTATTGGGAAAGTCGTTACAATAGTAATGATTATAATAATATCAGTTTAATCATTGAAAAACACATAGAAAATTATTTTTCTTTCAGTATTTTGACATATTTCATTTGCTTTCATGCATGTATCGATCGCGTGTGCAGGGACTTGGACTTTATAATGATTTCACCTCATTTTGTCTTTTTCCTTGTTTCCCAATTGCACATTAGATATTGCAGTGCTAGTATGCATTGTTTCCTTGAGGGGGGGGGGGGGTGGCGTTGATGGAGTGATGTGTATACGCAAAAAAGATAATACAATAAGAGTTATAAAGGGTACTAAATAGAAGGCTGCATCAGTCCAATCGAATTTCTGCAAAGTGCCCTTCGACGTTGGTGCCCCCCCAGATTAAAAGTGCTTCCGCCGCCCTTGCGTGTAAACATGATTAAGCAAAAACTGTATTGTGGTTGAACTTCATATTTAGTATGTAGATACACCTTCTTGAGCAGGTGACTGTTTCGTTCTGGGAAAGTTAAAACACAGTGAAAGATGCAAGGAAAGGCTAAGCCTGTTCGCTTTCTGGTTGTGATGTCACTTGGTTTGTATGATATTTGTGATACTGCAATTGCTATGTTAGAACTGTAAGCAATATTACACATTGAGATCAATAGCCTTGCATATGTGTGTGACGTTGAGGCACCCACTGCTATTTTAAGGTGTCCATGAAACCAATGTGTTGTACCTGAAAACGTATACATCGCAGCTAGCAGAGATGTTGTCCCTCCCACACCCCTCCCACACACGTCCCATCTGAAACTTACATGAAAGCTTACAAACAATTCAATCCTACTGTTTTTTATCCGTAGATGTCAAATGTCAACAGCTAGCTCAACACGGATCACATTTCTAAAACCTAATTGACACAATTCCTCCAAATCAAAGTGTTCTCATATACAATTTGACATGGAATTACTAACCCTGTTGGCTCTCTGCTTATCCATTTGTCAAGAAAATTAGAGTGTTTTGTGACAGAGAACATCCTGTAATTATTTGCTTCCATTGAGAATTGTGGATCAACGTGATATTCTACAGCCTTTGAAAAAAATCATAGAAAGAATGTAGAATTGTATTTTTCGTGGTGAAATGAAAGTTATAGAGTTCCTCCAATAAGTAACAGGGAAGCGAGTTATCCCAGAGCTTTTACTGAAAAGTTTGGTTATCAATGAATGGCTACGTAGCACAGATGGAGTTAAGTGTCTCCGCATTACAATTGTTGGCAGTTCGAACTTTAAGATTCAAAACGATATGGTTCAAGTAGTTGTAAATGTCTCTTTTAACCTGCAGTTACGGCAGCAGCAGATACGAAGGATCATACGATCGTGGTTATGATCGAGTTGGCAGTAGCTATGACCGAGGAAGTGGTTATGACAGGCCCAGTACCTATGACAGCAGATCATCAGGTTACGACCGTACATCATCTATTGGTGGTAATAGCTACAGCAGTTATGATAGGCCAAGTACCTTTGACAGAGGAAGTACCTACACCAGAGGGTCATATGACCGAAGGGACTATGATAGAGCGCCTAGGAGATCCCCTCCACCAAGGCGTTGATTTTGCCACAGCCATCAAAGGATAACCATGCATAGTCAATGTTGCCATTATCACTCGTCAGTAGCCTATAGTAGTGCTTTTTGGATGATGTACCATTGTTTTAAGTACAGACTACTAATGTCAATGTGGCAATTGCCTCACAGGCACACTTATTCATGGTTGTCAGAGGTCTTACAACCATTGTTTTAAATTTTAAGTCTTGATGAATTATTTTTGTTGGGAAATGCTTAGTTTCTATGGCTCAGTTATTTATATTACCAAGGCACAGTACCTGGTCTGTTTAGTAAGGTTGTAGTAAGTGCTAAGCATTGCAAAGAAAGAAACTTTTCATCATGAAACAAATATCTTTGATGATCACTATGGGTTATCCCTCTGGTACTCATGCACTAAAATATACTAATGATGAATATCTAAGATTCCAAGGAAAAGTAGGCAGCAATGCATTGCAAACTATCTTCACATTTGGTAAAAACAGGAACAGGACGTATGGAAATGTCATGGTTTTGGAAATTTGATGACATCTGGGGACCCTTTGGTCATCTCTGGGAAAAGTAGTGCACAGGCCAGGCATACAGACCATCAACTGTGTTTGATACCTCTCATATTATTGTGATATAATGAGATTTCATGCTTAATGTACTGTACTTGAGTTCTTAAAATTAGAATTGTTTGTTTTCTGAGAGGGCAGTAGACAGGAAGAGAAAAAATAGGGAGGTATTGCTGTACAAGAACAATTGTTGCCTGAAACGAGTAAGAAAGAAGAAAGAACTCTCTTCACACTCAATTATGTCGCATGTTTGAATTCCTCATTTTGTGTATTTTAATTTGAAGTTTCCAAATCAAGCAGCTCGTAACCCTCCTTAAAGCTTTAATTACTTTTTAGGTTGCCATGTAACTTTTCTTTTTGTTAACCTTTTTGTGAATAAACTTTGCCTTCTTTCATACCTGAGTTATGTATAGTGTAACAGTTGACTGCAGTTAGAGGTTGCCTTCTTCACATAGACAATCATCAGAGAGCCCAATCTCATTAACAGGCCATCATTTTGCCAGAAAAATGTCAGAAAAGATTGTAATATGGCCTTCTTTAGTGTCCGGGCGTGCTATCAACGTTGGACTTAGTCTTGGTCATTCCTTTACTTAAAAGAATAGTCCAGGAAAAAATTTCTTTTTGATACGTTTCAGAGGAAGATAATTTAAACATTCTAGTGAAATTTGCATTCAATTCCTATGTACCAGTTTCGAGATATTGACAGTTCAAGTTATCTGATATTCTACCAAAAGTGAACTTGAAGCAAACAGGTGTGATGTCATACAAAAGAGGGTGTGATTTTTCTAAAATAACAATACCTATGGTACATTCGCATTATGGATGCGTCCAATTGTGGAGTCTAAAATTAGACGTAAATATTTAAGGAAAACGAAACATTATTTATCAGTGTGCAACAGTGAAGTCACACCTGTTTGCTCCATGTTAAGTTTTGGTACGAAAGGTGGCAACTTCAGCTGTCAATATCTCAAAAAAGGTACATAGGAATTCAATGCAACTTTCACCAGAATGCTTAGATTATGTTCCTCTTTAATCATATCAAATAGAAATTTTGATCTGGACTATTCTTTTAACATGTTAAAGCCTGGTGGCAAAAGAGGTGATCTTGAATAAATTTAAGTTGATTTTAGGTGTTCATTCCTGCTTTCATTTTATCTTCTGTCTAATTGTTTATTTGTCATGGTGCTTGAAGGAAAGGTCAGTGAAAGTAAAGAGCAGGGTGCTTTCTTTGTTCTACAATTATTTTGAGGGTAAATGGTTACAAGAATGTATTTAAGCAGTTTTGTGAAGTGTTGAATTTCTACTTGGATGTTAACTAAACTGGGGAAATGACAATCTATCTCTTTCCTCATCACTTGAAATTCCACAATTTTGTGCTGTATTACCCACCCTGACCATTCAGCAAATTCATTTATCAATCTGGTTGACAGCAATTGAGCGACATTTTTGCCGCAAAGTATTTGAATATTGTGTATTTAACAATGGCATTGATACAATCCATAAATGTTTATGCAATAATTTTCATAGAAATGTTAGCAAACTGTGAATCACTCTGCCGTTTGTTACAAAGTCTTGAAACGATTCAATAAATTGTTAATTGGTAGAGAAATGATGAATTCTCATTAAGGGGCAGAAAGGTACGCATCATTTTTAGTTGTATTTTAACATTAATTGTAGCACTCATCTGGTACATGTCCATACGTTTTGGTATTCAGTTGATGTAGTTTGAGAGTAGCTAATAAAATTTCTTTTAGTACTTTGTGGACTGATAATTTCACTGCATACTATACTGCCAATCTGTGAATGTTTTGTGATAGTTTCTTTCTTCTTCTTTTCTTTTTTCTTATGACACAGATTCTACCCTTTTAGAACTTGCCTTTTCCCATAAATATCAGCTCTGTGTTTTGTCTTTATTTTTTATTTGTTTTTGCAACCCTGCAGTTTTACTATCATAGGACCATTGTATAATGTACTAGCCCAGCATACTGCACATTTTCACTTGTTATAACCTTTGTGCTATGTTGTGCAACCAAAAAATATTTTTGCATCTCCTGTCCCTTCTTTCTTCTTATTTCTAAGTTTGTAAGTGTTTGTAGGTGTTAATACAATCCCTTAAGAAAACATGTAAATCAGTCTTGAATTTCTGTGGTGTGTTCATGTGATAATCAAAGTATATTACATTGTGTTATCTTGAAATGGTGAAATACAAAGTAAAGACACAATACTAGCACATGAAGACACCGGCTACCAGCACATGAAGACACCGGCTACCAGCACATGACACAGGCTACCAGCACATGAAGACACAGGCTACCAGCATATGAAGACAATGGCTACCAGCACATGAAGACAATGGCTATTAGCACATGAAGACAATGGCTATTAGCACATGAAGACAGACTACCAGCACCTGAAGACACCGGCTACGAGCACATGAAGACAATTGCTATTAGCACATAAAGACAGGCTACTAGCACATAAAGACATGGCTACTAGCAGGTGAAGAAACCGATGACTAGCACATGAAGAAACCAGCTACCAGCACATGAAGACACTGGCTACCAGCACATGAAGACACATAAGACCAGCATGTGAAGACACAGACTACCAGTACATGAAGACACTGGCTATTTGAACATGAAGACACAGGCAACCTGCACGTGAAGAGAGAGGCTACCTGCACGTGAAGACAGGTTACCCTGCACGTGAAGACAGGCTACTAGCAAATGAAGACATGGCTACTAGCATGTGAAGAAACCGATGACTAGCACATGAAGAAACCAGCTACAGACATGAACACACCTGCTACCAGCACATGAAGACACCTGCTAACAGCACATGATGACACAGACTACCAGCACATGAAGACAATGGCTATTAGCACATGACGACACAGGCTACTAGCACGTGAAGACACAGGCTTCTAGCATAAGAAGAAACCGAAGACTAGCACATGAAGAAACCAGCTACTAGCACATGAAGACACCTGCTACCAGCACATGAAGACACCTACCAGCACATGATGACAGACTACCAGCACATGAAGACAATGGCTATTAGCACATGAAGACAATGGCTACTAGCACGTGAAGACACAGGCTTCTAGCATACGAAGAAACCGAAGACTAGCACATGAAGAAACCGAAGACTAGCACATGAAGGCACCAGCTACCAGCACATGAAGACATCTGCTACCAGCACATGAAGACACAGACTACCAGCACATGATGACACAGACTACCAGCACATGTAGACGTTTGCTACTAGCACCTGAAGACATGGGATACCAGTACTTGAATACACAGGCTACTTGCTGTGATGGACATAAAGGGGCCATCAAGGGCGGCGGAAGCACTTTTAATCTGGGGGGGCACCGACATCAAAGGGCACTTTGCAGAAATTCGATTGGACTGATGCAGCCTTATATTTAGTACCCTTTATAACTCTTATTGTATTATCTTATTTGCGTATACACATCACTCCATCAACGCCCCGCCCCCCCCCCTGAAGGGAAATATGCATACTAGCACTGCAATATTCAATGTGCAAATTGGGATACAAGGAACAAGTTTTCTTTTGAGACAATATGAGGTGAAATCTTCCGAATTAGAGTTTATTTCTTGTTAATATCTTAACAATTTTTTTCCATTCGAAATAGCTTTGAGTTTGACCCACAGAAACTCATTAAAAAGTCAGGGGTGTAGCCAGGATTTGCAAAGTTGTATGCCAGACTATCTGAGCGGAGCGCCACCATCGGTTGGCGCGGAGCGTTTACAAGAAAATTTTTGGTTTTACAAACCCCTCAGATGGCCGGAAACGGCCCTTCCCGAGTGTTCATTCTGGTTCCCTGGCCTCTTGCTAACTTGAGACACCTCAATTTTTATGTAGAAAAAGGGCACATTTTTATCCTGAGGAAAAGTGGGGGGGGGGGCACGTGCCCCCTGTGCCCCCCGGTTCCGCCGCCCTTGGGGGCCATGCTCCCCACCCCCGGTCGTCAGTCGAGGAAAAAATTTCATTGCAATATCAACTAGCAGCAGCTGCACAGAATCGCTCATCACATACCACTTTCCGCAAGACCAGATTGCTACAGTCTATCATCAGAATCTACGCGTTTGAGTAGAGTCAATTAAGTTTATTTATTTGTCGGTTTGTTATGCCACGGGTGTAGAGGGTCTGGGTATGCCTCAAACAACTCTGTTGCTGTAAATTTAAAAAAGTAAAGTAAATAGTTAACCAGAAACTGTCAAGCTGTCCGATGTTTTTATGCTGTTATGAAGCAAGCAAACGCCTGGTACTAATCTGCGTACATTGCATTGCAGAACTTATCTGTACTGCAAGTTCCACCATCACTTCGAAGCTTCACCCTTGTCAAAATTAACTCGTTCAATTTATTGGCTTTTCAGTTTTGGATCATAAACCTAAGTAATCCTTAACTATAAAGAAGGACAGCCATCTACAATGAGACGTGTACACTTACAGTCTATGGACACAGTATTGTTTTACGAACTTATGGATAGTTAAGTTTTAGTAAAAAAAAGGATAAGGAGGGACACTCAAGACCATCAAGGACCCTATAGGAGAGGCAAAAAACTGAAGACACAAACACTCAGACCCGATTACGATGCTTAAAGTGTTTGTCCGATGCATTCTTAAACCCATTCACACTACTTGCAAGTACAACTTTCTCAGGCAAACCGTTCCACTCATTCACAACACTACTATTAGAAAAAGTCAGTGAAGGATAAATTGTCAAAACCATACACAATCTTGAAAACCTGAATCAAGTCACCATCGTTAACTTCCTCATCTCCAGTGTGGTGAGATTCAACAGTTATAACCGCCTATAATAAGGAACACTCTTTAAGGAACAGATCATCCTAAAACAAGTCCGCGCATTAGCAAACAATTTATTTTAAAAAGTCGCCAGTTCATACAGTACGTGTATGTGAATCACTATGAGTTTATGTACATGTATATACACACACGCGCACATGGCGTAAGCAAGAACTTACCAATTTGAATAATTCAGCATCAAAAGTGCAAGACCCAGCTAATGAGAAGCGACGTATGCAAAATGATGGCCCAGTACCTCGCTGTGAGAAAACAAATCGCCTCCGGGAAAGTATGCACAACTGCGTCATTATTCGTACCCAATAGTAGGCAAAATCATTGATGGTATCCAAACACAGCGAACATACGCAGGATTTTCTTTGCAGGGTGGGGTGAATGGTTGAAAGCTGACCTTTAGCTCGTCAGCACCACACAACGCACAATTATATATGACACCTGAGAGGCGATTTTGGCAAGGACGCGGGGATCTTGGGGGGGGGGTTGATATTTGTGAGGAATGTTTGCCCCTTAATGCAGGTCTGCATAAAAATGCCCCAAAAAGCTCTAGTTCGCCCACTGAAAAGACAGTGGTTGCCACTCTTGACACCACGATGAGGTCAGCTTTGAGGGATTTTTGGTCAGAGAACTTTCTTTTTTATGAATGACAACACCTTTTTTGTCTCTATATTTATTTCTCGTTCATAATACATACCACTTTGAGAAGTAAAACTGTCAGAAAAGAGTAACAAGACAACGAAACATATAGTGGCCAATGATGGCACAACCACTTCATAAACAAGCTTTTAATCACTATGATAAGACTTGAGTAGTTGGACGGAATATTTAAATAAAAGGCAAGTCCAGTAATGGCAAGAAAGTTTGGTCCAACAGTTATGAGGTACATGAATACAATGATATTTCACCCTACATAAGATATGAGAAAAACATTTATACATATGCTCCCAGCGAAAACATTTACCCTAATTTCACAGCAGTAAACTATGGTTAAATTAGGGTAAACATGGTAAATTTACCACAGTAGTCCTAAATAGAATAAAATTACATACTTATTTTACTTTGCAAGGCTGTACATACAATATACTGTAAAACTGTTTAACCTTTATATTGTACATCGTTTATCAAACTTAACAGTTCGTCTAGTTAGATTTTTTACTATAACCAATCTCAATGCGAAATAATAGTGTTAAGACGGTCTTAGTTTGGCACTGAGTTACGTTTATGATTATGGGACAACTTGAACAAACCTGGCTAGGCATGTGAGCAATTTTATGTTGCTATGCCACCAACGGTTGATAGAATAGGGTTCGTTAACACTTCAACGTGAAGAATACGGCTCTGAGCAGAGATAACATTCCTCTATATAGAGAATCTAAGAAGACCGACGGTGCGGCGCTATACAATTTCTTCGGTAAACAGTCACTGCATATACGTGTAGGCTACGTATAGTACATATATGGATATATCATTTGGATTTGTACATATTGTAACGCCGCCAACGTCTGGTAGTGTAAAACCTGTCTCGAAACCAACTGGAGGAGAGTAGGGGAGGTAGATGGGGGACGGGTACAGATTAACTCTAAATCAGGAGGCAGACACCAGAGTTGTAAGATTAATAAAAGTATAATTTCTTATCTCGTTCTACATCTACAGCGTATAATACAATATTTACATTTGCCCAATATAACGCACTGGGGTCGGGCACAACCCAATGATAAACATGGCTAAGTTAGACTGGGCTGCGCAAAGGTCGGGCAGTCTAGACGTCTGCAATCCACCGGTGTCGGGCAGCACAGGCTTCGGGCATTCCGCTTGACTCGGGCAGCGCAGGTGTCGGGCAATCCGCTGGACTCGGGCAGCGCAGGGGTCGGGCAATCCGCTGGACTCGGGCAGCGCAGGGGTCGGGCAATCCGCTGGACTCGGGCAGCGCAGGGGTCGGGCAATCCGCTGGACTCGGGCAGCGCAGGGGTCGGGCAATCCGCTGGACTCGGGCAGCGCAGAGATGCGGGCACTCTAAAATGCTTAAACACATTTGTTTGGACTTAGCAAATATCAAAGGCTTTACCACGAGCCGCCGGAAGGAAAGTTCCTTGTCTTGCACTCGACCGACTCTCCGACCCTCTGACTCACTCATTTACGAAAGAACCCTGCATTAAATACCCCGGAAATAACCCCCGTTTACACACGTCCGTACATAAACTGTAAAAAAAAGGCTTAGACCAATCAGGGACTACTTGTATATATAACTACGGTGAGTTGCGACCAATGGGATCGCCTCACACACCCACCGCCGTGCCTGCCTATGCCAGTCACGGGAATACATCGATATAGCAAAATTACGTAATCAGTTCCTGTTCCGGATAAACATCTCTCGTTACCTCCGCGGAGCGCAACAGATGTTACCCCTGAGGGAGCGAAACGTATCTCACTAAGGAAAAGTCGTAGCTTTCCGCTACATTTCCCCCACCCGAGCTACAAATGCGTCCTCGCATTTTCTATACCCAAAAACTAACTAACAATACAACAATTAATTAAAAATTGGTTCCTCTTAAAACAAATCACTTAATTTACAATATAAAGTGAGGGCAAGAACGTATGAGTTTAAGAACCAATCGTTTCAGCTTGAGTAACTCCTAGTTACAGTACATTGTTTACCAAAAATAGCACGATATAAGCATGAAAAGAAAATCAACTTACGTTTGATAAGAACATAAAGAAGGTAGTGAAAGAGGGTCCGTAAGTAAAATGTTAAACATAAAAATACGAAGTGCCCGTTCAAAAAGCACATAATTATCCACTTTCGTTCAATAAACAAAAACAAAATGCTGTGACACAAATGTTGTCCAAGTAAAATAAATTTAAGTAACGAGAATACATGTGTCCATACAAAGAAACAACGTTTTGAAACAATTTTCCGTGATGGGTCTGGTTAACTTCGTTCCCGGCGATAATTTCGCTAATCATTCAAAACGGAATAAGCGTCCACAGAAAATTACAGGTTACGAAACCATGTATATAGAATGTTCTCTCCGGTATATAGAATAGAAAGAAATTATTTACAAAGTAACTGAAAGTTCGTTTCGCTGAAGGGTTGGTTGTCTTTAAAATTTCTCTACAGTTACGTAGATCCTCCCATCCTGGAGTACCACCGTTGAAATCCTCTCCTTTGGTTGTCTGTCGTCGTTATTACCCACCATCGGTCTATTCGCATCTTCTATGGCCTTTTTTAGTACCTTGCGGGTCTGGTCTCCGTCGTTCGGCTGAGACAGGCTTCTTTTGAGTGGGGTTACCACTGGTGTTGGGGGAGTGTCCCTCTGCTCGATAGCTTCGTCCAAATGGTTTTCTTGCTGAAACTCCGTAGCCGAATGGGGTGATCCAACGATAGTCTGAAGTGTAGGCCAATCTGGCCGCTGGACCCTGGGTGGAGATCGAGGTTTGGAGGTACTAGGCTCGTTAGGTTCCTTTAAGCCTAGGCTTACCTGCCTGGTGTCTTCCGATTTATGGCGACTACTCTTATGTCGAACCACGTCGGCCTTCTTATTAGACGAATAATCACATTCTTCACATCTAAAGAGTTTCCTGCCGTCCCCGTGTTTCTCCGCATAATGACGTTTCAGTTCACTGAGATCAGAGTAACGTCTTTTACAGTCTCTGCACTTGAATTCGGCTTCGTATAAGTGAGACATTTTTAGTTGTTCCTGATAAAGATGCAACCCGGAAATGACTGTGTGGAAGATCTAGCTGAAACTAGTGTACGGCATAGTGTCCGATGTTTTGTTTTTCATGCCACGGTGGAGGAAAGATAAAACCACTATGGCAGTCAACAAGGAGATCCGCGGTGGTATTATCTTACGTAAGGCCAACGCGTCGACGCTACTGTTTTTGTAGATTTTCCACCTCGGTGACCGTTTGCTGAGGAGCTTCGCTGATCGAAGGCTTCCGTAACAACCACAGGGGCGGATCCTCTCCGATATAAGGCTTCAGACGGTTGTGATGAACTACCTGCGGTTTCTTCTTAGGTCGCATTTTAACACGATATATGACATCTGAGAGTTTCTTCAGAATTTTTCCTGGCCCGTCCCAACGTTTCTGGAGTTTAGGGGAAATCCCTCTTTTCCTCTTGGTGTTTAGCAGCCATATCAAATCCCCCTGAGTAAACTCCTGGTTGTATGCACCTTTATCGTGAAACTTCTTTTGTTTATCACTGGCTAGTTTTAGCTTCCCTCTTGCAATCTCATGTATTCTGTGCATGGTCTTATCTAATTCCAGTACATATTTAGGGGTAGGCTTACGGGGACTCTCCGTCTCGTCGGGTAGCCTGGGGAGTTGGGCGCTTAACGGCAAGGTAACCATCCTTCCCAGCATGATTTCAGCCGGTGAAAACCCGGTGCTTTCATGCTCCGCGGAGCGATAAGCCATTAACAGGTACGGCAGCCACGCATCCCAGTCTTTCTGATTTTCACTTACAACAAGGGAGAGCATATCTTCTAGGGTCCGATTAAATCGCTCCACCATCCCGTCGGATTGTGGATGGAACGGTGTCGTCCTTGTCTTGTGAATGTCTAACAGTCGACACATATGTTGGAATAGTTCGGATTCAAATTGTCGGCCCTGATCAGTGTGAAGTTCTTCGGGGACACCAAACCTGCAGATAAACTCTTCAACCAGTACCCTGGCGACAGTTTCGGCTTCCATGTCGGCTATCGCAAATGCTTCTGTCCATTTTGTGAAATAATCAGCTATGACAACGACGTACCGATTACCCCGACTCGATACTGGGAGTGGTCCCATGATATCCATGGCGCAACGTTGTAGTACGTGTCCGGCGCCATACTGCTTTAAGGATGCATTGGCCTTTTTCCTAGGGCCCTTTCGTGAAGCGCATGCGTCACAGCTCTTACACCATTTCTCCACGTGGCCCCTATAACCACTCCAGTAATACAGTTCTCGGATACGTTTAAGAGTCTTCTTCGCCATAAAATGGCCTGAAAGCCTATGGTTATGGGACTTATCCAGGATTTCTTCTTGAATTTCTTTTGGGACTACCAGCTGATGCAGTTCGCTATCTCCCGCGTCCGTCTCAAATTTACGATAGAGTACACCCCCTTTAAGAAGTAAGCGATCCCATTGGCTCCAATAGTTTTTTAAGGCCGGACTGCCTGCAGTTATTTGCTCCCAATTCGGTCTTGAATCCTGCACTTCTTTCCAGAGTAGTATAGGCCCAATGTCGCTGTCGTCAATTTGCATTTTCCGCAACTCAGCATGTGTCCATCTGTGGAACCAGGAATATGGTTGACTTTGTGAAATATCTTGATGGTTCTCCACAATTCCAACAGCAGGCTCTGACTCATTTCGTCTGTTTATTACAAACACCTGTTTCACGGTCGGCTCCGCAAGATTTGCTTTGTCTGCCTGATCTTCTTTTTCTTCGGATTTTTCACAGTGTCGGCATTCATTGCAGGGGCGTCTTGATAGGGCGTCAGCGTTACCGTGTATTCTTCCTGGTCGGTGTGTTATGTCAAAGTCATATGTTGAGAGAGTCTCCAACCATCGGGCTAGCTGTCCCTCAGGATTACGAAAGTTTACTAGCCATCTTAAAGCGCCATGATCAGTTCGAACCACAAACTTGGCTCCATAGAGGTAGTGATGAAAGTGTTTGATCGAGAGAACAATGGCCAGCAGCTCCTTACGTGTAACGCAATAGTTCCTTTCCGTCTTAGACAGAGCCTTACTGAAGTAAGCTACAACCTTTTCTTGGGTAGACCCTTCAGTCACCTGGGACAGTACAGACCCTATGGCAAAGTTACTGGCATCACTGTCGAGGATGAATGCCCGTTTCTCGTCCGGATAGACTAAAATAGGCGCCGACGTGAGCTCCTGCTTCATCTTTCTGAAAGCAAGTTCACAGTCCTCATTCCATCTAAAGTCCCTTTCTTTTTCAGTTAGGCGAAACAAAGGTGCGCAAATATGGGAGAATCCCTTTACAAATCGGCGATAGTATGAACATAACCCGACGAAACTACGCACT